>NC_061508.1:331031514-331335477 GCF_022539505.1 Lolium rigidum
CGGCGGCGTCCATGGAAGCATCGGCACCATCGATACACCTGCCTGCGCCGACGTACATGCCGACATCAACATCGACGAGCATGGTTGCACCGGCTCCCATGGCTCCACCGTCGTCCACTAACGTGGTGCCGCAGGTGATCGCCGACGAGGAGGACATTGTCGAGGTGCGGCCTCCGTTGTCGGCCTTCCTATGATCATTTGGCCTTGAAGCACAAGTTATTTTTTTGGGTGCCGGATTATGATGAATGAGGCCGATTTGGTGGCAAGATGTTAGCCTAGACTTGTATTCGAAAAACCTTAAATTTAAATTTCTATCCATGTTTGTGTGTTTTTTATTTAAAAATCCTATTGTGGCCGCCGGTGTGGGGAAGCCTTCCCCAAATGGAGGAACCCGTGCCGGCGTCGCCCATACGTGAGTGCCGGTGCAGCTGCCGGCGCAGCTATCGGCGCCTATTTGGGTGCCGCCAGTGGAGGATGCTCTAATTGGAGCCAGCAAGATAATTAAATATTGTACTTGGATAGAAATGTTTGGGCTCAAAATGACAAAAAGATAAAATCGAACAAGCCACACGTCTAGGCACGATTCACGCTATATTTGTCATAAATTTATCTTTTTTTATCCAGAATACCATGGAAATTATTTAGAGCATAAATATTTTTATACGAGTACAATATTTGATCATCTTTTTTTAGGAGGATTCAAATTTTATTTCAGTACTTAAAATTACCCTGAATTTTAGAATTTATAGGGTGCATAGCATACATGTACCAAAAATTCACGTCGGACATTGGGTGCCTATATATACACGCATCAACGTATGAACACAGCCGTCACATGTTTCAACACAGAAGAAGAGGACAGGGTGCAGTTCGGAAACTTGGTACAATGCAAAAGCATTGCCTGCCACCTTTTCAGCCTGGTTTTGCTAGGATGCATAGCAGTGAGGTGGTTGGCATGCTCAGGCTCTGTATTCGTCTCGCCGTGTGCACAAAATTATACACCATGATATATGACGTAGGTCAAGGAAACGAATGGCTAGATAGAAATAGGATAAACGGAGCACCCAAGCTCGGGCTGACTTCCGAGTTTTCGGTATCGACTCCTTCTATTTTATCTTTATACACTGCTCAAATATTGTTTAGTAATATTCTTTTGGTCTAACAACTTTATTTGGACCAAATATAATAGACGATTTGGGAACCGTGGCGGCACTACCGTGACCGTCAAGGCCCGAAGTCCAAGGTGCTTCTCCGATGGACATGAGCTATGTAGTAAGATTGGAGAAGAGGATGGCCATGGCCACTGTGAACTCCCAAACAAGCCTGGTTCGACAAGAAGAGAACCGTGATTCGTGGGGTAGGGCGGTAATGGGTCAAACACAATCGGCAGATGCTTGTTTGTCTGTTTTCTTGGGGTAGACAGCATCCCGCCTCGATGGGACTCCGTATAGGAGTAGGTGTGGATGATGTCCCATCTCAAGGGGACCACATAGGTGTTGGTGTAGATGGTGTCCCTCCTCAAGGGACCCAGTGTCGATGTAGGTGTAAAATTGCACCCCGCACCGGGCACACCAGAGATGCTAGCCAAACGTCACAATAAAATGGGCCACAGTCAGCGGCGGTGCTCCTGTTGAAGAGGCCCAAACCGATGTCGTATGTGTCAAAGAGATGCCAGACAACCCCGAAAGCGAGCATGTAAAGAGCACCGCGCTGCGGCCTGGCGTTTTCAACAAGAGCAGGGCACGGGGTTTTCACATGGACTGCCGCCCCTAATGACGTCGTCGTACACGAGCAGCAGCGCAACCGGAGGGGTCGTCAGCAACGGGAGCCAAGCCGAGTGACGTTAGGTTGCACATGGTCGAGCAAGGGCGCCTTCCATAGGAGACGTGCAGTGGCCGCGCTGAACATAGATGCGGTCACGGCGGGATCGCCGTCGGCGGGTGCCATAAGGCTGCACATGGACACCAGCCCTGGCGGTGGCATCTTCAACGGGAGCCATATCATCGATAGTGCACGTACCTTGCACATTTTGCATTCGTTCTAGCTTTGTGCCCGACTCCTTCGTCTTCGGCCAGCGGATGGCCAAACGAATAAATATGCCAATGTGGAGACGACAGCGTGCTAGTTGGCTTTTGCCCTTGACAGCAAAACGCCGATGTGCAGCACGAACTGCGGCCGTGTTTAATCACAAGTACATGCATGCTCGTGTAGAGATCAGTCTAGCTAGCATGTACATGGATATACTCCTGGCCGATGGTTTATTAATCAACGCCCGCGAGCTTGGCGGAGAAACCATGCAGTACGTGCATGGCCACAAACTAGTCAGCCATCTTGCCGGAGTTACCTGGCCGCGGCCGCGATGATATGGGTCCCACGATCCTCCGCTTCAGCTCGACTCTCGAGCTATGCAAGATGCCTTCGGCTAGGAAGTCGTGGTCTCCATCGTCGCCGTTGTCGACTTGACAACGAGCTAGGTACCATGATGGCCGGTAGCGGTGCCACTTCCAACCCGACAACAGCCTCGAGTTGCCAAATTAATGCACGTGCGTGGATGCACTACTATGTAGATTGCCCAATGACAGCCGCCTTTCATCGCCTCTGCATGTGCGGCTGCAGCCGCCGCCACCATGGGTGTGTAGGATGTTTGTCCGCCTCTAGATACGGTCGAGATCACCTCGGGCTATGTGCGCTAGAGCACCTTGGCTAGAGCATGCCAATGCTGCCGGCGCAAGGAACTGAACATGCATCTTCGCTCGACGAGGTACCAACAAGTAGGGCGGGAAGATCCAACGAGTACACATGTACCAAAATTTGGGCCGCAAAAGCTTCCGGTGCGCTAATGTAGGCGGGTTAAGTCCCAAAACTTACACCGCGCATCGTAGCCTCGAACAACCGGGGTGGGAAGGGGCATGGTAAATCATCCGAGAATCGAAACCCGAGACGGCACCAAGATGATGCTTGAAACTCCGTGCATGAGGTAGTAGAGCTTTGGCAACCCAGAAAAATGCGCGCATGAACGCGATGAGTATCCACCTTCGCGCATCGGCCAAGGGAGAGCGCTCTGAGTTTCGCGCATAAAATTATAGGTACTATCCTACCATGTGCAGTGAATAGGGTCTCAGAGGAAACCCTACGCAAGGAGACTCGTGGAACAACGGGTGTTACGCCGCCAACTCATTCGAGGGGTAATACGTGAAAAAACTACGACACAAGAGCACCTGGAACAATGTGCCATAACGTACTTGTAAAGATCTAAATCGTCTCAAAATCTCAAGAGAAAATCCGGGACGTTTTTTGGTCTATCCGAACTTGCGGGTCTGTTTCGGAGGCCTAGACGGTGTTATTTGGGCCCAAGGGGTTTTCCGATTTATCTAGGGTTTCTACTTCAATCCAGTGCAAATAAAATGTCTTGACGTGATAATTTCAAAATCACAAGTCCGGTGATCCCGGGAAAAGCTAACTTCTCTAGAAGGTTCCAGCAGTTGGTCACACACCCAAATTGTAGCTCGGCTGCAATAGATACGGCCTCGCCAAAACACTCGCTGACACATGGAATCACGGTACAAAATAACAGGGCGGGAAGACCCAACCAGTACGTAGGTGCCAAAATTTGGGCGGGAAAAGTTCTTGGTTCAATAACGTGGGCTGGAAAAGTCTCAAAACCTATGCCGCGCTTAGTAACCTCCCACGATTTGGGGGTGGGAAAGAGCGGGGTTATTCTTCGGAGGCGGGGCCAAGATGACGCGTGGAACTCCATGCATGAGGCAGTAGTGCTCCAGCGCCACAAAAAAGGCGCACATGAACTCGGCGAGTAGCCACATTCGTGCATCGGCTAAGGGCATACACCCCGAGGTTTGCACATAAAATGATAGGTACTCCCCTTCTTTGCGCAATGAATACAATCTACGAGGAAGCGATGTGGCGAGGAGACAAGTGGAAAGACGGGTTTCCATGTGCGCCAACTCATGCACATGATAACGTAGCACGCAACTTAAACGGCACATGGAATAAGGGGTAATACTCGGTACTAATAAGCACAACAATGTCGGCACTAAAACCAAGCTAGATCACCTAATCGTAAAACTAGCTAGCTTTACGTCTCTAAGGGCATCTCCAACGGGGCGGCGCATTTTGGACGCCCAAAATATCCGTGCGCGTCCGTTTGCGTTGGCCCAAATGATCAAAATCGTGAAGAAAGGAAAATATAAAATATAAAAACTAACGCCTACTCCTCCTCCTCGTCGTCGACGAGCACGACAAAATCCGGTACTAACCACGACCGGTTGGCAACCAGCAGAACATACGCCGGTGCCGCCGGCGATGGAGGGGGAGCAGGCCACGCCGGTGGTGGAGGTGGAGCTGCCCACGGATTATACCCCAAAGGTGGTGGTGGAGTCGCAGGCGGCCGTTGCGGGGCCGAGTTCCGGAGCACCCGTCGTATGGCCTCTTCCTCCGTGAGGCCCGGAGGCATGATGCTAGTGGCGTACTGGGGAAGCGGCGGCTGCACCGGTCGGTCCACCTCCGAGACGAGGACACCGAGCCTCTCGATCTCGTCGTTGGTCATCGTCGTCAGGAAGTTGAACTTTCAGCCCTCCGCCATGGCCGCCTGCCATTCGTGGAAAATGCAGGCGATGAAGTCGTTGCCGCTATCGTCATTAGCCTCCTCGTTGTGGTAGGCTAGCGCGTTGTAGTCCTCGTCGTCCTGTGGAGGCACCGACGGCTGTCATGTTCAACGACGGGCGGCGATGGCCGCTCAAACGGGAAGTCCTTGTCACCGAGGAAGCCCGCCTGCCTCCTCGGATCGTCCTCGGTCAGGCGCCAACTGTGCCAGCTATAGGATTCGACGGCGAAGGCGGGATAGGCGCGGAGGTCCGGCGGCGGGTACAGCCGTCTGTGCTTGATCTCGGCGCTCCTTCCTGTGGGCTCGCGCAGAGGCACGTGCGGTTCTGAATGGACTCACAGCTTCCAATGTTATAGGTGTAAATCCTTATCTCTCATGATAAAAATAGATAAGTTACCAAAAAGCACATGAAAATAAGCCCATGGAAAATATGTAGCTCATCATCAATGGTAATTAACCATATTCCAGCTAGGTTGTTGCTTTGGTTCCAGCCGATATGCATATTTTCCTTTGATTGCTCATGCAACCATGTATGGTGAGAAAGCTGTGGAAAAAAAGTTACGCGGGAAAATTTCCAAAACGAGAATTTGGGCGGGAAAACTACCAAAACTGAAGAGGTTACCTATGCATGTTCTCTCGATTGGTTCGTTGGCCCAACATATTTGCGGTGATCTTGTATTGCTTTACACCTATTGCTTACACAAAGTTAACTTCCGAAAACTTCTAAAACTGAAA
Source organism: Lolium rigidum (assembly GCF_022539505.1). Lineage (NCBI taxonomy): Eukaryota > Viridiplantae > Streptophyta > Magnoliopsida > Poales > Poaceae > Lolium > Lolium rigidum. The sequence goes on from NC_061508.1 coordinate 331,036,871, forward strand.
AACGCGGAAAAACTTCTGAAACTGAATATCTCGGCGGGAAAACTGATGAAACATAAATGATCTCTCAAAAACCGTGTGTGGAAATTCCAGTACGAAAAGTTGATTCTTAATTGTAAGCTACTATACCTTGTATATGTTGAGAAAATAGAAAATAATTATTTGTTGCACGTTCTCTCTCGATTGGGTCATCAGCCACAATTATTTGTGGTGATCCTGTTGTGCTTTTCAACTGGTTCTCGACACCAAGGTGGCGGCTTCGTCGCTTGAGAAGTCATGGTGGCCAAAGAAGCCATAAGCGGTGGTTCTGGATGTTAACTGTGTTCTTCGGGGGGTTGTTTTCTTGTCTTGTTGCCGATGGTGGTGTTTATGGAGGAGCCAACGGCACTACCATTATTCCTCGCCTACCCCTTATAGAATAGTCATATGACGATACCATCCTTTTACAGCACAGGGGTTCCACCGCCGCCCTATGGTTCGTCCTCTACACTGCGCTAGTGCCGACTCATGGGAGTTAGCTATTTTTCCAGAACATACACCTAGCGTTAGGAGGTGCATGGAGGAGCCGTCGATGATGGCAGGGATAAGTACCACTGGCAGTAGGTGAGAACGATCAAGGTGTCATCGATGCACTACTGTGAGATTTTTATTGCATAACTAATGAAGCGCCCAAAGGGTTAAATATCAATTTAAACACGATTTAATTATATTTTTCAAATAATATTATTAATTACATAATACATTTTGAATAATATTCCTTACATAATATATTTGCAAACTTTAGTTTTCGTTGCTTTAAGTTCTAGCAAACTGAAATTCGTCGTTTCTTTGACTACTCCCGCATTTCATGGACCAGCTCATCCGGACTCCGGATCGAGTGATTATTTTTATGCTGCATTTCTCTTTACATATCGGAATAAATAAAGAGACAAGTATCAGTAAGTACGGGCATGGAGGGAGGCCTCAACGATGTCCCGGTAAGCGTGCCATCCCTATTATTGTTGTTCCAAGTTTACTTTGATAGCCCTTATTCCCCCGCCCGTGGACACGTGTGAAATTCATGCTCATCATCTCGTGTGCATTTCCGTCATCTCAATGCACGTGGATCGACATTGCATGCATGTTGGGATACCTGCCATTTCATGGGCGCCAACTAGCATAACGTAATGAAGCCTGCCACGGTAGAGGCACATAAGGTGGTAGGAAGTTCCTAAAGTAGGAGGGTTCGGCTACAACATGGCATGCCAAAGTAGTAGGAAATGCGATGAAAAGTATGAGGCTTGGAAAACTTAGCTCCCCGGAACCGCCGCAAACCCTAGCTTTCCGAGCATGGATTCTTCTGTGGAGATGAAATCCTATCATTGCATGTGCACTATAGTCAGATGTACTTGTGTAAACTCTTATTGCATGCACTTTTGAAAGCCGTAGCTTCCTAAGAACTTCCCAATATTGTCGAAATGGTCCCCGCCTAAGCCCAAATTTAGGGCATGTGAGTTATCCGTGAAACTTTTGGCAGGCAACACAAAGTTGGGCATGCATGGACCATGCAGAGAGCAGGTGTGATGTGGCCCATGGATGAAATGGGCCGGATATCATCCAGGCGACAAATTAATCTTGGAGAACCGCCGCGACGGGAACGGTGCCCCAAATTTGGTCCAGAAAACGCCAGGACATAAGTTTGGGAAAGAAAGTAGCCGAAGGCATGGTAGTCACCGATGGAATTGCATACAGACGACCACTTGGTCACATGCATGAGACCTTGATGTCACAATTGGTTGACACCTCCTCTCCTTGGTAAAGAAATGGGCATCATGAGAACTCTCACGATCTATTTGAAGAGCACGACCCGTCGTTTCTCTATGCGACTCGCCTCCCATCAACATGATGTCATATTCCCCACTTCAAAATTGGTCATTTTGTACTTCCTACCATTTTGTTTTGAATCAAACCATCGAGGAGATGACGATTATTTCCATAGTATTTTCTATCTGATGAAGATTTTAATAGAATCTTAGGAGCGAAATGGAACAAACTTAATTTCGGCATGATATGAGGTATGTATAGTCATAAACTTGGAGTTCTTGTAAGCATATTGTCAAAGCCTTGTAGTTTATTTGCGGTACCGATTCTATACCCGGACTAATTAACAAGGTTTTGATAGTTTTATTGAGCACTTTGAAACTAGAGATGCTAATATACTCGCACCAGGAGATGGAGTTGCGCACACTACATATCCATGGACCGCTCTCGTCACACATCCTCTCGGCCGGAGCTTTCCGCCATGTAGGATTGTAGGTAATGACTATGGCCGTGTACGATGGCTATACATTACACCGAGAAAATGGAAAGTTACATGGCCAATGATAATTTTGTCCGGTCGGATGCGCAACTATCTAGGTAGTTAGTGATTAATCATAGCTAATAATTGGAACAAAATTCATGTACTAGCTAGCTTCGAAGACCCCGCAGCATGTACTAGCTAATGCTTGATTAGTGATTTAGTGCCACCTCCTTCACGTAGATGCATGTAACACACAACATTTCCACACAGAGACCGACTTTTGTGAACCTGAGTGTATGTGAACTCACTTTTAGTGATTTAGTGCCACCTCCTTCACGTAGATGCATGTAACACACAACATTTCCACACAGAGACCGACTTTTGTGAACCTGAGTGTATGTGAACCAACTTTTTCAAAAGTGGGTTTGTGATGTCAAAACATGTTTCAAAAATCGAAACACAAAATAATTGCAAAGATGATCTCAAACATGTGCCCTGGACATGAGTTTCGTTCTGAAAAAACATTTTATTTTGCCTCGGCAAAAAAGTGAAATTTTACAGGGCTATATAGCAAGTACATATGTGACGTATTTTGTATTTTTTAGATTCTGAAATAAAAAAGTGGTTTCTCTGCGAAAACTTTCTACGCACACATGGAACATGCATACGTACCCCGATATTTTTTTTCAGAATTTTTTCACATTTCAAAAATGCATTTCCAACCTGGATTCACGTGCACCCAGGTTCAACTGTGGCTTTTCCACACATAGCAAGTCTGAAGAGACCGGTTTTGAAGAGTACTACTATTAGTCAGCCACGACGCCGAGTTTGATCAAAACACGAGAGCGGCTGAGACCGCAATATATATGCCTCAATAATTTGCACGGACAAGACAATGTACGTACCATACAAACAGCCTAAATTTCGACATAAACGATGGTCAAATACGCGGCGGCGACGCCGAGAAGCGGGCGGAGGATCACTTCACAGCGGCGGCTGGAGCTAGCATTGCCGACCGGCCATAGGTCCGTGCAAGAACCGGCGACTGGCCACGGACCGCTCCATACGTCGAGACGCGGAGCGTGTAGTACTAGCTACTATTTACGTAATCTTTGTTTTGAACATAGCTATTTACTTAATCAGAAACTAATCAGCATTGCTCAACACTAACTAAATCAGCACTATTAATATAAGAACCACGTGAACCGGATGCTGCCTTAGTATATAGGATGGACCGAGCTGGAGAAGCTAGTAGTTGATCATTTGTGCTTAATTAGTACTAATTATGTCTTTAGTCAGAAACTAAATTGGTGTTGGCTTATGTTGCACCGGCGCATGTGATGGATGGAGATGAACAGGCTAAGCAGTTTGGTGGTAGCATGTACAAATGGAAATTATTATCAAGAAAAGGGCAATCGATTTGGGCACAAAAGGAAGACAGCAATCCTGCCAAAACAGCCTAATTTTGGCCTAAATGGGGCAAACCGGAAGAACCGATGGAAAACCCAACCTAATTTCAGGCAAACCGGAAAAAAACCTGCCCAGAACTAGGCAGACCGGCGGAACGCAGATTTCGACATCTTCCAACCGAATTCGGTGGAAAAATGGCCCAACTACGGACACGTGTCGACACCTGAGACTAGTGGCCTAGCTTTGGGCAAAAACAGCAGCCAGGCAGAAATAGCCTTTGCCCATCTCTCACGTAAGTTGTAAGAGCATCACTTGGGCCACGAATGGGCTGGCTCTCACTGGGCCGTGAATACTTGAGCTGTTATTGTCTTCATGTAGTTTTTTTGGATGAGAAGATTGTTCCCCCCTTTTGCTGATTGATGAGGTCTGTTCAAGAATTCCATTAATATATATGGCTTTATTTTGTTGCTGTTAGAACATGCAAAAACCATAATCTACATGGCTAGATCACTTAGTAATACTCAGATTCCTATTGCAGGACCTGATGACATGCCGGCACATATTAAATCTTCGATGTTTGGTTGTGCCTTGACGTACGTCCTCCTTCCCTCTCCCCTCTTCCCAACAACTCAAAGCATCTCCGAAATATTAGTGAAATTTTTGCATCTGTCTTAGATTCCTATCACCGACGGGCGTCTCAACATGGGAACTTGGCAGGTATAGAGAATTTTTGGTTTCGTGATAAAATATGTACTGTAATAGAACTGTAGGACCTGGTGTATTGTGTACAAAGGTTCAGTATCCTTATGTGTCAGGTCTGAGTTTTAAGTATACGCAGCATGTTTTACCTGGGGGTGTCAACCAACCAATGTAAGCAGCAACTGAATTCTACACGGATAAATGGGTCATAAATTTCATTGCCAAATCGAACGTCTGAATCCTAGTCATTTACCACTACCTGTGTCAATGGTCCAGTGGCATTTGCCGTGTCATCCTTAATTTCTACCCAAACTGATACTTGAATATGAGTTCGGTTCTGATGCACGTGTCGTCTGTTGTCCGTATCGAGTATCCGAGTAACGCTGGCTAAAACTCAGCGGTCAACTTGGTCATGTACTATATTGTTACCTAATCTTGGTCATTCTGTTTTTTCTGATGCCAGGGTATATGGCTTTGTGAACATCGTGATGACCCTACTCCTCGCACGATCGTGATTACGCTCAGCGGGATCTAAAATGGCCAAGGCTCTGCAAATTCAGCGTGGTGATTTTCATGTGCATATACTGAAGAGCTTTTGCTTCAAGCTGTGATATGAACTTCCAGTGTGTAATTTTATCTGTAATCTTGTAGGCCTGCAAAATAGAAGTACGGTAATCTTGTATGTGTAATTCTGTACGTGTGGAATAAATTTATCCTTTGGTTGCTTCTTCTAACAATTCAACAAGATCTAAAATGGCCAATGCTATGAGCTGCAAATGCAATGTGGTGATTTAGATGTGCGTTGAAATATCAAAACTCCGGCGTGCTTATGGCATTCGCAATCAGTTGTGTGTGTAGTCCTGTACAAGGGACAAGAGGAACAAAGTTTATCATTTGATACATCGTTTGTTCTCAAATTAGGTTTGTTTGGTTATCTCAATCATTTTAGCCGTGGTGATTTGGTTCCTGGCCATTGTTTCAGCATCATTGTGCTTTCGGAGGAAAATGCTGTGCTGTTTTAATCCTTGGGATTGTCTGGCAGGGTCATGTCACGTTTGACCACCTGCTGGTCTAGCCTGAAGGAATTTTATTTTCTGAACCCTTTGTAGCTCTCTGAACTACCCTTTATCAGTTGGCTCATGACAACAGGCGGATGTTTGCTGAGCTGCGGCGAGTATCTGCATCAAGTACACATGTAAGTTTCCTCACTCTTGCAGCATAGCTTGACCTCTTTTTAAGCCATTTAATTTCTCCAGATTTCTTCACCTGGAGGGCCTAACTAGAACATAGTATGGTGTCAAGCTGAAACAGAAACAATGTGCACTCAATCTTGTAGACCGATTCATGGTTAACATTGATGGTATAGGCATAGCAGAGATTTGCAATCTGAAATACTAGCTTGGACAGAGAAGCCGGTCTGTCCAGCTCCAGCCATCTTGAGCTATTCAAGTTGCACAGGCAGTGTTGGTCCTAGCTGTACACCTATAAGAATTGTTCACTGGATCAGTACTCATCTTGCACTAATCCTCTTTGCCACTTGGGCTAATTAGGCTACTTAGCATCTGCATCGAGGTGAAATGCACAAGAAAGAACCTCCGCTTCCCAGAAGACACGGCTGCCTGTTTATCTGCTCCAGACACTGAACTCTGCATCACCCAACACAAAGTTTCTTCCATTTTAATAGCCATGGAAGATGGCACCATAGAAGTATAGAACACTTCTTGCAATGAACAGGAGCAGAACGAACAATATGATGTAGGAACAAAAAGGGGTTAATCACAGCTGGATCATCAAAATTAGTGACAAAGGTCATCTACAAACAGCTAACACATTAAGCTCGCCATTAAAATTCAGTAAAAAATTGTACTAGTATCCTAACATGGTTCCCTGTCAATTTATTGGCATCCATCACTAGGGAGTCTCAATGGAGTTGGACAAGGGTGCGGCCTGTATCCTGTCGAGGAGAGCGGCAACATCCCTCATGGACGGCCGCTTGCCAGGCGCCATGGCGCAGCAGGCGAAGGCGAGCCGGAAGCAGCCGAGCAGTGCGTCCTCGTTGTCGTCGCCGCGGAGCGTGGGGTCGGCCATCCGCAGCACACGGCCCCGCTGGTCGAGATCAGACGTGCCGGCGACGGACCCGGCGGCGTGCCACTGGCAGAGCTCCACCTCGGAGTAGACCCGCCCGGAGAGCAGCTCCAGGAGCACCATGCCGAAGGAGTAGACGTCCCACTTGGCGCTTGGCCGCAGGCTCTTGAGGCACTCGGGCGCCTGGTACGGCGGGAGAGCTGTCGACGAGGTGGAGGCGCATGACGGGCTGGCGCCACCGGGCATCTGGGACAGGTCCGGCAGGCTGCTTGTGGAGTGCATGGACCGCTTGCTCCCGAAGAGGCGCGCCGACGCTCCAGTGTTCCGGTGGAGGGCGGCGCCAGAGAGCAGCCGGTCCAGGCCTAGGTCGCCGACCAGTGGCTCCATGTCGGCGCCGAGAAGGATGTTGGATGGCTTCACATTGCCGTGCACGCCCTTCTTCTCGTGGATGAATGCCAAACCCCGTGCAACGCCCCGCGCGATCCGCAGCCGCGCCTCCAGGTTTAGGTGCATCGGCGAAGCGCCCATCCTCCCTGCAATTGATCGAACACAACAACATCAACAACTGTTGTACTGCTTTTACAGAGAAACCAAGAACTGCTGCATATTTCCTTCAGGTTTTTTGCTTCATTTGCAAGTGAACAGTAGTGATACCAAATCATGTTTTCAAAAAGTTGTTGCAGATGTTTTTTGTCATTAGTGTCAAATTATGAGAAATTATGACCGTCAGATAACTTACTATTTATCTGCAGCAGAAGAAACACCAAAAGTAGCAGTACTGGTTTGTGCATTCAAGGTACTAAGTGAGTAGTACAGTACTACGATTAGAGTTGACACTTTTGCCAAGGACGGACGCCGTTGCATCCTTAATTTTGTTAGCAAGTGGATCATGCTTGACGACGTAGTCAATCACTATTCGCTAGTAGTACAAGCAATTGACCAAATTTATGAAAGAATAATGCAGCTAGACACAGTGTTAAATTTCATGCAAAATTGCAGTAAATTTCTGTCAGTTACTAGTACCAGCAAATTGTTTCTATGTCAATTTGCATCTTTTTGGTTCAGAAGAGAAACCAAGAGCTGTTACTAAAACCAGGTAGTACTGCATTTCCTTCAGGTGTTTTTGCTTCATTTGCAAGTGAAGAGTACTAGGAGTACCAAATAAAGTTTCAGAAAAGTTGCTGTAGTTGATGATTTCTGCCATTAGTGCCAAATTATGAGTAACTATGACCAGCGCCAATTAACTTGTACGTAGTATATTTATTTGCAGCAGATGAAACACTAAAATTAGCAGCACTCAAGGTACGGCACAGTACTAGGACTAAATGCTGTTGCATCCTGCATTTTTAAGCAAAATGGATCATGCTTGACCATCGTAGTAGTATACAAGCAATTGACCGAAATTATAAATGGATAATGCAGCTACTAGATACTACCATGTCAAATTTCATGCAAATTTGCAAAAAAAAGTTGTCCAAATGGAGTTCCATCAGAAGAAGAAGAAAAAGCTTTTTTTTTGAAGGAAGAAGAACAAAAAGCTTGTGTGTAACAATGGAGTTTAGAACTTACTGGTGAATGCGATGTTGGCGAGGCTGCCATTGACGGCGTAGTCGTGGATGAGGAGCTTCTCGTCGGCGCCCGAGTAGAAGCCCCGGAGGCGGAGTAGGTTGGGGTGCCGGAACCGGGCGACGGCGCGCACCTGCGCCTCGAAGTCCTTGAGCTTGTCGGCGCCGCCGCTCTCGCCGATCCGCCGGACGGCGAGCGCGGTGCCGTCGGCGAGCACGGCCTTGTAGACGATGCTGGACCCCGTGGCGCCGAGGATGTAGGCCGACGCCTTGAGCAGCGTCTCCATCTCGAGCTCGCCGCCGCCGCCGTCCACGGTGACGAGCGTCGCCGGCGCGGGCGCCTGCTGCGGCTCGTGCTTCTTGCTGTGGTGCTGCGGGGTGGTCCAGCCGATGAAGCTCCCGGCTCTCTTCTTCGGGTCCGAAGACGACAGACGCCCATCGTCGGACGCGGCGTCCGAGGAGGAGGACGCCGAGCAGTCGGAGCTCTCTTCCGAGCCGTCGCTCCGGCCGCCGCCAATGCAGCACCCTGCGGACGCGGACGGCTTGTCTTCTTTGGCGACGGCGGCGGCGGCTGTTGTTTTTTTCTGCTGCTGCGGCGCCGTCGGGTTCTCCTCCCGCTCCTGGCGCCGCTTCTTGCGGGCGTGGTAGACGTAGAGGAAGAGCAAGAAGAGCAGCCCGACGCCTGCGACGTCGGCGGCGACGATGGCGAGGATGGTGAGAGGGCGGAGCCTCCCTGGCCGCCGCGCGGGGCCTGCGCGTCGGGGGAGCCCGGCGGGGCCCGGGCGGCGCTCTTGGGGATGGCCGCGAACGCCGGCGGCGAGTCGGTGGCGTTGGGCGGGTCGGAGAGCGAGGACGGGATGGAGCACGCGCGCCTCACCGGCGGTCCGCAGAGCCCCGGGTTCCCTCGTACGCCTCCGCCGGCTGCGCGCCGAAGAGCCCTGCCGGCGGGACCGCGCCGGTGAAGTTGTTGCCGGAGAGATCCACCGTGGCGTTGGGCGGCACGGCGTCGGACAGCTCCGCGGGGAGCGCGCCCGTGAGGCGGTTGGCGGACACGTTGAGGAGCCGCAGCCTCGCCCCGCCGAAGTCCGGCGGGAGGCCGCCGCGGAAGTAGTTGCTGCTGAGGTCCACCACCCGGAGCTCCGCGCCGAGCCCGCCGGCGGGGAGCTCGCCCGCGAGGTAGTTGTTGGCCAGCCCCAGCACGGCGAGGCCCGGCGCGGCGAGGAGGGGGCCGGGCAGCCACCCGGCCAGCCGCGTTGTCGGAGAGGTTCAGCTCCTGCAGGCCCCGCGAGGGCGCGCCGTCCGGGAGCGCGCCCGTGATGTCGTTGCCGGCGAGGGAGAGGACCCGGAGCTCGGTGGCGTTGTGGAGCAGCGCCGGCGGGAGCGTGCTGGTGATGTTGTTGCCCGAGAGGTCGAGGTGGCGCAGGTGCTGCAGGCGGGCTAGGTCGGCCGGGAGCGTGCCCGAGAGCTGCGCGTTGGGCAGGACCAGCCCGATGACGCGCGACACCGTCGCCGCTGAGGCGGTGGTGCCGTTGGTGGTGCCGTTCTTGCTGGTGGTGGTGGAGGTGAGGTTGGCTGTGGAGCTGGGGGTGCCGTCGGTGGTGGAGGTGAGGTTGGCCGTGGAGCTGGTTTGGGTGGCGGGCGGGAGCGCCGAGCGGGTCAGCGGTGACCGCGCGCTTGAAGAGCATGAGCAGCTCCCCGTCGTCGTCTAATCCCGTGGCTCCGCGGCCACACAGCGCGAGCAGCAGCACGGCCACCAATTCCGCCGCCACTGCGCCTCGTCCGCTGCACGTGGGACCGGGCGCACGCGCACGCAAGCAGATAAAGCGGCGACTCGTTTCCGCTAACCAAATTAAATAGCGACTCAACCAAAGCAAATTAAGCATGCACTTCACCGCCTCTTGTCGCGGAACGAAACGTACTACTACCAGGTACCGCAAAAATAAAATACAGTAAACCAAATCCATCGAATTGATCGATATTAAGCTGCACTGAAACAGACAAAGGAGAAAAAAAAAAGACATGCGACTGGAAAGAGAACCGTGGGGCTGAACTGAAACCATGGAGGCGGCTTGAGCCCTTGACGAAGCTAGGTTTGGGAATTTTGGAGGAACAGCAACGCCTCACCTTTGCCCCCGTCGCCTCAGCCCGCAGGCACGAGCGCCGCGGTGTCAGCCGGAGGACCAGCAGCTGACCAGCTTCTGATTCGGCTTCGGTGCTGTATTCCTCTCCAATTTGTCTATACAAGTACTTTATTTCTTTCCCAAATCCCTATTTAGCAAAATGCAAATTTGGTAGCAGGTACTTCGATTAAATTTTTTTTTGAGAACAAAACTCAAATTATCTGACTAACCTTGCGACCATTTTACCTTCAGTAAGTTATAAGAAGGGTAAAAGACGTATGATCTCCGTTTTCTCTTTGCAGGGGTCAAAACTGGTCTACAACCATTTGGCGACACTATACTTCGTTTTTGTCTTTGACAGCTCTGAGAATGAGCTTGCTATGCTCGACCTTGTACAAGGTAACCTAAACCCTTATCAGCACAATTGTTTCTTCAGTTACTATGACTGTTAGTCGCATGTGCAATGAAAGATGAGGCTTCACAGATATACATTAGGGATGAAATATGTTGACTGTGTTATCATTAACGCGGACTTTTGGCTCACGGGTGCCACACCCACCTATAGATCTACTGTTTGTTTCTGCTTTAAGATGGTCCAAGGGAAAGTAAGAGAAATCCGGTCTGGAATAGATCTATTCTGAATACACATCTGCCTCTACCTGACACATCACTGTTTAGCCTGGCCCGTTTGAGCAATTTCCGTAGATGTAGTTATTGTGACTGACCCGTTGCATGTCAGTATAGAACCTGAATCACATCACAATCAATAATCCCAGCACCATCTCCTTCCTACCAGCCATTCCTTCTCATTCTCTCACCGGAGCTATGCCGTAGAGCAGATTGGATCTTCAAGCGATTGCTCTCCACTTTTTTGATTAGTTGTACATCTGGCGATAAGAAATACAACAAGATTCACTGGTCTTCATGGTGAATCAATAATCTAGCTCCTTACTTTTCTCATACTACGTTGATGTGTCTTGTCAAAATTAATATAAAACAAAATTTTGTTTTCTAAAACTTACCAGCTGAGTCCCTGGATATGTGTCGAAGAGAGAGGGGGGGGGGGGGGTGCACCCAGGATCTCCTATGCAATTCTCGTGTTATGCTACACATTGTTTCACATGTTTTGGTACAATCCCAGTCTACTGCCTCTCATGGATGTTTGTCTGATTACCATGGTTCTTTCAGTATTCAATATTGCTATACAATTTGCTTACATTTCTCTGTTTAGTATTTTCTATTCAAATTTGATTGTTGCTAAACACTTATGCATGTCACTGCACTAGCACATTATTAGAGCATCTCTAGCAGATACGCAAAACCGGCCCGCATCGTGCATTTTTCTGGTTTTTGGCCAAAAAACGGCCCGAACAGAAGCGGCATCCCGGCTCGCATCGGAAAACTTGATGCGAGGAACCCTATAGCGGCTCGTGAAGCCACTATATATGGCGGTTTCGAGGTTTTGGATGCGAAATACCGCATCCATTTTTCCTCCACCGCCTGCCGCCACCGTCGCCCCCGGCCGATTGCCGTCGATTCCGGCCGCCATTTCCAAATCGCCGCCACCGGTCTCCTCCTCTCCGCCTGCTCTACCTCCTCCCGCGATGGTGCCGCACAATTCCTCGCATGGAGATCGTATTTTCCCTGGCGCGTGGCCGCGGCGGCGAGGCGAGCGCCGGACAACCGCCGAGCGCAGCGAGCGCATCTCGCCATGGCTTGGCTCAACTCGAGTTCGACGAGAGCACCAACGAGGAGGAGGACGACGCTGCGCGGGAGCAGCGTCACCTTGCCATGGCCCGGCGCAACTCCCTCACGGCGGTCGTCCCGACGTTTGGGAGAAGGCCAAGCGCCGCTGTGAGGCCGCCGAGGAGGAAGAGCGCAACCTACGCAAGGCGAATAGGGCCTCCATCTGGTCGAAGATGGCAAGGTGCAGGTACGTGATCGTCGACTACTCCGACGACGAATCCTACCTCTGCGATGACAGCACCGGCGAATCCGACGCCTTCGCGTGAAGCTCCGCCGCCGTCGCTGTCGTCCCCAAGTCCCGGTGAAGTAGGTTAGTACCCGGGGTAGCTTATTTTAGGTTTAGGAACTAGTTTAGGTTCCTCTTTTGCAACATCCACATGTAAATTGTGCTCGACGAACTTTCAAAAATATGGCGCGAGTGTTTGATTCCCCGATTTGCAGTTCTTGTTTAGTGTATCTGTTCTGCTGTGGAGTTTTTCAACCCGCAAACACATGATGCAGCATACTGCATACTTCGTTTGCGGTTCGGCTGTTTGCGGTATCATCTAGAGATGCTCTTAGCCTGCATTATTTTGTCCATCTAATGCTTGGTGAAGTACTTATCACTTTTCTCCTGTTTCTGTCACTTTAAGATCTTTTTATTAACTCTTTGAGGTGAACAACTAATCTTAAGAAGCGTTATCTTGTCACAGTATTTGTTGAAACATTGAATAAATGCTTCAAGAATGTCTGCGAGCTTGACATTGTATTTAACTTCAACAAGGTACCATAATTCTCTTGTTTGATATTTATTCTGGATTGTCACTGCTATGATTCTCTCGATGAAAGCAGCAGTTTCTGTTCCCCGTGAAAAGAAAAAACACTAGTATAATAAAAATAAATAAAGTTCACATCATGTAGCATTGGTTTATTATGATCATTGATTTGCTGCATGTAATATGTTTTTGGCACATGGATCATATAAAATATATATCCAAGTGCGCGGTGTAACAAATACTTAAATCTAATAAGATTCATGTTATGACTTGTTGCATACCTATTTCATTATCAGCTACCGGCCAAATTATCTGGGTAGCGGGTACCTCAAATTTACAGAAGTATTTACATATGAACAAAGGATCAAAAACACAGTTGAAGTGGCATCTTAAGCATGATTCAGTTTGAAATACAAGTTAGGAAACATTGATAGATGTAATACCCAGTCTTCTCTAGATCTTAGCAACGAAGACATAACTGTAATTTAATCATTAATGTCCAGTGTTCCACTGGCAGAGAGCTTGAAGGAAAATAGAGAAAGAGCCAACCCTATTGACCTTTAAACAGAAGACCAGTGACATTCGTTACTAAGGTGATAGTTGATTATTGAGATTTTTTTAGGAAAAGGAAAGCTAGGGATGCTTTTGGCCCATAAGAAACTCCAAAACCTGCTGATTCCTATGATGCTACTACCCTCAATCCCATTCTTGCTGTAGTGTTTGCATCCTTTAATTGATGGAAGTGTATGTGTGTAGAGATGCACAATTTTTTCTGATCCGACAAAACTCCAGTTGTTCATCCCAGCAGTCTTTTCTCCTGTCATAGTGATGACTGATGAGCAATACTACTTAGGAATAACCACCATTCTTCCTCAGCTAATTGTAATATTAAATGCAGCTGCACACAGTTTTGGATGAAATGATACTGGGAGGTCAAGTGATTGAAACAAGTTCAGAGGAAATAATGAGATCTGTAGAAGAGATTGCGAGGTTCTTACTCCCTCGATCCTTTCTGCCCTCACCCTCCCATGTCCCGTTTTTATTCTTTAGTGCAATTCTAACAGTGTTGCTCGCTACTTGACACAGGTTGGAGAAACAATCAAGCACGACAAGCCTCATACCAAAGTCGATTTCGCAGCACTTCAGCCGCTGAAATTTTCCAGTCGTTTTCAGGATAGAATCCGTAGGACCTTACCAGAAGAAATCAGATTGGTGTTTGAATTTTTATCTCCAGTAGCCTGTCAGTTCTCTGAAGTCTTGAGCATCTGCTGTTCGACATGAAAACTTATTGGCCGACATACATGTCTCCTACCCAAGAGTTGTAAGTTGTAACCAGAAATGTGACGACGCACGCCATGCATGCTGCATCTGTAGAAAGATACTTTTCTTGTCAGATGATATATGAATGCATATGCTCTTCTTTTGGTGTCTAACTCTGTTTTTCCATTGGAAACATGTTTCTGTCTCTGAATTAATTCGACAAACAGCATTGCCTGATCATTTAACATATATCCGTTGCACTATTACAACATTTCACCTCATCATCTCGGTTTTGGTGCTGACAGTAACTGTTGGCAAGCGTCCATCCCAGTTTCTTGCAATGTCATTATGTGAAAGTTGAATAAGAAATGGCGAGGATCAAAGGTTTGCATAGGCAAGCATCCCCACATATACTTGGCTGGTACAGTACAGCAGCAGGACAGCAAACAGATCCCATCCCGAAATCCCCTTTCTTCTCCATCTCCCTGCTCCCCATTGCCCATCGGAGATCGAGCGGGATAGCTCCATGGCTACGGCGCCCCAGCCGGCTTAGTCCAGCATGCCACTGCCCATCTACGTCCTTGCTCGCACGCAGCTCCAAGCCCCATTTCCCCATCTACGTTCTTGCTTGACGCTGTTCAAGCTTTCTTCTTGTGCCGCCCGAGCGCCACAACGCTATGGTTTGAGGTTAGGAGCCGCTTAGATGTGAATTGAATCGATCGTGCGTTTTCTATGTTTCATGTGGACAGTTGCTCGAGGGTTGTGTTGGTATTGAAAACCATTACGTTTGGGTTGTTGGAGTTTTGCACAAACCGAAGCTTGGAATGGAATTTCTCCAGTGGAGCGCTATTGCCTGATTCATTAATATTTTGATGTTTGGAAATTGGAATAGGCAGCAGTGCCGAGAGAATGGAGCTCGTTCTGCATTGGTTTTATTTGAATTTTTCTGGTTGATGAGTATCAACCAAGAACTTTCCTATAGGTGTTGCTTGATCTTTAACAGTAGTCACATCATCATTAGTAGGGATAACTAATACGGAGTATACAATTTTGTAAGGAGAAAACACACGCACACACAAAGGTAATTTGCACCATAAACTCGATCTTGGTTGTGTTGGATTGAAGCGGAACTCCATTCCATGGCTCAAAGGGAATGGGAGGAACTAATGTGGAATCCACAATTCCACATGGAACAACTTTCTAAAACTCATGCAGTCCGAACAAAGATTGGCTTCGAATCTACATAACTTCAGACTTGTCATCCATATCCAAGGCAGTGTTACTCGGACATAGGCATGAGTGTCCGTATCTGACTCGGATTCAGGTTTCCGATTTGATAAGTTTTTTGTTGGACACAACAAATAACATTTGGAATTTGACAATGTCACGAATTTAGTATGTCTGATTCAGCAATAAAAGGGCATGGATAACCATGTAACACTGCTTGAGGCCCGAGGATGTGAAAATTATGCACAGGTTTGTGGAAAAAAAGGTCTGTGAACCGGTACATCATGTATCTCTTATTTAATTTCCTGTGAGAGACCAATGGTTTTATCATATTAGGACTATGGGAACGTTAGGCCCTATACTTGTACAGATGGTGTGTGTGCAGTGTTGATGGGGGACTAAAAATGAATTACACATTTGGAAAAAATAACTACAAGGTGGTAACGTACCAATTACCATCACATAGAAGGTTGTTGCTGTCTTGCTGATTGCATGATTCACATTTCAAGGTTGATTTGAATTAGGCTGAAATGGAAATTGATGATAAGTAGGGAAAAGCTAGAACCAGCGCCTTGAATATCCAGTGAGCTTTTCACATCTAGATCTAGCTGTTATCAGTCTGTTCACCCCCTATAAGTAGAGATAGGCAATCAAACTACAGCCATCATTGTCATCGATTGTCTTGATAAGCTCATTTGACATGCAGGATGGTCAAAAGCAACAGAAGCTAGCATAGCACTTAAATTTCATTGATCGATATAGTTTGGAGTAGTAGTTGATATCAATTTCAGTGATCAATCTAGTTTTGAGGAATAGTTTGATAGTTTTATTGATCAATCGAGTTTTGAGGAATACTGATATCATTGTTAGCAGTTACTAGTTCAATACATTGCAATGGTCTGGTGACATTGCACAATTATAATCTACTCATCTTTTGATACAACAATGAGGCGACTAATAGTCAACTGATACCCTTTGATCATTTATCAGTCAGTCATGTTGAATAAGATGATTTCTAGGTGCTCAACTTCATCTCAAACTTTGTTCCAGTGGCATTGACTCTTTCATTATCTGATTAGGGTATATTTCCTTGCTAGTAATGTACACTATACTAGAGGTTTCATGGTTCTGAGTTATATGTTATCTGGTTTTTCGTTTTGTAAGTTAATCAATCTTGCCATACTTCAACTCAACCGTAGGGTTCTTGACCATGTGTCATTGTACTTTTAGTCTTATTTTGCATTACAACATATGCCGTGGATTCCACTTTAATGACAGTTTCTGTGCAGGATTAATACCCTAGTATATGAATTCTGCTTATAATTGTTATGCTACACCAAGTTGAATGAGAGTATTACATGCAACAACAACAACAAAAGCCTTTATTCGCAAACAAGTTGGGGTAGGCTAGAGGTGAAACCCATTTGATCTCGTAACCAACTCATGGTTCTGACACATGGATAGCAAGCTTCCACTCGGCTCTTCCCATGGTTAGTTTCTTTGGTGATACTCCATTCCTTCAGATCTCTCTTTACGGACTCCTCCCATGTCAAGTTTGGTCTACCCCGTCCTCTCTTGACATTATCAGCACGCTTTAGCCATCCACTATGCACTGGAGCTTCTGGAGGCCTGCGCTGAATATGCCCAAACCATCTTAGACGATGTTGGACAAGCTTCTCTACAATCGGTGCTACCCCAACTCTATCTCGTATATCATCATTCTGGACTCGGTCCTTCCTCGTGTGGCCACACATCCATCTCAACATGCGCATCTCTGCCACACCTAACTGTTGAACATGTCGCCTTTTAGTCAGCCAACACTCAGCGCCATACAACATTGCGGGGCGGTCCTTCCTCGTGTGGCCACACCTCCATCTCAACATGCGCATCTCCGCCACACCTAACTGTTGAACATGCCGCCTTTTAGTCGGCCAACACTCAGCGCCATACAACATTGCGGTTCAAATCGCCGTCCTATAGAACTTGCCTTTTAGCTTTTGTGGCACTCTCTTATCACAAAGAATGCCAGAAGCTTGGCCACTTCATCCATTCGACTTTGATCTGGTGGTTCACATCTTCATCAATATCCCCATCCTTGTGCAGGATTGACCCCAAGTATCGAAAGGTGTCCTTCTGAGGCACCACCTGCCCATCCAGGCTAACCTCCTCCTATTAAACCGCACATCATGTACTCAGTTTTAGTTCTACTAACTCTAAAACCTTTCGATTCAAAGGTTTCTCTCCATAGTTCTAACTTTCTATTGACCCCCGTTCGACTATCATCGATTAGGACCACATCATCCGCAAAGAGCATACACCATTGGATATCTCCTTGTATATCCCTTGTGACCTCATCCATCACCAAATCAAATAGATAAGGGCTCAAAGCTGACCCCTGGTGTAGTCCTATTTTAATCGGGAAGTCATCGGTATCACCATCTCTTGTTCGAACACTTGTCACATCATTATCGTACATGTCCTTGATGAGGGTAATGTACTTTGTTGGAACTTTGTGTTTCTCCAAGGCCCACCACATGACTTGTCGCAGTATCTTATCGTGGGCCTTCTCCAAGTCAATAAACACCATATGCTGGTCCATCTTTTGCTCCTTGTATCTCTCCATGAGTTGTCATACCAAGAAGATGGCTTCCATGGTCAACCTCCCAGGCATGAAACCAAACTGATTTTTGGTCATGCTTGTCATGTTTTAAACGGTGCTCAATGACTGTCTCTAGGAGCTGGTCTACTCCGTCCTTGATGCATTTGACTTGGTCAACATCCCTCGTCTTCCCCTCTCGGATCTTGGTCATCCTATAGATGTCATTTTTGCCTTTCTTCATGCCTAACCGCTGGTAGAGGTCCTCATACGATGACCCCTTGCTTCACTCATAGCTCGCTTTGCGGCCTTCTTTGCCATCTTGTACTTCTCCATGTTGTCTGCACTCCTATCCAGGTACACGCGTCTGAAACAATCTTTCTTCTCCTTAATAGCCTTGCTCACTTGCCACCGTATCCAGATCAAGATATGGCGCGCCACCTAGGGGGTGACGACCCGGCCCTTGCCCATTTGACACCACACCCAAGTTCCGATATGGCGCATCGCTAAGAGGGTTACGCCCCAACGAAAATCTTTTGGGTATCATCTTCATAAGAGTGCCTGGGTTTTTTACGTTGGCTCGCCAAGCCTATCATAACCCTCCTCCTTTACCCGGGCTTGGGACCGGCTATGTTGGAACAACATAGGCGGAGTTGAGAGTATTACATGGCCTGCAAAAAATGTTAGCAACCTGCTTGATACTGGCCTGATTTGCGAACTGTGGCCTAATACCACACTTGTGTGCACCAGATAAGATCTTAACACTGAGCAGTTCTAATGGCAAGTTATTTTGCAGGAGGTGCTGCACAACAACATAATCGCAGAAGTCAAGTAGTCAATGGTAATCTCTGATGCATTTTTTCAAGATGTTGGGTAAGCCGGGCCTTCTTTCTCCTTCAAACATTTGCACTTGTTACTACTGTGTATTAGATCTGCATTTCCATATCAGGAGAAAAATAATGGGCCAAATCTCAGACGAGGTATGGAGTGTTATCCAGTCGAAAGAAACAGATATTCGAGGAACCGTGGAAGTTATCTTCAACAGGATAATGAACCCTGAACAGCAACAGGACGGGTAAAAGAGCGATGAAAACACCTTTTGAAGCTTCTATTTCTGAAGATAAATTCGCCATACTAAAGCTGGAGAAGTACTATGGACATTTATTCACGTATCTGGGTGAACAACCGTCAAAGAGACAAATGCAAGGGACTTTAACGAGCAACTATACGAGCACAACCTCTCGTACGGGTGTCGACGGATCCGCCTTGTGAAATACCTTCACCTCCTGCAAACGGATCAGAGATCCAACACAGTGAAACACGAGAACTCGCAAAATGCTAGCCTCCGGGAAGGGTCCGAAGGGGAAACTAGGGCATCGATGCACTGTTGGAAACATTCCATCAGACCACGAAGGTGTTCATCATCACCATCGCCATCGTGGTCCTCAACATATACACCCATTTACACCTCCACTCTTGCTTGTTATAAACTTATAATCCCTACTACTATTTGGAATGGAAGTAAATAAAAAGCTGTGGGGTCTCTCCTACATTAGAATTTAGAAGGTTATATAAATAAAAAATATACACAATGACGTTTCTAGAAAATGATGGAGTATTCAAAGCCGCTGGAGCCCTATCCAGCTACAATTCCACGTACCCGAACCGACCCGTTAAGAAGAACCGCCTCGTCACCGACCGACGCGTTATTAGCGAGGAGACGAGCGGAAAATCCTCCCCTCTTTCCCCTTCTTCCTCATCCGGCTACCCCGCGCTCGATCGCCACCCAGCAGCCAGCCATGGCGGAGATCGTCGACCCGGCCGCCGCCGCCGCCCTCGCCGCGGCCGAGCCCGAGCCGGAGCCGCTCTCCGCCGCCGCGGCCGCCGCCGCCGCCGCGGAGGACGACGACGACGACGAGGAGGAGGGCGACGTGTGCCGGATCTGCCGCAACCGCGGCGACGACGAGCACCCGCTCCGCTACCCCTGCGCCTGCAGCGGCAGCATCAAGTTCGTGCACCAGGACTGCCTCCTCCAGTGGCTCGACCACAGCAACTCCCGCCAGTGCGAGGTAACCTAACCCCCTCTCCCGTCCCCCGTTGTCGATGCAGCTGCGTGCGCCTAGGGTTGCGCACCTGGGGCTTCGATTCGGTGGTCGAATCGGTCGGTGGGATGCTCAGCCGGTGCTGATTCGTGAGGGAAGCTTTGCTCCCTAGCTTTAGATTGGTGAAATTGGTAATTAAGCGACATACCTGGTTAGGGCAAGTCATAGCAATTGTAGTAGATTCTATATATCAGATGAAGATTCTTACCTGTGTAGGCTACTAGAACTATTGGCGGTTAGGGGTGACGAACCGTGTTGATGAATAGCGTTTGTGGATCATTCAGCAGGGAATAGGATTTTCCGTTTCGTCGCAGAGCTACTTTGGTGTGCACGTGGAGTCAGTCGAGAGATTGGCGACGATTCGTATCACGCCAACTGTGGATGCCAACAAGGGGACAACATACTTTTAGCCGCTGCTTGCCTCATAATCTTGTTTTGCCAACTTTGTTTTGCCAACTCCACTTCTAACAAAAAATTACGCTTCTGTGATTTTCAGGTCTGTAAGCACGCCTTCTCTTTCTCGCCCGTCTACGCACAGAACGCTCCGACCAGGCTTCCTTTCCAAGAGCTCGTGTTCGGCGTCGGAATGAAAGCGTGCCACGTGTTCCAGTTCGTCCTCCGGCTGGCCTTCGTTCTCTCGGTCTGGCTCATGATCATCCCCTTCATCACCTACTGGATATGGCGCTTGACGTTTGTCAGAAGTTTTGGTGAAGCGCAAAGGCTGTTCTTGAGCCATATCAGCGCCCAGTTGATCCTCAGCGACTGCCTACATGGTTTTCTTCTCTCGGCGATCATCGTCCTCATATTTCTCGGAGCTACCTCTTTGAGAGACTATATAAGGCATTTGAGAGAGCTTGGAGGGCATGAAGCTGACAGGGATGACGCGGGCCGTGAAAGGCATGGTGCTCGAGCTGTCAGAAGGCTAGCTGGTCCTAACAACAGGGTTCCTGGTGCTGATGGAAATATTGATGAATTGGCAGAGGCCCAAGGAATCGGTGCTGGGGAACTTCTGAGGAGAAATGCAGAAAATGTTGCTGCGCGATTGGAACGACTAGAGGCTCAAGTTGAGCAGATGCTAGATGGTTTGGATGATGCTGATGGTGCGGAGGATGTTCCTTTTGATGAACTCGTAGGCATGCAAGGCCCAGTATTCCACTTGGTTGAGAATGCAATAACAGTAAGGATCTCTTCCTTTTTTTTGTTAAACAAATGTGTTTTATATAGTAACATTTTTCTGCACAAATGTTCTGACTAATATTTCCATGTTATGCAAAATACTAGAAACTCGTATTGCTTTCTGTTAAGGTCCAGTTAGGAAAGAATAAGCTTAGATCTACATATAAGTGTAAACTCTCTTTCTCAGGTTAGCAACTGCAGGATTTTCTCAATAAGCTTGAATCGTTGGACCCTAATTTGTATTTGTAATCTTTACTGTGCCCCCTTCATATAGTTTAACTAGTTGGATAGTTTGTCCTGGTTACTTCTTTAACATGATTGATGTTCAACACTGTTATCCATGACCCATCTGTTTCTCCATTCTTCCTTTATCGTTGTCTCATTTCTTCCAAGAAATGCCATATCAGTAAGTAGCATGAAAGAAAGCATGTAGGATCCCTGTAGCGTATCATCTGATTTTGAAGTAATGTAGAACTGGCTATTGTTTGAGGTTTACTGCAGTTGTGCTGTGTTGTTCTTGTTCTCCCTTGTTTTCTAATTTGACATCCATATTTTTTTTCAGGTTTTGGCCAGCAATGCTATATTCCTCATTGTTGTGATCTTCGTACCATTCTCATTGGGAAGGATTGTCCTGTACTATCTATCATGGTTTTTCTCTTCAGCCTCTAGTCCTATGCTGGCTAAAGTAATGCCCTTCACAGAATCTGCCATCTCTTTGGCTAATGAAACATTGAACAGTGCATTTAATGCCATGAAGAACTTCTCTTCCGACAGTCATAGTGAGGGTGTTATTGGGCATGTGATTGAGGTGGTTACGCAGTCCTTAAAGATAAATGCCACTGCTCTTACTGTAATTCAGGGCACTGGGAAGACAAGTTTGCTAAAAGGAACATCTATCGGCTCATCTTATCTTTCCGATCTGACAACTCTTGCTGTTGGATACATATTCATCTTTTCCCTTGTGTTTTTGTACATTGGATCATTGGCTTTACTTCGATACGCCAGGGGAGAACGTTTTACTATTGGAAGACTCTATGGTATTGCAGCAATCCTAGAAGCCATTCCATCTCTATTCAGGCAGTTCTTTTCTGGAATGAAGCATCTCATGACTATGGTCAAAGTTGCATTCCTTCTGGTGATTGAACTCGGAGTATTCCCCCTCATGTGCGGTTGGTGGCTTGATGTCTGCACTCTGAAAATGTTGGGTACAACAATTGCTCAAAGAGTCGAATTCTTTACATTGTCACCCTTGGCGAGCTCCTCTATCCATTGGCTTGTTGGGATCGTATATATGCTCCAAATAAGCATATTTGTCAGTCTTCTTCGAGGGGTATTGCTCAGTTTATCAGTTCTTTTGGAAGTTCTGCTAGTTCGATAACTGCACATAGAAACTCTCCCTTTATGTGTATCTAACATGTGTTTTCATGTTTGTGTTGTAGGTACTGCGGAACGGAGTTCTTTATTTCTTAAGGGACCCTGCTGATCCGAATTACAATCCTTTTAGGGACTTGATTGATGATCCTGTACATAAGCATGCCCGGCGAGTCCTTTTATCTGTTGCTGTGTATGGAAGCTTGATTGTGATGCTGGTCTTCTTACCTGTCAAACTGGCCATGCGAGTAGCTCCTTCAACTTTTCCTCTGGACATCACGTGAGTCAGATTATCCCGAGAACTTTTCGCCTTGATCTCTTTTTTCTGTTTCAATTGATTTTTTTCACACATATTTTTTGGCTGCCATTGTTTTGCAGCATTTTTGACCCATTTACCGAGATTCCAGTTGATGTGCTTCTGTTCCAAATATGCATACCATTTGCGATTGAGCATTTCAAGCCTCGTGCAACAATTAAAGCTCTGTTGCATCATTGGTTTGCTGTCGTTGGCTGGGCGCTAGGATTAACTGACTTTTTACTGCCAAAACCTGAAGAAAATGGTGGGCAAGAGAACTGGAATGGCAGGGCAGAAAGAAGAGATAGGGTACACGGTGGGAGGGAAATGGTAGCCCCACAGCTTGAGCAGCGGATGATACAGCATGACGATGGCAGGGGTAATGCTAATGAAGCTAATGATGTTGCTGAAGAATCTGATGCAGATGATCAGGGAGATTCAGAGTGAGTATAATATTTCAATATCTGTACAGTACAAGTTCTTTTTGTACATCATCTTCAACCTACACAAAGATGAAGATAATATTTCCTAAAAAAAACTAAATAGATTCGGGTATGGTTTGATTTTTTTCTTTAACAAATCATTAGAAGTGAATTGTGTCTGCATGTGTTGGCTTGAAGCTCCCCCTACTTTATTTAAGAGAAATCAGCAATTTATGCTCAAGTAGTTAGTGTTGGTAGAGTTTGTGCTGGATTATATATGAACTTGAATGGTGTCTTAACTTTTGGAGTTATTACCTTTTGAAGGTACAGCTTTGCACTTCGGATCGTACTCTTGCTTGTAATGGCGTGGATGACACTGCTAATATTCAATGCTGGAATTATTGTTATTCCTATCTCACTTGGCCGTCTGGTTTTTGAGGCTGTTCCCCGCCTGCCAATCACACATGGCATTAAGTGCAATGGTAATTTGCTGATATTTGTACAATATACCTTACATTGCTATATTAAATCTTCAGATTTACAAAGTTAATTCGGTAACACTTGATTAAACCTGTGGTATTTTTTTTTGTCTCGATCAGATCTGTTCTCTTTTAGCATTGGTTGCTATATTATCTGGAGCGCAGCAGCTGGAACACGATATGCAATTGACTACATTAGATCACGACGTCTGGCCTTCCTGGTACAACAGATCTGCAAGTGGTGCTCTATTGTTTTGAAGAGCTCTGCTCTCCTATCAATATGGGTAATTCATCTGGACTGTACTCCGACCATCTCATTTTGCATTTGTAGGTGTGTTGATGTGTGATTGGCCAGTTTAACCATGAACTGTATTCTTTTCAGATCTTCATTATTCCGGTGCTGATTGGACTCCTTTTTGAGCTACTGGTGATTGTTCCCATGAGGGTGCCTATTGACGAGAGCCCAGTTTTTCTCTTGTACCAGGATTGGGCTCTTGGTTTAATATTTTTGAAAATATGGACTAGACTGGTACGATCTCAAATCTGTGACGCACGTGGATTCCATTTGAATCCTTGGTGACTTTGTTAATTTAAACCATTTCATTTGCCTAGCCATTTCCTGATTGGTTTTCTTGGGCACTGTTTCCAGGTAATGCTGGATCAGATGGCACCTTTGGTCGATGAAAGCTGGAGGATGAAGTTCGAGAGAGTAAGAGAGGATGGCTTCTCCCGACTGAAAGGTCTCTGGGTCCTGCATGAGATTATCACGCCCATTGTCACAAAGCTCCTCACCGCGCTTTGTGTCCCATATGTGCTCGCGAGGGGCGTCTTCCCAGTGCTTGGCTACCCGCTGATCGTGAACTCGGCTGTCTACCGCTTTGCCTGGCTCGGCTGCCTGATATTCAGCACACTCTTCTTCTGCGGCAAGCGGTTCCACGTCTGGTTCACCAATCTCCACAACTCCATCAGGGATGACCGCTACCTGATCGGCCGGAGGCTGCACAACTTCGGCGAGGACTCGCCCCGACCGATCAGCAATGAAGCTGACGACTCCCGAGCGCCACCAGGAGATGAGGGCCAGGCGCTGATCCCTTTGGAGGACCAGGAAGATGACGTGGGGCTGAGGTTCAGGCGAAACCACCAACAACCGATGCAGGTTCTCGATTAGCCAGAGGCATGGTCATCATCTTACCCTGCTGCAGCCTTTTGTTGTGGGTTTTGTGTAACCGGCAGGCATTGTAGAGTGATGAGTTGTGTTGTCCACCTTAGAGTAGTAGGGAAGTATTGTTGTAAAACATAGCAAGGGAGAGAGGGGGTAATAATAAGGTAGAAGGTATTGAAGCACAAGCTGACGGTGAACTATGTATCTGGGGTAGTTGTTGCTGAATGTGTATATATGTTGACAGATAGCACTCCAAAGACCACATGATTTGGTCTTTTTCTGATCTGATGAGTATGTAGCGCATACATACAATTTGATATAATTCCGAATTCTGAGCAATGACTATTTGGTTGTGCTGCCCGCCAGCGCCTCCGCTTGTGCTGCTGTCAGGTGCTCCCCTGTCTGATTCTTGCATCTCTGTCTATCTTTAAGTATCATTGTCCAAGGATGATCGTGGACCAAGCATGACACGTAGGTTTTCTGTTTTCTCGCGCAAATGCAGTGTCAGGTTAATCACGCATTTCATTTGGAATGGCATGTTATTAACAATCTTCTTAAGCCTTTATAAAAAACAATCTTTTTAAGCAACTTGCAGTGTAATTCTTCTCGCGAGCAACTACATTTGTCTTCAAAAATCTATTTGGAAACATGATTATGTCACAAATTCATTGATGATTTTTTGTTCAAAATCTATTTGTGATTCATCATTTCTGGAAAATAAATCGTGGTAGTAGTAACAAAATTCAGACCCACACAAAAGGCGAGAAGAAGCAGAAAACAACCGCGGCAGGGCCACCACACGCTCTCTCGCGCCACCGCCGCCGCCGCGCTCTCAGCCTCCGGAATCCTCGGCCGCCGTCGCCAAGCCCAACCATGCAATCGGCAGCGACCGCGCCGGCGCTGGCGCCGCCCGTATTCCTCACCCTCACCCTCCCCACCGCCGCCAACGCCTCCGCTCGGCCCCGCCGCGCCGCCGTCCGGTGCGAGCTCGCCGCCGCCGCCGCCTCCTCCGCCGCCGCGGCGCCCGCCGCTCCCGGGCCCGTGGCCGCGCCCCGCTGGGCCCAGAGGACGGTCGTCATCCCGCCGCAGCGCCGGGGCTGCCACATCATCACCCACAAGGTGCGTTCCCCCTCCCCTCCGGTTCTCACGGCTTCAACTCTGCCATGTGTTCGGTATGTGACAGTGAACTGGTGCTGGTGATCTGCAGATTATGCACGCGATAAGGAGCGACCTCTCCGAGTTCAAGTGCGGCCTGGCGCATCTCTTCTGTACGTGATGCGATTCCGTGCTTAATTTTGTGCACCTAGCAGAAGCATGCCAAGTCGATTTCATAGTTTGATAGCATGATGTTATGGAATAAAAATGGTACTGTAGTGATTACCAGTAAGGTTCACATCCTGGTAGTAATACAAATGGTTGTTTAGATGGTAGCATGGTAAGAATCAGTTCCAGAGATGCACTATTAGATTCCCAGTTAAGGTTCGTGGTGTGACTCCATAGTGAAGCTGGTGGCTCAATATTAGGGGTTGTTTGGTTCCTAGCCACATTTTGCCAAGCCAAAGTTTGGCAATTTGGCATGTGTTTGGTTCTTGCCACACTGTGAAGCCGCCACACTTTACTATTCATATGGCCCACCTGTTATAGAGTGTATTTTTTGCCAACTTTTGCCACACTTTGTGGCTTCCAAAATCCAAGCCACACTTTTGTGGCTGCCACACTTGCCAAAGTTTGCATTGGAACTTCTGTCAAGGAAAATGTGTTTAGCACACATATTTTATAGGTTTTCTAAGAAGACCATCTCGGTGATTTCGGTACCATAAAAGAAACATAGAATCGGTAGAATCGGAAAATCACGGCATGTGAGGTTTCAAGTGAGACCTGGGGCTAGTGACACATTAATGATATTTTCCAACATCACTTTGACCTTTGCAATTCAGCCCACTGTACGTGTCAGGTTTCTTCACTGCTTCATTTTTTTTTAACAGGTCAAAGTTAGCAGCTAGATATTAAAGGATTCAAATGGTTTATAAATCATAGGGTGTAAAAAATAAACATATGTAGTTTGTAAGCGACTTGAAATCAGTTTTAGTGGGCATATTCACATTTGCAAAAGTGTGAACAGAGGAGAGCAGGATGGTGAAATCTATCAGTACAACTTTATAGTGCCATTGGTTTAATTTTGCATGAGTATCTGGTGTTGATATGTTACCAAAATGCAGTTCCTGTTGTTCTTATAGCAATGTGGTTATGCTATGCAGTGCACCACACAAGCGCTTCACTGACTCTGAATGAAAACTATGACCCTGATGTCCAGATTGACACAGAAACATTCCTTAATCGAGTTGTCCCAGAGGTGAAAGATGTGACACTTATTATTTGCTTCTGTTCAAGTATATCTGATTTAATATTTTAATCAATTTTTAATTATAATCAGGGTCCATCTGCACCATGGAGGCACACCATAGAAGGTTACCGTTTGAACCCTGATATGGCAGGCCTTTGATTATCCTCGCATCATGTTCTTATCTGGATTGCAGTGTTATGTCTACTTCACAGTCTATTTCTTACCTTCTACTTTGTATTAAGAAAATATTTGTAGATATAGGAAATAAATTACATGATTACTTGAGCTGTTATTGTCTTCATGTAGTTTCTTTGGATGAGAAGATTGTTCCCCCCTTTTGCCGATTGATGGGCTAATGCTGAAACTTTGTAGATACACACTAAACATCTTGAGATGACTTGTCCTCTAAGCTAATTTAGCTTACCAACGATTTTCTATGCCATGATGCTTCAGCCTTACTGAAGTTATGTCCTCAGCAGAAAAGTTAGTCGTCATTAACCATAATTAAATTTGAAGGCTCGGGTCGTTTGAAGACACATTAATACTTACAATCTTGACTAACTACACTGTACTTTATTAAATGGATTATTTGCCATCATTTTGTTGTTCTTAGACAGCCAGAAACCATAATCTACATGATTAGATCACTCAATAGTATTCAGATTTCGATTGCAGGATATCTTGAGATGACTACTAACTAGTTAATTCTTCTACTCATCACTATTACTAAATTGTACTTCATTAAAATAAAAAACAGTCTTGCTTGTCCTAACCTAGTATATTGTGTGTTGTTGTTGAATCAACTTAGCAGTAGTAAATGTTTGAGCTCTGTTCAAGAATTCCATTAATATATATGGCTTTATTTTGTTGCTGTTAGACATGCAGAAACCATAATCTACATGACTAGATAGCTCAGTAATACTCAGATTCCTATTGCAGGACCTGATGACATGCCAGCGCATATTAAATCATCGATGTTTGGTTGTGCCTTGACGTACGTCCTCCTTCCCTCTCCCCTCTTCCCAATAACTCGGAGTATCTCCGAAATATTAGTGAATTTTTTGTATCTGTCTTCAGGATTCCTATCACCGACGGGCGTCTCAACATGGGAACTTGGCAGGTACAGAGAATTTTCTTCTTGTAATACTATTTACACGATTACTAATACTAGGTATTGTCATCTTAATTAGTTGCACCTACTCTCAGTATTTAAAGGTTTTTGTTTTCTTAGGCTCCATTATAATCCACTAGAATTTTTGGTTTCGTGATAAAATATGTACTGTAATAGAACTGTAGGACCTGGTGTATTGTGCACAAAGGTTCAGTATCCTTATTTGTCAGGTTTGAGTTTTAAGTTGGCTTTAAGTATATGCAGCATGTTTTACCTGGGGATGTCAACCAACCAATGTAAGCAGCAACTGAATTCTACAAGGATAAATGGGTCATAAATTTCATTGCCAAATCGAACGCCTGAATCCTAGTCATTTACCAGTACATGTGTCCATGATCCAGTGGCATTTGCCGTGTCATCCTTAATTTCTACCAAACTGATACTTGAATATGAGTTGGGTTCTGATGCCTGTGTCGTCTGTCGTCTGTATCAGTATCCGAGTAACGCTGGCTAAAAACTCAGCGGTCAACTTGGTCTTGTACTATATTGTTACCTAATCTTGGTCATTCTGTTTTTCTGATGCCAGGGTATATGGCTTTGTGAACATCGTGATGACCCTACTCCTCGCACGATCGTGATTACGCTCAGCGGGATCTAAAATGGCCAAGGCTCTGCAGATTCAGCGTGGTGATTTTCATGCGCATATACTGAAATCGGAGCTTTTGCTTCAAGCTGTGATATGAACTTCCAGTGTGTAATTTTATATGTAATCTTGTAGCCAGCAATAGAAGTACGTAATCTTGTATGTGTAATTCTGTACATGTGGAATAAATTTATCCTTTGGTAGCTTCTTCTCATAGTTCAACAAGATCTAAAATGGCCAATGCTACGAGCTGCAAATGCAATGTGGTGATTTAGATGTGCGTTAAAATATCAAAACTGCGGCGTGCTTATGGATTCGCAATCAGTTGTGTGTGTAGTCCTGTACAAGGGACAAGAGGAACAAAGTATCATTTGATATATCGTTTGTTCTCAAATTAGGTTTGTTTGGTTATCTCAGTCATTTTAGCCGTGGTGATTTGGTTCCTGGCCATTGTTTCAGCATCATTGTGCTTACGGAGGAAAATGCTATGCTGTTTCAATCCTTGGGATTGTCTGGCAGGGTCATGTCACGTTTGACCACCTGCTGGTCTAGCCTGAAGGAATTTTATTTTCTGAACCCTTTGTAGCTCTCTGAACTACCCTTTATCAGTTGGCTCATGACAACAGGCGGATGTTTGCTGAGCTGTGGCGAGTATCTGCATCAAGTACACATGTAAGTTTCCTCACTCTTGTAGCATAGCTTGACCTCTTTTAAAGCCATTTAATTTCTCCAGATTTCTTCACCTGGAGGGCCTAACTAACACATAGTGTGGTGTCAAGCTGAAACAGAAACACTGTGCACTGAATCTTGTAGACTGATTCATGGTTAACATCGATGGTATAGGCATAGCAGAAATACTAGCTTGGACAGAGAAGCCGGTCTGTCCAGCTCCAGCAATCTTGAGCTATTCAAGTTGCACAGGCAGTGTTGGTCCTAGCTGTACACCTATAGGTAGAATTGTTCACTGGATCAGTACTCATCTTGCACTAATCCTCTTTGCAACTTGGGCTAATTAGGCTACTTAGCATCTGCATCGAGGTGAAATGCACAAGAAAGAACCTCCGCTTCCCAGAAGACACGGCTGCCTGTTTATCTGGTCTAGACACTGAACTCTGCATCACCCAACACAAAGTTTCTTCCATTTTAAACCCCAAAAAAGCACAAAGTCTCTTTGTTCTGCGTGCTTGCTACTGTGGTGCATCCAATAGCCATGCCAGATGACACCATAGAACTATAGAACACTTCTTGCAATGAACATGAGCAGAATGAAAAAGTGGATGTAGTAAAAAAAAAGAGGGGTTAATCACAGCTGGATCATCAAAATTAGTGACAAAGATCATCTACAAACAGCTAACACAGTAAGCTCGCCATTAATATTCAGTAAAAAAAATCTACTACAGAGTATCCTAACATGGTTCCCTGTCAACTTATTGGCATCCATCAGTAGGGAGTCTCAATGGAGTTGGACAAGGGTGCGGCCTGTATCCTGTCGAGGAGGGCGGCGACGTCCCTCATGGAGGGCCGCTTGCCGGGCGCCATGGCGCAGCAGGCGAAGGCGAGCCGGAAGCAGCCGAGCAGCGCGTCCTCGTTGTCGTCGCCACGGAGCGTGGGGTCAGCCATCCGCAACACGCGGCCCCGCTGGTCGAGATCAGACGTGCCGGCGACAGACCCAGCGGCGTGCCACTGGCAGAGCTCCACCTCCGAGTAGACCCGCCCGGAGAGCAGCTCCAGGAGCACCATGCCGAAGGAGTAGACGTCCCACTTGGCGCTCGGCCGCAGGCTCTTGAGACACTCGGGCGCCTGGTACGGCGGAAGAGCTGTCGACGAGGTGGAGGCGCATGACGGGCTGGCGCCGCCGGGCATCTGAGACAGGTCCGGCAGGCTGCTTGTGGAGTGCATGGACCTCTTGCTTCCGAAGAGGCGCGCCGACGCTCCAGTGTTCCGGTGGAGGGCGGCGCCAGAGAGCAGCCGGTCCAGGCCTAGGTCGCCGACCAGTGGCTCCATGTCGGCGCCGAGAAGGATGTTGGACGGCTTCACGTTGCCGTGCACGCCCTTCTTCTCGTGGATGAATGCTAAACCCCGTGCAACGCCACGCGCGATCCGCAGCCGCGCCTCCAGGTTTAGGTGCATCGGCGAAGCGCCCATCCTCCCTGCAATTGATCGAACACAAGAACATCAACAACTGTTGTACTCTTTCTTTTACGGACAAACCAAGAACTGCTGCATATTTCCTCCAGTTTTTTTTTGCTTCATTTGCAAGTGAACAGTACTCCTACTAGTAGTACCAAATCAAGTTTCAATAAAGTTGTTGGAGATGATTTTTTTCATTAGTGCCAAATTATGATGAAATTATGACCGTAAGATAACTTGTACTCCTACTACTATTTATCTGCAGCAGAAGAAACACCAAAAGTAGCAGTACTGGTTTGTGCATTCAAGGTACTAAGTGAGTAGTACAGTACTACGATTAGAGTTGACACTTTTGCCAAGGACTGACGCCATTGCATCCTTAATTTTGTTAGCAAGTGGATCATGCTTGACGGCGTGGTCAATCACTATATTCACTAGTAGTACAAGCAATTGACCAAATTTATGAAAGGATAATGCAGCTAGACACTGTTAAATTTCATGCAAAATTGCAGTAAATTTCTGTCGGTTACTAGTACCAGCAAATTGTTACTATGTCGACAATTTGCATCATTTGGTTCAGAAGAGAAACCAAAGAGCTGTTACTGGAACCAAGTAGTGCATTTCGTTCAGGTGTTTTTGCTTCATTTGCAAGTGAAGAGTACTAGGAACACCAAATCAAGTTTCAGAAAAGTTGCTGTAGAAGATGATTTTTTGTGTCACTAGTGCTAAATTATGAGGTACTATGACCAGCGCCACTTAACTTCTGTTTATTTGCAGCAGATGAAGCACTAAAATTAGCAGTACAAGTTTGTGCATTCAAGGTACGGCACAGTACTAGGACTAAAGATGACACCTTTGTCCAGGACGGACGCCGTTGCATCCTGATTTTTTTAGCAAATGGATCATGCTTGACGATTTAGTGATTAGTCAATCACTAGTACGTACTGCAAGCAACTGACGGAAATTATAAATGGATAATGCAGCTAAACACCATATCAAATTTCATGTAAATTTGCAAAAAGATTGTCCAAATGAAGTTCCATTAGAAGAAGAAGAAGAAGAAAAAGCTTGTAGCAATGGAGTTCAGGGCTTACTGGTGAACGCGATGTTGGCGAGGCTGCCATTGACGGCGTAATCGTGGATGAGGAGCTTCTCGTCGGCGCCCCAGTAGAATCCCCGGAGGCGGAGGAGGTTGGGGTGCCGGAACCGGGCGACGGCGCGCACCTGGGCCTCGAAGTCCTTGAGCTTGTCGGCGCCGCCGCTCTCGCCGATGCGGCGGACGGCGAGCGCGGTGCCGTCGGCGAGCACGGCCTTGTAGACGATGCTGGACCCCGTGGCGCCGAGGATGTACGCCGACGCCTTGAGCAGCGTCTCCATCTCGAGCTCGCCGCCGCCGCCGTCCACGGTGACCAGCGTCGCCGGCGCGGGCGCCTGCTGCGGCTGCTCGTGCTTCTTGCTGTGGTGCTGCGGGGTGCTCCAGCCGATGAAGCTCCCGGGTCTCTTCCTCGGGTCCGAAGACGACAGACGGCCGTCGTCGGACGCGGCGTCCGAGGAGGACGCTGAGCAGTCGGAGCTGTCCTCGGAGCCGTCGCTCCTGCCGCCGCCAATGCAGCACCCTGCGGACGCGGACGGCTTGTCTTCTTTGGCGACGGCGGCAGCCGTCTTCTGCTGCTGCTGCTGCGGCGCCGTCGGGTTCTCCTGCCGCCGCTTCTTGCGGGCGTGGTAGACGTAGAGGAAGAGCAAGAAGAGCAGCCCGACGCCGGCGATGTCACCGGCGACGATGGCGAGGATGGTGAGAGGGCGGAGCCTCCCCTGGCCGCCGCGCGGGGCCTGCGCGTCGGGGGAGCCCGGCGGGGCCCGGGCGGCGCTCTTGGGGATGGCCGCGAACGCCGGCGGCGAGTCGGTGGCGTTGGGCGGGTCGGAGAGCGAGGACGGGATGGAGCACGCGCGCCTCACCGGCGGTCCGCAGAGCCCCGGGTTCCCCTCGTACGCCTCCGCCGGCTGCGCGCCGAAGAGCCCTGCCGGCGGGACCGCGCCGGTGAAGTTGTTGCCGGAGAGATCCACCGTGGCGTTGGGCGGCACGGCGTCGGACAGCTCCGCGGGGAGCGCGCCCGTGAGGCGGTTGGCGGACACGTTGAGGAGCCGCAGCCTCGCCCCGCCGAAGTCCGGCGGGAGGCCGCCGCGGAAGTAGTTGCTGCTGAGGTCCACCACCTGGAGCTCCGCGCCGAGCCCGCCGGCGGGGAGCTCGCCCGCGAGGTAGTTGTTGGCCAGCCCCAGCACGGCGAGGCCCGGCGCGGCGAGGAGGGGGCCGGGCAGCCACCCGGCCAGCGCGTTGTCGGAGAGGTTCAGCTCCTGCAGGCCCCGCGAGGGCGCGCCGTCCGGGAGCGCGCCCGTGATGTCGTTGCCGGCGAGGG
Source organism: Lolium rigidum (assembly GCF_022539505.1). NCBI lineage: Eukaryota > Viridiplantae > Streptophyta > Magnoliopsida > Poales > Poaceae > Lolium > Lolium rigidum. The sequence goes on from NC_061508.1 coordinate 331,070,261, forward strand.
AGAGGACCCGGAGCTCGGTGGCGTTGTGGAGCAGCGCCGGCGGGAGCGTGCTGGTGATGTTGTTGCCCGAGAGGTCGAGGTGGCGCAGGTGCTGCAGGCGGGCTAGGTCGGCCGGGAGCGTGCCCGAGAGCTGCGCGTTGGGCAGGACCAGCCCGATGACGCGCGACACCGTCGCCGCTGAGGCGGTGGTGCCGTTGGTGGTGCCGTTCTTGCTGGTGGTGGTGGAGGTGAGGTTGGCTGTGGAGCTGGGGGTGCCGTCGGTGGTGGAGGTGAGGTTGGCCGTGGAGCTGGTTTGGGTGGCGGGCGGGAGCGCCGAGCGGGTCAGCGGTGACCGCGCGCTTGAAGAGCATGAGCAGCTCCCCGTCGTCGTCTAATCCCGTGGCTCCGCGGCCACACAGCGCGAGCAGCAGCACGGCCACCAATTCCGCCGCCACTGCGCCTCGTCCGCTGCACGTGGGACCGGGCGCACGCGCACGCAAGCAGATAAAGCGGCGACTCGTTTCCGCTAACCAAATTAAATAGCGACTCAACCAAAGCAAATTAAGCATGCACTTCACCGCCTCTTGTCGCGGAACGAAACGTACTACTACCAGGTACCGCAAAAATAAAATACAGTAAACCAAATCCATCGAATTGATCGATATTAAGCTGCACTGAAACAGACAAAGGAGAAAAAAAAGACATGCGACTGGAAAGAGAACCGTGGGGCTGAACTGAAACCATGGAGGCGGCTTGAGCCCTTGACGAAGCTAGGTTTGGGAATTTTGGAGGAACAGCAACGCCTCACCTTTGCCCCCGTCGCCTCAGCCCGCAGGCACGAGCGCCGCGGTGTCAGCCGGAGGACCAGCAGCTGACCAGCTTCTGATTCGGCTTCGGTGCTGTATTCCTCTCCAATTTGTCTATACAAGTACTTTATTTCTTTCCCAAATCCCTATTTAGCAAAATGCAAATTTGGTAGCAGGGATTTGGATTGGACTTGACTATGTTTCCTGAATTTGTTTTCAGTTTTAGGCACTGCATTTAAGTTATAGACACCTCTGTATAAAAAATGTGGAGTCACTTTTTATGACGGAGGGAAAAAAACAGATTTAAGTGATCACTAATGTTTTCTTTCTTCAATATATACATCGATATAGAACAAAATAGTGGACCCGGGGATGGGACGAAAACGTGGCCGGTTGCCTTTTGGGATTACGTGCACATATATGGTCATGTCCACCGCCGGTGAATAGCCACAAAGAAGCACACAACAAGGCCGAGGTGCCGCAACAAGACAGGGATTGGGTCACTCTCCGCCGTCGTAGCAATGCGTCGACCATGGATACATGGATGCCAGGGTGCGGGGCGGCCATGAGGATATCGGCACCATGGCATGCGTCCCCATCGCCACCGGCGTGTCGAGCTCAACGCCACCAATATCATCTTCTAGACCGCCGATAGCATCGGAATGATCCGCTTCCTTTTCAACCTCAACGGCGAAGGGGGCCTGGATCCTGGTGCGGGGCCGTCAGTAGGACAGGCGCCCACATGACCTCTTCCGGCGCGGCGAACCCGGTGGCACGGATGAGGAGATCAACTCCCTATTAGGGACGCACTTGTGGAGGAGCACAGCTTGGTGCGGGCCAACGGCATGTCACGTGGCGGGAAAGCAAGCACCGGCCCGAATAAATAAAATGATGCCTGTGCTAATCCCACTACGCGTATGCATGCAAATATCTATCGGTATTAATTTAATTTTCTGGTCTCGCAGAAACCGATTGGCGGTTTTAGGTGATGGGTAGATTTCGTTTCGTACCCACGCGAGCGAGAGCGACCAAAATCGTACACGGTGACCGCGTTTCCATTGGAATAATCAAAGCATGCACCCATGCAGGGCCAACAGCCAACTAGTTTGCTTCTTCTCTCAAGCCAGCAAACCAAGCCGTTCTAATCGATGGAGAGTGCAGCAGGCATGGCACTCTCGCCGTGAAATCCGTGCAACACGTAATGCTCATTAATCAGTTTGTAGCTATAGGAGTACGTAGTTTGTATATCTACTAAATCGGTGCATGTGCCGATGAGCAAAACAACACATAGGAGGGATGAGAGATAAGGAAAAAGAAAATGACCGATCCATCGGGATTTTGGTTCAAGCTGATAAGGCTAGCTTTGCTTCTCTAAAAAGAAAGATCCAGTTATTGGAGTATTAGATTGTATTACTTCCTCCATTTCAAATACTAAAAAACGTCTTAGTACATACTCCGTACATGTAAATCTAGATAACTACTACCTTCGGACTGAATTAATCGATGCACCTACCTGCTAATGATGTGCATGGACAGGCCTCCATCCGCGTCGATTAAATCCAATCGAAGTGAGTATGTGCCAATTAATTTGGAACATGCAGAGTATAATTATACACCAACATGCCAGACTAGCTTTATTATTAATCATCGCCCCCTTTTCATGTGCGTCTGTATGAAAAAAACGTGCTCGTGCATGCAAACTGATTGATCGATCAATCTACCTAGCTCATCACGTGCTCAGCTCATGCCCAATTGATTTGTATTTATACAATAGAAATACCTCCGTAGCATTAGCTAAGCTAATTAAACTTGCATTGATTAATATAATAAGCTTAACTAGTACCTTTCTGTTTTTAAGAAGGAAATTCAGAAATGGACCTTTTCTGACACACCATTATTTGCTATATAGGATTTATTTCTAGAGTAGCTAGCTAACTAGTTAGTTAATAATCCATCAGCATGATCACTTGCTAGTTTCAAATGCAGCCTTTTGCTTTTCCCGCCCCTCCATGTACGAGCTAGCTACTAATGTACCTACTACCTAGTTTCTCACACGCACGGGTAGGAAGGGTGGTGTAGTACACTGTATGGCATTGCCAGTGCTTTCCCTAGCAAGCTACTGCTCCACATGCATGTGTGTATCGACTCGAATGCGGACGAATTACACCCGAGCTTGGGTGCACTCGATGATTGTGTGGCTGAGGTTAATCCATGAGCATTTAATGTTTCTATTTTTTAGTGTGAGAATTGGCTGAAATCTGCAATACCTCTTCACGTTGTGTACGTCTCCAGTATGATATTGAATGAGTATGGATGGTCGGCAGTATGGGAATTAAATCAGGCCATGTGGTTGAGCAGGTGCAACATGTACCGGAGTTTGGCACATCTTGGACCTGTTGTGTTAAGCGCAAGCCACTAACTAGATTTTGGAAGATTGCCTCCGTGGAGATTTTTTTTTTTCAAACCAGCATTTTAGAGTTTCAAAACAGTCCGACGAAAAATTCCTTGATTTTGACAATGCCATATTATACGGTGCAAAAATATCAACATGAAATAGTTTGTTTTTTTTTTGGCTTACACAAAAATGAAAATACTGACTCCGGCGCGTCCCAAAAAGCGTCGGCACTGTTTCGAGCCCAATAAAGCAGTCGTCAACCCTGTCCGGACCCCTTCACGCGGGGCGTCAAACGGGCACGCCAGCGCCTCGCGCCACGTCGGATTCAACGCGTGGGCTCCGCCGTCATCGACACGACCCCAATCCCCACAAGTTTACCCCAAATCTCCTCCTTCCGCCCGCCGCTCCATCTCCCGCGCCCATCCAACTCCCATGATGCAAAACCCTCGCCACCATGCCACCGAAGAAGAATGCTCCGGCGAAACCGCGTGCGGTGGCGCCGAAGGAGAAGCTAGCACACATGACGTAGCGGTAGTGGGACGACGAGAAGAGGCGCTGCTCCATCTTGGCGGTGGACCGTAGACGGCGTCGCCTCGGGAGCGATGCGGAAAAAGGCGAGGAAGCGACGACGGCAGCCGCGACGGAGATGTGCCTGAGCTTGGGTGGCACGCCATCCAAAGCCGAAAACGGCTGCTACCCCTCACCGGCCGCAACATGGCGGGCGGCGACGCGTCCTCGAGAAGCGCCTCTCCCTCCTCGCCGGCCTACTTCGCCGAGCCTCCATCGCTCTCGTAGATGCGTTTCTCGCAGATGGAGGGGCGCGCCCGCTAGTCCCCGAGTACGCCGACATCGACATGACCGTCGACCCGAACGTGACGTACTCGCGGGCGTCGGTGCCGAGGGGTAGAAATGTCTTCCGCTTCACCATCAACCTCAACAACGGCTCGCTGGATCTGCGCCGCGCACCGGGAGGTAGCACCGGTCACGTGACCGACCGCACCGGTCTCCCCGCAGCTCGTTCGGCGGCGACGGCGAGGAGCGCCCACCATGAGTTTGGCAGCGCGTCCGGGGACGCCATGGAGGACGAAGATGTAAGTTTTCCATTGAATCATGGCTTGTGCACATATAATAGAGCTCCGGGGAGCAAAAGATGAGCCTTTTTATTGGTTTGCTAGGTGAACGACATCGACATCCTGAGTGGCATGATCTGCCCCGGCCACTCCTATGAACCCGTCTTCGAGGAGGATGACTACGGTGAAGAGTGCGACGACTATGAGGAAGGAGACGAGGTGGACGGCGAGAAGATCGACGAGGACGCCGATGAGGTAGCTGAGGAGGAGCTGATCGTCGTCGACACCGGCATGTCCACGAAGAACAAGAAGAGGAGAAAGAAGAAGGCCGCCGGCACTTGAGGGCCGAAGTAGAACTCCCTAGAGGACAGGTGCCTCGTCGACGCGTGGAAGCTGGTCAGCTTCTGCCCCATCACCGGTGCCAATCAATCCGTCGGCAAGTACTATAAACGCATATTTGATCAATTCAATGAGAGGAAGAATTTCGGTGAGTACGCCACCATCCACATGATCCGGAACGAGTCCGCCATGTCTCACCGTTGGAACCTCATCAAGAAGTCATGCAATATGTTTCATGGCTACTATGAGAAGGTGAAGAACCGCGCCGAGAGCGGCAAAATGATGGTGGATTGGGTATGTATTGGCATTGTATTCATGTCTACCATTTGATAGATTCATGTCATTGTATTCATGCATTGCTTGCTCTTCATGCATTTGCTAGATTCTCGGCGCCCTCACCATGTACAAGCATCGAAATGGCGACAAGGACTTCCCCTTCATGCATTGCTTCACAAAGCTTGAGGGTTGCAAGAAGTGGGACGCCGCCAACCTCACTCTCAATGACAAGAACCACGTCGGAGAAGATGGACCGGTCGCAGCCGCCCCCGCCGGGTGCCCCATTGGCAACAAGAAAGCCAGGGCCGAAAGGAATGCGGCACCGGCATTAGCCGCCATGCATCGACGCCTCCATCGAGAAGATGGTGTCATCCTTCTCCATCGGGAATATGGAGGCGGCGGATAGGGGCGCCGCCATGTGGAAGGCAATGTTAGAGAAGCAAGATGTGAAGATTGGGCTCGAGAGGGAGAAGGTGGAGGCGACCAAGATGCAAGATCAAGCCGGCGTTATCAAAGCCATGAATGAAGCGACGCAGCTATCACCGACCAAGATGAATCAAGAATCGAATATCTTGATTGCGGACTTGGCGAGCATGGATCTATTGGCGAGGGTGCGGCTCGAGATGTACCGTGAGCGCATCGGCAAGGAGGTGATGGCGACGCAAGCTGCGGCGGCGTCCATGGAAGCATCGGCACCATCGATACACCTGCCTGCGCCGACGTACATGCCGACATCAACATCGACGAGCATGGTTGCACCGGCTCCCATGGCTCCACCGTCGTCCACTAACGTGGTGCCGCAGGTGATCGCTGACGAGGAGGACATTGTCGAGGTGCGGCCTCCGTTGTCGGCCTTCCTATGATCATTTGGCCTTGAAGCACAAGTTATTTTTTTGGGTGCCGGATTATGATGAATGAGGCCGATTTGGTGGCAAGATGTTAGCCTAGACTTGTATTCGAAAAACCTTAAATTTAAATTTCTATCCATGTTTGTGTGTTTTTTATTTAAAAATCCTATTGTGGCCGCCGGTGTGGGGAAGCCTTCCCCAAATGGAGGAACCCGTGCCGGCGTCGCCCATACGTGAGTGCCGGTGCAGCTGCCGGCGCAGCTATCGGCGCCTATTTGGGTGCCGCCAGTGGAGGATGCTCTAATTGGAGCCAGCAAGATAATTAAATATTGTACTTGGATAGAAATGTTTGGGCTCAAAATGACAAAAAGATAAAATCGAACAAGCCACACGTCTAGGCACGATTCACGCTATATTTGTCATAAATTTATCATTTTTATCCAGAATACCATGGAAATTATTTAGAGCATAAATATTTTTATACGAGTACAATATTTGATCATCTTTTTTTAGGAGGATTCAAATTTTATTTCAGTACTTAAAATTACCCTGAATTTTAGAATTTATAGGGTGCATAGCATACATGTACCAAAAATTCACGTCGGACATTGGGTGCCTATATATACACGCATCAACGTATGAACACAGCCGTCACATGTTTCAACACAGAAGAAGAGGACAGGGTGCAGTTCGGAAACTTGGTACAATGCAAAAGCATTGCCTGCCACCTTTTCAGCCTGGTTTTGCTAGGATGCATAGCAGTGAGGTGGTTGGCATGCTCAGGCTCTGTATTCGTCTCGCCGTGTGCACAAAATTATACACCATGATATATGACGTAGGTCAAGGAAACGAATGGCTAGATAGAAATAGGATAAACGGAGCACCCAAGCTCGGGCTGACTTCCGAGTTTTCGGTATCGACTCCTTCTATTTTATCTTTATACACTGCTCAAATATTGTTTAGTAATATTCTTTTGGTCTAACAACTTTATTTGGACCAAATATAATAGACGATTTGGGAACCGTGGCGGCACTACCGTGACCGTCAAGGCCCGAAGTCCAAGGTGCTTCTCCGATGGACATGAGCTATGTAGTAAGATTGGAGAAGAGGATGGCCATGGCCACTGTGAACTCCCAAACAAGCCTGGTTCGACAAGAAGAGAACCGTGATTCGTGGGGTAGGGCGGTAATGGGTCAAACACAATCGGCAGATGCTTGTTTGTCTGTTTTCTTGGGGTAGACAGCATCCCGCCTCGATGGGACTCCGTATAGGAGTAGGTGTGGATGATGTCCCATCTCAAGGGGACCACATAGGTGTTGGTGTAGATGGTGTCCCTCCTCAAGGGACCCAGTGTCGATGTAGGTGTAAAATTGCACCCCGCACCGGGCACACCAGAGATGCTAGCCAAACGTCACAATAAAATGGGCCACAGTCAGCGGCGGTGCTCCTGTTGAAGAGGCCCAAACCGATGTCGTATGTGTCAAAGAGATGCCAGACAACCCCGAAAGCGAGCATGTAAAGAGCACCGCGCTGCGGCCTGGCGTTTTCAACAAGAGCAGGGCACGGGGTTTTCACATGGACTGCCGCCCCTAATGACGTCGTCGTACACGAGCAGCAGCGCAACCGGAGGGGTCGTCAGCAACGGGAGCCAAGCCGAGTGACGTTAGGTTGCACATGGTCGAGCAAGGGCGCCTTCCATAGGAGACGTGCAGTGGCCGCGCTGAACATAGATGCGGTCACGGCGGGATCGCCGTCGGCGGGTGCCATAAGGCTGCACATGGACACCAGCCCTGGCGGTGGCATCTTCAACGGGAGCCATATCATCGATAGTGCACGTACCTTGCACATTTTGCATTCGTTCTAGCTTTGTGCCCGACTCCTTCGTCTTCGGCCAGCGGATGGCCAAACGAATAAATATGCCAATGTGGAGACGACAGCGTGCTAGTTGGCTTTTGCCCTTGACAGCAAAACGCCGATGTGCAGCACGAACTGCGGCCGTGTTTAATCACAAGTACATGCATGCTCGTGTAGAGATCAGTCTAGCTAGCATGTACATGGATATACTCCTGGCCGATGGTTTATTAATCAACGCCCGCGAGCTTGGCGGAGAAACCATGCAGTACGTGCATGGCCACAAACTAGTCAGCCATCTTGCCGGAGTTACCTGGCCGCGGCCGCGATGATATGGGTCCCACGATCCTCCGCTTCAGCTCGACTCTCGAGCTATGCAAGATGCCTTCGGCTAGGAAGTCGTGGTCTCCATCGTCGCCGTTGTCGACTTGACAACGAGCTAGGTACCATGATGGCCGGTAGCGGTGCCACTTCCAACCCGACAACAGCCTCGAGTTGCCAAATTAATGCACGTGCGTGGATGCACTACTATGTAGATTGCCCAATGACAGCCGCCTTTCATCGCCTCTGCATGTGCGGCTGCAGCCGCCGCCACCATGGGTGTGTAGGATGTTTGTCCGCCTCTAGATACGGTCGAGATCACCTCGGGCTATGTGCGCTAGAGCACCTTGGCTAGAGCATGCCAATGCTGCCGGCGCAAGGAACTGAACATGCATCTTCGCTCGACGAGGTACCAACAAGTAGGGCGGGAAGATCCAACGAGTACACATGTACCAAAATTTGGGCCGCAAAAGCTTCCGGTGCGCTAATGTAGGCGGGTTAAGTCCCAAAACTTACACTGCGCATCGTAGCCTCGAACAACTGGGGTGGGAAGGGGCATGGTAAATCATCCGAGAATCAGAAACCCGAGACGGCACCAAGATGATGCTTGAAACTCCGTGCATGAGGTAGTAGAGCTTTGGCAACCCAGAAAAATGCGCGCATGAACGCGATGAGTATCCACCTTCGCGCATCGGCCAAGGGAGAGCGCTCTGAGTTTCGCGCATAAAATTATAGGTACTATCCTACCATGTGCAGTGAATAGGGTCTCAGAGGAAACCCTACGCAAGGAGACTCGTGGAACAACGGGTGTTACGCCGCCAACTCATTCGAGGGGTAATACGTGAAAAAACTACGACACAAGAGCACCTGGAACAATGTGCCATAACGTACTTGTAAAGATCTAAATCGTCTCAAAATCTCAAGAGAAAATCCGGGACGTTTTTTGGTCTATCCGAACTTGCGGGTCTGTTTCGGAGGCCTAGACGGTGTTATTTGGGCCCAAGGGGTTTTCCGATTTATCTAGGGTTTCTACTTCAATCCAGTGCAAATAAAATGTCTTGACGTGATAATTTCAAAATCACAAGTCCGGTGATCCCGGGAAAAGCTAACTTCTCTAGAAGGTTCCAGCAGTTGGTCACACACCCAAATTGTAGCTCGGCTGCAATAGATACGGCCTCGCCAAAACACTGCTGACACATGGAATCACGGTACAAAATAACAGGGCGGGAAGACCCAACCAGTACGTAGGTGCCAAAATTTGGGCGGGAAAAGTTCTTGGTTCAATAACGTGGGCTGGAAAAGTCTCAAAACCTATGCCGCGCTTAGTAACCTCCCACGATTTGGGGGTGGGAAAGAGCGGGGTTATTCTTCGGAGGCGGGGCCAAGATGACGCGTGGAACTCCATGCATGAGGCAGTAGTGCTCCAGCGCCACAAAAAGGCGCACATGAACTCGGCGAGTAGCCACATTCGTGCATCGGCTAAGGGCATACACCCCGAGGTTTGCACATAAAATGATAGGTACTCCCCTTCTTTGCGCAATGAATACAATCTACGAGGAAGCGATGTGGCGAGGAGACAAGTGGAAAGACGGGTTTCCATGTGCGCCAACTCATGCACATGATAACGTAGCACGCAACTTAAACGGCACATGGAATAAGGGGTAATACTCGGTACTAATAAGCACAACAATGTCGGCACTAAAACCAAGCTAGATCACCTAATCGTAAAACTAGCTAGCTTTACGTCTCTAAGGGCATCTCCAACGGGGCGGCGCATTTTGGACGCCCAAAATATCCGTGCGCGTCCGTTTGCGTTGGCCCAAATGATCAAAATCGTGAAGAAAGGAAAATATAAAATATAAAAACTAACGCCTACTCCTCCTCCTCGTCGTCGACGAGCACGACAAAATCCGGTACTAACCACGACCAGTTGGCAACCAGCAGAACATACGCCGGTGCCGCCGGCGATGGAGGTGGAGCAGTCCACGCCGGTGGTGGAGGTGGAGCTGCCCACGGATTATACCCCAAAGGTGGTGGTGGAGTCGCAGGGCGGCCGTTGCGGGGCCGAGTTCCGGAGCACCCGTCGTAGGGCCTCTTCCTCCGTGAGGCCCGGCGGCATGATGCCGGTGGCGTACCGGGGCAGCGGCGGCTGCACCTGGTCGGTCCACCTCCGAGATGAGGACGCCGAGCCTCTCGATCTAGTCGTTGGTCATCGTCGCCGGGAAGTTGAACTTCCGGACCTCTGCCATGGCCGCCTGCCATTCGTGGAAAATGCAGGCGATGAAGTCGTTGCCGCTATCGTCATTAGCCTCCTCGTTGTGGTAGGCTAGCGCGTTGTAGTCCTCGTCGTCCTGTGGAGGCACCGACGGCTGTCATGTTCAACGACGGGGCGGCGATGGCCGCTCAAACGGGAAGTCCTTGTCACCGAGGAAGCCCGCCTGCCTCCTCGGATTGTCCTCGGTCTTGCGCCAACTGTACCAGCTGTAGGAGTCGACGACGAAGGCGGGATAGGCGCGGAGGTCCGGCGGCGGGTACAGCCGTCCGTAGCTGATCTCGGCGCTCCTTCCTGTGGGCTCGCGCAGAGGCACGTGCGGTTCTGAATGGACTCACAGCTTCCAATGTTATAGGTGTAAATCCTTATCTCTCATGATAAAAATAGATAAGTTACCAAAAAGCACATGAAAATAAGCCCATGGAAAATATGTAGCTCATCATCAATGGTAATTAACCATATTCCAGCTAGGTTGTTGCTTTGGTTCCAGCCGATATGCATATTTTCCTTTGATTGCTCATGCAACCATGTATGGTGAGAAAGCTGTGGAAAAAAAGTTACGCGGGAAAATTTCCAAAACGAGAATTTGGGCGGGAAAACTACCAAAACTGAAGAGGTTACCTATGCATGTTCTCTCGATTGGTTCGTTGGCCCAACATATTTGCGGTGATCTTGTATTGCTTTACACCTATTGCTTACACAAAGTTAACTTCCGAAAACTTCTAAAACTGAAAAACGCGGAAAAACTTCTGAAACTGAATATCTCGGCGGGAAAACTGATGAAACATAAATGATCTCTCAAAAACCGTGTGTGGAAATTCCAGTACGAAAAGTTGATTCTTAATTGTAAGCTACTATACCTTGTATATGTTGAGAAAATAGAAAATAATTATTTGTTGCACGTTCTCTCTCGATTGGGTCATCAGCCACAATTATTTGTGGTGATCCTGTTGTGCTTTTCAACTGGTTCTGACACCAAGGTGGCGGCTTCGTCGCTTGAGAAGTCATGGTGGCCAAAGAAGCCATAAGCGGTGGTTCTGGATGTTAACTGTGTTCTTCGGGGGGTTGTTTTCTTGTCTTGTTGCCGATGGTGGTGTTTATGGAGGAGCCAACGGCACTACCATTATTCCTCGCCTACCCCTTATAGAATAGTCATATGACGATACCATCCTTTTACAGCACAGGGGTTCCACCGCCGCCCTATGGTTCGTCCTCTACACTGCGCTAGTGCCGACTCATGGGAGTTAGCTATTTTTCCAGAACATACACCTAGCGTTAGGAGGTGCATGGAGGAGCCGTCGATGATGGCAGGGATAAGTACCACTGGCGGTAGGTGAGAACGATCAAGGTGTCATCGATGCACTACTGTGAGATTTTTATTGCATAACTAATGAAGCGCCCAAAGGGTTAAATATCAATTTAAACACGATTTAATTATATTTTTCAAATAATATTATTAATTACATAATACATTTTGAATAATATTCCTTACATAATATATTTGCAAACTTTAGTTTTCGTTGCTTTAAGTTCTAGCAAACTGAAATTCGTCGTTTCTTTGACTACTCCCGCATTTCATGGACCAGTCATCCGGACTCCGGATCGAGTGATTATTTTTATGCTGCATTTCTCTTTACATATCGGAATAAATAAAGAGACAAGTATCGGTAAGTACGGGCATGGAGGGAGGCCTCAACGATGTCCCGGTAAGCGTGCCATCCCTATTATTGTTGTTCCAAGTTTACTTTGATAGCCCTTATTCCCCCGCCCGTGGACACGTGTGAAATTCATGCTCATCATCTCGTGTGCATTTCCGTCATCTCAATGCACGTGGATCGACATTGCATGCATGTTGGGATACCTGCCATTTCATGGGCGCCAACTAGCATAACGTAATGAAGCCTGCCACGGTAGAGGCACATAAGGTGGTAGGAAGTTCCTAAAGTAGGAGGGTTCGGCTACAACATGGCATGCCAAAGTAGTAGGAAATGCGATGAAAAGTATGAGGCTTGGAAAACTTAGCTCCCCGGAACCGCCGCAAACCCTAGCTTTCCGAGCATGGATTCTTCTGTGGAGATGAAATCCTATCATTGCATGTGCACTATAGTCAGATGTACTTGTGTAAACTCTTATTGCATGCACTTTTGAAAGCCGTAGCTTCCTAAGAACTTCCCAATATTGTCGAAATGGTCCCCGCCTAAGCCCAAATTTAGGGCATGTGAGTTATCCGTGAAACTTTTGGCAGGCAACACAAAGTTGGGCATGCATGGACCATGCAGAGAGCAGGTGTGATGTGGCCCATGGATGAAATGGGCCGGATATCATCCAGGCGACAAATTAATCTTGGAGAACCGCCGCGACGGGAACGGTGCCCCAAATTTGGTCCAGAAAACGCCGGGACATAAGTTTGGGAAAGAAAGTAGCCGAAGGCATGGTAGTCACCGATGGAATTGCATACAGACGACCACTTGGTCACATGCATGAGACCTTGATGTCACAATTGGTTGACACCTCCTCTCCTTGGTAAAGAAATGGGCATCATGAGAACTCTCACGATCTATTTGAAGAGCACGACCCGTCGTTTCTCTATGCGACTCGCCTCCCATCAACATGATGTCATATTCCCCACTTCAAAATTGGTCATTTTGTACTTCCTACCATTTTGTTTTGAATCAAACCATCGAGGAGATGACGATTATTTCCATAGTATTTTCTATCTGATGAAGATTTTAATAGAATCTTAGGAGCGAAATGGAACAAACTTAATTTCGGCATGATATGAGGTATGTATAGTCATAAACTTGGAGTTCTTGTAAGCATATTGTCAAAGCCTTGTAGTTTATTTGCGGTACCGATTCTATACCCGGACTAATTAACAAGGTTTTGATAGTTTTATTGAGCACTTTGAAACTAGAGATGCTAATATACTCGCACCAGGAGATGGAGTTGCGCACACTACATATCCATGGACCGCTCTCGTCACACATCCTCTCGGCCGGAGCTTTCCGCCATGTAGGATTGTAGGTAATGACTATGGCCGTGTACGATGGCTATACATTACACCGAGAAAATGGAAAGTTACATGGCCAATGATAATTTTGTCCGGTCGGATGCGCAACTATCTAGGTAGTTAGTGATTAATCATAGCTAATAATTGGAACAAAATTCATGTACTAGCTAGCTTCGAAGACCCCGCAGCATGTACTAGCTAATGCTTGATTAGTGATTTAGTGCCACCTCCTTCACGTAGATGCATGTAACACACAACATTTCCACACAGAGACCGACTTTTGTGAACCTGAGTGTATGTGAACTCACTTTTAGTGATTTAGTGCCACCTCCTTCACGTAGATGCATGTAACACACAACATTTCCACACAGAGACCGACTTTTGTGAACCTGAGTGTATGTGAACCAACTTTTTCAAAAGTGGGTTTGTGATGTCAAAACATGTTTCAAAAATCGAAACACAAAATAATTGCAAAGATGATCTCAAACATGTGCCCTGGACATGAGTTTCGTTCTGAAAAAACATTTTATTTTGCCTCGGCAAAAAAGTGAAATTTTACAGGGCTATATAGCAGTACATATGTGACGTATTTTGTATTTTTTAGATTCTGAAATAAAAAAGTGGTTTCTCTGCGAAAACTTTCTACGCACACATGGAACATGCATACGTACCCCGATATTTTTTTTCAGAATTTTTTCACATTTCAAAAATGCATTTCCAACCTGGATTCACGTGCACCCAGGTTCAACCGTGGCTTTTCCACACATAGCAAGTCTGAAGAGACCGGTTTTGAAGAGTACTACTATTAGTCAGCCACGACGCCGAGTTTGATCAAAACACGAGAGCGGCTGAGACCGCAATATATATGCCTCAATAATTTGCACGGACAAGACAATGTACGTACCATACAAACAGCCTAAATTTCGACATAAACGATGGTCAAATACGCGGCGGCGACGCCGAGAAGCGGGCGGAGGATCACTTCACAGCGGCGGCTGGAGCTAGCATTGCCGACCGGCCATAGGTCCGTGCAAGAACCGGCGACTGGCCACGGACCGCTCCATACGTCGAGACGCGGAGCGTGTAGTACTAGCTACTATTTACGTAATCTTTGTTTTGAACATAGCTATTTACTTAATCAGAAACTAATCAGCATTGCTCAACACTAACTAAATCAGCACTATTAATATAAGAACCACGTGAACCGGATGCTGCCTTAGTATATAGGATGGACCGAGCTGGAGAAGCTAGTAGTTGATCATTTGTGCTTAATTAGTACTAATTATGTCTTTAGTCAGAAACTAAATTGGTGTTGGCTTATGTTGCACCGGCGCATGTGATGGATGGAGATGAACAGGCTAAGCAGTTTGGTGGTAGCATGTACAAATGGAAATTATTATCAAGAAAAGGGCAATCGATTTGGGCACAAAAGGAAGACAGCAATCCTGCCAAAACAGCCTAATTTTGGCCTAAATGGGGCAAACCGGAAGAACCGATGGAAAACCCAACCTAATTTCAGGCAAACCGGAAAAAAACCTGCCCAGAACTAGGCAGACCGGCGGAACGCAGATTTCGACATCTTCCAACCGAATTCGGTGGAAAAATGGCCCAACTACAGACACGTGTCGACACCTGAGACTAGTGGCCTAGCTTTGGGCAAAAACAGCAGCCAGGCAGAAATAGCCTTTGCCCATCTCTCACGTAAGTTGTAAGAGCATCACTTGGGCCACGAATGGGCTGGCTCTCACTGGGCCGTGAATACTTGAGCTGTTATTGTCTTCATGTAGTTTTTTTGGATGAGAAGATTGTTCCCCCCTTTTGCTGATTGATGAGGTCTGTTCAAGAATTCCATTAATATATATGGCTTTATTTTGTTGCTGTTAGAACATGCAAAAACCATAATCTACATGGCTAGATCACTTAGTAATACTCAGATTCCTATTGCAGGACCTGATGACATGCCGGCACATATTAAATCTTCGATGTTTGGTTGTGCCTTGACGTACGTCCTCCTTCCCTCTCCCCTCTTCCCAACAACTCAAAGCATCTCCGAAATATTAGTGAAATTTTTGCATCTGTCTTCAGGATTCCTATCACCGACGGGCGTCTCAACATGGGAACTTGGCAGGTATAGAGAATTTTTGGTTTCGTGATAAAATATGTACTGTAATAGAACTGTAGGACCTGGTGTATTGTGTACAAAGGTTCAGTATCCTTATGTGTCAGGTCTGAGTTTTAAGTATACGCAGCATGTTTTACCTGGGGGTGTCAACCAACCAATGTAAGCAGCAACTGAATTCTACACGGATAAATGGGTCATAAATTTCATTGCCAAATCGAACGTCTGAATCCTAGTCATTTACCACTACCTGTGTCAATGGTCCAGTGGCATTTGCCGTGTCATCCTTAATTTCTACCCAAACTGATACTTGAATATGAGTTCGGTTCCGATGCACGTGTCGTCCGTTGTCTGTATCGGTATCCGAGTAACGCTGGCTAAAACTCAGCGGTCAACTTGGTCATGTACTATATTGTTACCTAATCTTGGTCATTCTGTTTTTTCCGATGCCAGGGTATATGGCTTTGTGAACATCGTGATGACCCTACTCCTCGCACGATCGTGATTACGCTCAGCGGGATCTAAAATGGCCAAGGCTCTGCAAATTCAGCGTGGTGATTTTCATGTGCATATACTGAAGAGCTTTTGCTTCAAGCTGTGATATGAACTTCCAGTGTGTAATTTTATCCGTAATCTTGTAGGCCTGCAAAATAGAAGTACGGTAATCTTGTATGTGTAATTCTGTACGTGTGGAATAAATTTATCCTTTGGTTGCTTCTTCTAACAATTCAACAAGATCTAAAATGGCCAATGCTATGAGCTGCAAATGCAATGTGGTGATTTAGATGTGCGTTGAAATATCAAAACTCCGGCGTGCTTATGGCATTCGCAATCAGTTGTGTGTGTAGTCCTGTACAAGGGACAAGAGGAACAAAGTTTATCATTTGATACATCGTTTGTTCTCAAATTAGGTTTGTTTGGTTATCTCAATCATTTTAGCCGTGGTGATTTGGTTCCTGGCCATTGTTTCAGCATCATTGTGCTTTCGGAGGAAAATGCTGTGCTGTTTTAATCCTTGGGATTGTCTGGCAGGGTCATGTCACGTTTGACCACCTGCTGGTCTAGCCTGAAGGAATTTTATTTTCTGAACCCTTTGTAGCTCTCTGAACTACCCTTTATCAGTTGGCTCATGACAACAGGCGGATGTTTGCTGAGCTGCGGCGAGTATCTGCATCAAGTACACATGTAAGTTTCCTCACTCTTGCAGCATAGCTTGACCTCTTTTTAAGCCATTTAATTTCTCCAGATTTCTTCACCTGGAGGGCCTAACTAGAACATAGTATGGTGTCAAGCTGAAACAGAAACAATGTGCACTCAATCTTGTAGACCGATTCATGGTTAACATTGATGGTATAGGCATAGCAGAGATTTGCAATCTGAAATACTAGCTTGGACAGAGAAGCCGGTCTGTCCAGCTCCAGCCATCTTGAGCTATTCAAGTTGCACAGGCAGTGTTGGTCCTAGCTGTACACCTATAAGAATTGTTCACTGGATCAGTACTCATCTTGCACTAATCCTCTTTGCCACTTGGGCTAATTAGGCTACTTAGCATCTGCATCGAGGTGAAATGCACAAGAAAGAACCTCCGCTTCCCAGAAGACACGGCTGCCTGTTTATCTGCTCCAGACACTGAACTCTGCATCACCCAACACAAAGTTTCTTCCATTTTAATAGCCATGGAAGATGGCACCATAGAAGTATAGAACACTTCTTGCAATGAACAGGAGCAGAACGAACAATATGATGTAGGAACAAAAAGGGGTTAATCACAGCTGGATCATCAAAATTAGTGACAAAGGTCATCTACAAACAGCTAACACATTAAGCTCGCCATTAAAATTCAGTAAAAAATTGTACTAGTATCCTAACATGGTTCCCTGTCAATTTATTGGCATCCATCACTAGGGAGTCTCAATGGAGTTGGACAAGGGTGCGGCCTGTATCCTGTCGAGGAGAGCGGCAACATCCCTCATGGACGGCCGCTTGCCGAGGCGCCATGGCGCAGCAGGCGAAGGCGAGCCGGAAGCAGCCGAGCAGTGCGTCCTCGTTGTCGTCGCCGCGGAGCGTGGGGTCGGCCATCCGCAGCACACGGCCCCGCTGGTCGAGATCAGACGTGCCGGCGACGGACCCGGCGGCGTGCCACCGGCAGAGCTCCACCTCGGAGTAGACCCGCCCGGAGAGCAGCTCCGGGAGCACCATGCCGAAGGAGTAGACGTCCCACTTGGCGCTTGGCCGCAGGCTCTTGAGGCACTCGGGCGCCTGGTACGGCGGGAGAGCTGTCGACGAGGTGGAGGCGCATGACGGGCTGGCGCCACCGGGCATCTGGGACAGGTCCGGCAGGCTGCTTGTGGAGTGCATGGACCGCTTGCTCCCGAAGAGGCGCGCCGACGCTCCGGTGTTCCGGTGGAGGGCGGCGCCAGAGAGCAGCCGGTCCAGGCCTAGGTCGCCGACCAGTGGCTCCATGTCGGCGCCGAGAAGGATGTTGGATGGCTTCACATTGCCGTGCACGCCCTTCTTCTCGTGGATGAATGCCAAACCCCGTGCAACGCCCCGCGCGATCCGCAGCCGCGCCTCCAGGTTTAGGTGCATCGGCGAAGCGCCCATCCTCCCTGCAATTGATCGAACACAACAACATCAACAACTGTTGTACTGCTTTTACAGAGAAACCAAGAACTGCTGCATATTTCCTTCAGGTTTTTTGCTTCATTTGCAAGTGAACAGTAGTGATACCAAATCATGTTTTCAAAAAGTTGTTGCAGATGTTTTTTGTCATTAGTGTCAAATTATGAGAAATTATGACCGTCAGATAACTTACTATTTATCTGCAGCAGAAGAAACACCAAAAGTAGCAGTACTGGTTTGTGCATTCAAGGTACTAAGTGAGTAGTACAGTACTACGATTAGAGTTGACACTTTTGCCAAGGACGGACGCCGTTGCATCCTTAATTTTGTTAGCAAGTGGATCATGCTTGACGACGTAGTCAATCACTATTCGCTAGTAGTACAAGCAATTGACCAAATTTATGAAAGAATAATGCAGCTAGACACAGTGTTAAATTTCATGCAAAATTGCAGTAAATTTCTGTCAGTTACTAGTACCAGCAAATTGTTTCTATGTCAATTTGCATCTTTTTGGTTCAGAAGAGAAACCAAGAGCTGTTACTAAAACCAGGTAGTACTGCATTTCCTTCAGGTGTTTTTGCTTCATTTGCAAGTGAAGAGTACTAGGAGTACCAAATAAAGTTTCAGAAAAGTTGCTGTAGTTGATGATTTCTGCCATTAGTGCCAAATTATGAGTAACTATGACCAGCGCCAATTAACTTGTACGTAGTATATTTATTTGCAGCAGATGAAACACTAAAATTAGCAGCACTCAAGGTACGGCACAGTACTAGGACTAAATGCTGTTGCATCCTGCATTTTTTTAAGCAAAATGGATCATGCTTGACCATCGTAGTAGTATACAAGCAATTGACCGAAATTATAAATGGATAATGCAGCTACTAGATACTACCATGTCAAATTTCATGCAAATTTGCAAAAAAAAGTTGTCCAAATGGAGTTCCATCAGAAGAAGAAGAAAAAGCTTTTTTTTTTGAAGGAAGAAGAACAAAAAGCTTGTGTGTAACAATGGAGTTTAGAACTTACTGGTGAATGCGATGTTGGCGAGGCTGCCATTGACGGCGTAGTCGTGGATGAGGAGCTTCTCGTCGGCGCCCCAGTAGAAGCCCCGGAGGCGGAGTAGGTTGGGGTGCCGGAACCGGGCGACGGCGCGCACCTGCGCCTCGAAGTCCTTGAGCTTGTCGGCGCCGCCGCTCTCGCCGATCCGCCGGACGGCGAGCGCGGTGCCGTCGGCGAGCACGGCCTTGTAGACGATGCTGGACCCCGTGGCGCCGAGGATGTAGGCCGACGCCTTGAGCAGCGTCTCCATCTCGAGCTCGCCGCCGCCGCCGTCCACGGTGACGAGCGTCGCCGGCGCGGGCGCCTGCTGCGGCTCGTGCTTCTTGCTGTGGTGCTGCGGGGTGGTCCAGCCGATGAAGCTCCCGGCTCTCTTCTTCGGGTCCGAAGACGACGGACGCCCATCGTCGGACGCGGCGTCCGAGGAGGAGGACGCCGAGCAGTCGGAGCTCTCTTCCGAGCCGTCGCTCCGGCCGCCGCCAATGCAGCACCCTGCGGACGCGGACGGCTTGTCTTCTTTGGCGACGGCGGCGGCGGCTGTTGTTTTTCTCGCTGCTGCGGCGCCGTCGGGTTCTCCTCCCGCTCCCGGCGCCGCTTCTTGCGGGCGTGGTAGACGTAGAGGAAGAGCAAGAAGAGCAGCCCGACGCCTGCGACGTCGGCGGCGACGATGGCGAGGATGGTGAGAGGGCGGAGCCTCCCCGGCCGCCGCGCGGGCCTGCGCGTCGGGGAGCCCGGCGGGGCCCGGGCGGCGCTCTTGGGGATGGCCGCGAACGCCGGCGGCGAGTCGGTGGCGTTGGGCGGGTCGGAGAGCGAGGACGGGATGGAGCACGCGCGCCTCACCGGCGGTCCGCGAGCCCCGGGTTCCCCTCGTACGCCTCCGCCGGCTGCGCGCCGAAGAGCCCTGCCGGCGGGACCGCGCCGGTGAAGTTGTTGCCGGAGAGATCCACCGTGGCGTTGGGCGGCACGGCGTCGGACAGCTCCGCGGGGAGCGCGCCCGTGAGGCGGTTGGCGGACACGTTGAGGAGCCGCAGCCTCGCCCCGCCGAAGTCCGGCGGGAGGCCGCCGCGGAAGTAGTTGCTGCTGAGGTCCACCACCTGGAGCTCCGCGCCGAGCCCGCCGGCGGGGAGCTCGCCCGCGAGGTAGTTGTTGGCCAGCCCCAGCACGGCGAGGCCCGGCGCGGCGAGGAGGGGGCCGGGCAGCCACCCGGCCGGCGCGTTGTCGGAGAGGTTCAGCTCCTGCAGGCCCCGCGAGGGCGCGCCGTCCGGGAGCGCGCCCGTGATGTCGTTGCCGGCGAGGGAGAGGACCCGGAGCTCGGTGGCGTTGTGGAGCAGCGCCGGCGGGAGCGTGCTGGTGATGTTGTTGCCCGAGAGGTCGAGGTGGCGCAGGTGCTGCGGGCGGGCTAGGTCGGCCGGGAGCGTGCCCGAGAGCTGCGCGTTGGGCAGGACCAGCCCGATGACGCGCGACACCGTCGCCGCTGAGGCGGTGGTGCCGTTGGTGGTGCCGTTCTTGCTGGTGGTGGTGGAGGTGAGGTTGGCTGTGGAGCTGGGGGTGCCGTCGGTGGTGGAGGTGAGGTTGGCCGTGGAGCTGGTTTGGGTGGCGGGCGGGAGCGCCGAGCGGGTCAGCGGTGACCGCGCGCTTGAAGAGCATGAGCAGCTCCCCGTCGTCGTCTAATCCCGTGGCTCCGCGGCCACACAGCGCGAGCAGCAGCACGGCCACCAATTCCGCCGCCACTGCGCCTCGTCCGCTGCACGTGGGACCGGGCGCACGCGCACGCAAGCAGATAAAGCGGCGACTCGTTTCCGCTAACCAAATTAAATAGCGACTCAACCAAAGCAAATTAAGCATGCACTTCACCGCCTCTTGTCGCGGAACGAAACGTACTACTACCAGGTACCGCAAAAATAAAATACAGTAAACCAAATCCATCGAATTGATCGATATTAAGCTGCACTGAAACAGACAAAGGAGAAAAAAAAAAGACATGCGACTGGAAAGAGAACCGTGGGGCTGAACTGAAACCATGGAGGCGGCTTGAGCCCTTGACGAAGCTAGGTTTGGGAATTTTGGAGGAACAGCAACGCCTCACCTTTGCCCCCGTCGCCTCAGCCCGCAGGCACGAGCGCCGCGGTGTCAGCCGGAGGACCAGCAGCTGACCAGCTTCTGATTCGGCTTCGGTGCTGTATTCCTCTCCAATTTGTCTATACAAGTACTTTATTTCTTTCCCAAATCCCTATTTAGCAAAATGCAAATTTGGTAGCAGGGATTTGGATTGGACTTGACTATGTTTCCTGAATTTGTTTTCAGTTTTAGGCACTGCATTTAAGTTATAGACACCTCTGTATAAAAAATGTGGAGTCACTTTTTATGACGGAGGGAAAAAAACAGATTTAAGTGATCACTAATGTTTTCTTTCTTCAATATATACATCGATATAGAACAAAATAGTGGACCCGGGGATGGGACGAAAACGTGGCCGGTTGCCTTTTGGGATTACGTGCACATATATGGTCATGTCCACCGCCGGTGAATAGCCACAAAGAAGCACACAACAAGGCCGAGGTGCCGCAACAAGACAGGGATTGGGTCACTCTCCGCCGTCGTAGCAATGCGTCGACCATGGATACATGGATGCCGAGGTGCGGGGCGGCCATGAGGATATCGGCACCATGGCATGCGTCCCCATCGCCACCGGCGTGTCGAGCTCAACGCCACCAATATCATCTTCTAGACCGCCGATAGCATCGGAATGATCCGCTTCCTTTTCAACCTCAACGGCGAAGGGGGCCGGATCCTGGTGCGGGGCCGTCAGTAGGACAGGCGCCCACATGACCTCTTCCAGCGCGGCGAACCCGGTGGCACAGATGAGGGAGATCAACTCCCTATTAAGGACGCACTTGTGGAGGAGCACAGCTTGGTGCGGGCCAACGGCATGTCACGTGGCGGGAAAGCAAGCACCGGCCCGAATAAATAAAATGATGCCTGTGCTAATCCCACTACGCGTATGCATGCAAATATCTATCGGTATTAATTTAATTTTCTGGTCTCGCAGAAACCGATTGGCGGTTTTAGGTGATGGGTAGATTTCGTTTCGTACCCACGCGAGCGAGAGCGACCAAAATCGTACACGGTGACCGCGTTTCCATTGGAATAATCAAAGCATGCACCCATGCAGGGCCAACAGCCAACTAGTTTGCTTCTTCTCTCAAGCCAGCAAACCAAGCCGTTCTAATCGATGGAGAGTGCAGCAGGCATGGCACTCTCGCCGTGAAATCCGTGCAACACGTAATGCTCATTAATCAGTTTGTAGCTATAGGAGTACGTAGTTTGTATATCTACTAAATCGGTGCATGTGCCGATGAGCAAAACAACACATAGGAGGGATGAGAGATAAGGAAAAAGAAAATGACCGATCCATCGGGATTTTGGTTCAAGCTGATAAGGCTAGCTTTGCTTCTCTAAAAAGAAAGATCCAGTTATTGGAGTATTAGATTGTATTACTTCCTCCATTTCAAATACTAAAAAACGTCTTAGTACATACTCCGTACATGTAAATCTAGATAACTACTACCTTCGGACTGAATTAATCGATGCACCTACCTGCTAATGATGTGCATGGACAGGCCTCCATCCGCGTCGATTAAATCCAATCGAAGTGAGTATGTGCCAATTAATTTGGAACATGCAGAGTATAATTATACACCAACATGCCAGACTAGCTTTATTATTAATCATCGCCCCCTTTTCATGTGCGTCTGTATGAAAAAAACGTGCTCGTGCATGCAAACTGATTGATCGATCAATCTACCTAGCTCATCACGTGCTCAGCTCATGCCCAATTGATTTGTATTTATACAATAGAAATACCTCCGTAGCATTAGCTAAGCTAATTAAACTTGCATTGATTAATATAATAAGCTTAACTAGTACCTTTCTGTTTTTAAGAAGGAAATTCAGAAATGGACCTTTTCTGACACACCATTATTTGCTATATAGGATTTATTTCTAGAGTAGCTAGCTAACTAGTTAGTTAATAATCCATCAGCATGATCACTTGCTAGTTTCAAATGCAGCCTTTTGCTTTTCCCGCCCCTCCATGTACGAGCTAGCTACTAATGTACCTACTACCTAGTTTCTCACACGCACGGGTAGGAAGGGTGGTGTAGTACACTGTATGGCATTGCCAGTGCTTTCCCTAGCAAGCTACTGCTCCACATGCATGTGTGTATCGACTCGAATGCGGACGAATTACACCCGAGCTTGGGTGCACTCGATGATTGTGTGGCTGAGGTTAATCCATGAGCATTTAATGTTTCTATTTTTTAGTGTGAGAATTGGCTGAAATCTGCAATACCTCTTCACGTTGTGTACGTCTCCAGTATGATATTGAATGAGTATGGATGGTCGGCAGTATGGGAATTAAATCAGGCCATGTGGTTGAGCAGGTGCAACATGTACCGGAGTTTGGCACATCTTGGACCTGTTGTGTTAAGCGCAAGCCACTAACTAGATTTTGGAAGATTGCCTCCGTGGAGATTTTTTTTTTCAAACCAGCATTTTAGAGTTTCAAAACAGTCCGACGAAAAATTCCTTGATTTTGACAATGCCATATTATACGGTGCAAAAATATCAACATGAAATAGTTTGTTTTTTTTTTGGCTTACACAAAAATGAAAATACTGACTCCAGCGCGTCCCAAAAAGCGTCGGCACTGTTTCGAGCCCAATAAAGCAGTCGTCAACCCTGTCCGGACCCCTTCACGCGGGGCGTCAAACGGGCACGCCAGCGCCTCGCGCCACGTCGGATTCAACGCGTGGGCTCCGCCTGTCATCGACACGACCCCAATCCCCACAAGTTTACCCCAAATCTCCTCCTTCCGCCCGCCGCTCCATCTCCCGCGCCCATCCAACTCCCATGATGCAAAACCCTCGCCACCATGCCACCGAAGAAGAATGCTCCGGCGAAACCGCGTGCGGTGGCGCCGAAGGAGAAGCTAGCACACATGACGTAGCAGTAGTGGGACGACGAGAAGAGGCGCTGCTCCATCTTGGCGGTGGACCGTAGACGGCGTCGCCTCGGGAGCGATGCGGAAAAAGCTGAGGAAGCGACGACGGCAGCCGCGACGGAGATGTGCCTGAGCTTGGGTGGCACGCCATCCAAAGCCGAAAACGGCTGCTACCCCCTCACCGGCCGCAACATGGCGGGCGGCGACGCGTCCTCGAGAAGCGCCTCTCCCTCCTCGCCGGCCTACTTCGCCGAGCCTCCATCGCTCTCGTAGATGCGTTTCTCGCAGATGGAGGGGCGCGCCCGCTAGTCCCCCGAGTACGCCGACATCGACATGACCGTCGACCCGAACGTGACGTACTCGCGGGCGTCGGTGCCGAGGGGTAGAAATGTCTTCCGCTTCACCATCAACCTCAACAACGGCTCGCTGGATCTGCGCCGCGCACCGGGAGGTAGCACCGGTCACGTGACCGACCGCACTGGTCTCCCCCGCAGCCTGTTCAGCGGCGACAGCAGGAGCGCCCACCATGAGTTTGGCAGCGCGTCCGGGGACGCCATGGAGGACGAAGATGTAAGTTTTCCATTGAATCATGGCTTGTGCACATATAATAGAGCTCCGGGGAGCAAAAGATGAGCCTTTTTATTGGTTTGCTAGGTGAACGACATCGACATCCTGAGTGGCATGATCTGCCCCGGCCACTCCTATGAACCCGTCTTCGAGGAGGATGACTACGGTGAAGAGTGCGACGACTATGAGGAAGGAGACGAGGTGGACGGCGAGAAGATCGACGAGGACGCCGATGAGGTAGGCTGAGGAGGAGCTGATCGTCGTCGACACCGGCATGTCCACGAAGAACAAGAAGAGGAGAAAGAAGAAGGCCGCCGGCACTTGAGGGCCGAAGTAGAACTCCCTAGAGGACAGGTGCCTCGTCGACGCGTGGAAGCTGGTCAGCTTCGCCCCATCACCGGTGCCAATCAATCCGTCGGCAAGTACTATAAACGCATATTTGATCAATTCAATGAGAGGAAGAATTTCGGTGAGTACGCCACCATCCACATGATCCGGAACGAGTCCGCCATGTCTCACCGTTGGAACCTCATCAAGAAGTCATGCAATATGTTTCATGGCTACTATGAGAAGGTGAAGAACCGCGCCGAGAGCGGCAAAATGATGGTGGATTGGGTATGTATTGGCATTGTATTCATGTCTACCATTTGATAGATTCATGTCATTGTATTCATGCATTGCTTGCTCTTCATGCATTTGCTAGATTCTCGGCGCCCTCACCATGTACAAGCATCGAAATGGCGACAAGGACTTCCCCTTCATGCATTGCTTCACAAAGCTTGAGGGTTGCAAGAAGTGGGACGCCGCCAACCTCACTCTCAATGACAAGAACCACGTCGGAGAAGATGGACCGGTCGCAGCCGCCCCGCCGGGTGCCCCATTGGCAACAAGAAAGCCAGGGCCGAAAGGAATGCGGCACCGGCATTAGCCGCCATGCATCGACGCCTCCATCGAGAAGATGGTGTCATCCTTCTCCATCGGGAATATGGAGGCGGCGGATAGGGGCGCCGCCATGTGGAAGGCAATGTTAGAGAAGCAAGATGTGAAGATTGGGCTCGAGAGGGAGAAGGTGGAGGCGACCAAGATGCAAGATCAAGCCGGCGTTATCAAAGCCATGAATGAAGCGACGCAGCTATCACTGACCAAGATGAATCAAGAATCGAATATCTTGATTGCGGACTTGGCGAGCATGGATCTATTGGCGAGGGTGCGGCTCGAGATGTACCGTGAGCGCATCGGCAAGGAGGTGATGGCGACGCAAGCTGCGGCGGCGTCCATGGAAGCATCGGCACCATCGATACACCTGCCTGCGCCGACGTACATGCCGACATCAACATCGACGAGCATGGTTGCACCGGCTCCCATGGCTCCACCGTCGTCCACTAACGTGGTGCCGCAGGTGATCGCCGACGAGGAGGACATTGTCGAGGTGCGGCCTCCGTTGTCGGCCTTCCTATGATCATTTGGCCTTGAAGCACAAGTTATTTTTTTGGGTGCCGGATTATGATGAATGAGGCCGATTTGGTGGCAAGATGTTAGCCTAGACTTGTATTCGAAAAACCTTAAATTTAAATTTCTATCCATGTTTGTGTGTTTTTTATTTAAAAATCCTATTGTGGCCGCCGGTGTGGGGAAGCCTTCCCCAAATGGAGGAACCCGTGCCGGCGTCGCCCATACGTGAGTGCCGGTGCAGCTGCCGGCGCAGCTATCGGCGCCTATTTGGGTGCCGCCGGTGGAGGATGCTCTAATTGGAGCCAGCAAGATAATTAAATATTGTACTTGGATAGAAATGTTTGGGCTCAAAATGACAAAAAGATAAAATCGAACAAGCCACACGTCTAGGCACGATTCACGCTATATTTGTCATAAATTTATCTTTTTTTATCCAGAATACCATGGAAATTATTTAGAGCATAAATATTTTTATACGAGTACAATATTTGATCATCTTTTTTTAGGAGGATTCAAATTTTATTTCAGTACTTAAAATTACCCTGAATTTTAGAATTTATAGGGTGCATAGCATACATGTACCAAAAATTCACGTCGGACATTGGGTGCCTATATATACACGCATCAACGTATGAACACAGCCGTCACATGTTTCAACACAGAAGAAGAGGACAGGGTGCAGTTCGGAAACTTGGTACAATGCAAAAGCATTGCCTGCCACCTTTTCAGCCTGGTTTTGCTAGGATGCATAGCAGTGAGGTGGTTGGCATGCTCAGGCTCTGTATTCGTCTCGCCGTGTGCACAAAATTATACACCATGATATATG
The DNA here is from genome assembly GCF_022539505.1 of Lolium rigidum. Taxonomy (NCBI): domain Eukaryota; kingdom Viridiplantae; phylum Streptophyta; class Magnoliopsida; order Poales; family Poaceae; genus Lolium; species Lolium rigidum. The sequence goes on from NC_061508.1 coordinate 331,097,072, forward strand.
ACGTAGGTCAAGGAAACGAATGGCTAGATAGAAATAGGATAAACGGAGCACCCAAGCTCGGGCTGACTTCCGAGTTTTCGGTATCGACTCCTTCTATTTTATCTTTATACACTGCTCAAATATTGTTTAGTAATATTCTTTTGGTCTAACAACTTTATTTGGACCAAATATAATAGACGATTTGGGAACCGTGGCGGCACTACCGTGACCGTCAAGGCCCGAAGTCCAAGGTGCTTCTCCGATGGACATGAGCTATGTAGTAAGATTGGAGAAGAGGATGGCCATGGCCACTGTGAACTCCCAAACAAGCCTGGTTCGACAAGAAGAGAACCGTGATTCGTGGGGTAGGGCGGTAATGGGTCAAACACAATCGGCAGATGCTTGTTTGTCTGTTTTCTTGGGGTAGACAGCATCCCGCCTCGATGGGACTCCGTATAGGAGTAGGTGTGGATGATGTCCCATCTCAAGGGGACCACATAGGTGTTGGTGTAGATGGTGTCCCTCCTCAAGGGACCCGGTGTCGATGTAGGTGTAAAATTGCACCCCGCACCGGGCACACCGGAGATGCTAGCCAAACGTCACAATAAAATGGGCCACGATCAGCGGCGGTGCTCCTGTTGAAGAGGCCCAAACCGATGTCGTATGTGTCAAAGAGATGCCAGACAACCCCGAAAGCGAGCATGTAAAGAGCACCGCGCTGCGGCCTGGCGTTTTCAACAAGAGCAGGGCACGGGGTTTTCACATGGACTGCCGCCCCTAATGACGTCGTCGTACACGAGCAGCAGCGCAACCGGAGGGGTCGTCAGCAACGGGAGCCAAGCCGAGTGACGTTAGGTTGCACATGGTCGAGCAAGGGCGCCTTCCATAGGAGACGTGCGGTGGCCGCGCTGAACATAGATGCGGTCACGGCGGGATCGCCGTCGGCGGGTGCCATAAGGCTGCACATGGACACCAGCCCCGGCGGTGGCATCTTCAACGGGAGCCATATCATCGATAGTGCACGTACCTTGCACATTTTGCATTCGTTCTAGCTTTGTGCCCGACTCCTTCGTCTTCGGCCAGCGGATGGCCAAACGAATAAATATGCCAATGTGGAGACGACAGCGTGCTAGTTGGCTTTTGCCCTTGACAGCAAAACGCCGATGTGCAGCACGAACTGCGGCCGTGTTTAATCACAAGTACATGCATGCTCGTGTAGAGATCAGTCTAGCTAGCATGTACATGGATATACTCCTGGCCGATGGTTTATTAATCAACGCCCGCGAGCTTGGCGGAGAAACCATGCAGTACGTGCATGGCCACAAACTAGTCAGCCATCTTGCCGGAGTTACCCGGCCGCGGCCGCGATGATATGGGTCCCACGATCCTCCGCTTCAGCTCGACTCTCGAGCTATGCAAGATGCCTTCGGCTAGGAAGTCGTGGTCTCCATCGTCGCCGTTGTCGACTTGACAACGAGCTAGGTACCATGATGGCCGGTAGCGGTGCCACTTCCAACCCGACAACAGCCTCGAGTTGCCAAATTAATGCACGTGCGTGGATGCACTACTATGTAGATTGCCCAATGACAGCCGCCTTTCATCGCCTCTGCATGTGCGGCTGCAGCCGCCGCCACCATGGGTGTGTAGGATGTTTGTCCGCCTCTAGATACGGTCGAGATCACCTCGGGCTATGTGCGCTAGAGCACCTTGGCTAGAGCATGCCAATGCTGCCGGCGCAAGGAACTGAACATGCATCTTCGCTCGACGAGGTACCAACAAGTAGGGCGGGAAGATCCAACGAGTACACATGTACCAAAATTTGGGCCGCAAAAGCTTCCGGTGCGCTAATGTAGGCGGGTTAAGTCCCAAAACTTACACTGCGCATCGTAGCCTCGAACAACTGGGGTGGGAAGGGGCATGGTAAATCATCCGAGAATCGAAACCCGAGACGGCACCAAGATGATGCTTGAAACTCCGTGCATGAGGTAGTAGAGCTTTGGCAACCCGGAAAAATGCGCGCATGAACGCGATGAGTATCCACCTTCGCGCATCGGCCAAGGGAGAGCGCTCTGAGTTTCGCGCATAAAATTATAGGTACTATCCTACCATGTGCGGTGAATAGGGTCTCGGAGGAAACCCTACGCAAGGAGACTCGTGGAACAACGGGTGTTACGCCGCCAACTCATTCGAGGGGTAATACGTGAAAAACTACGACACAAGAGCACCTGGAACAATGTGCCATAACGTACTTGTAAAGATCTAAATCGTCTCAAAATCTCAAGAGAAAATCCGGGACGTTTTTTGGTCTATCCGAACTTGCGGGTCTGTTTCGGAGGCCTAGACGGTGTTATTTGGGCCCAAGGGGTTTTCCGATTTATCTAGGGTTTCTACTTCAATCCAAGTGCAAATAAAATGTCTTGACGTGATAATTTCAAAATCACAAGTCCGGTGATCCCGGGAAAAGCTAACTTCTCTAGAAGGTTCCAGCGAGTTGGTCACACACCCAAATTGTAGCTCGGCTGCAATAGATACGGCCTCGCCAAAACACTGCCGACACATGGAATCACGGTACAAAATAACAGGGCGGGAAGACCCAACCAGTACGTAGGTGCCAAAATTTGGGCGGGAAAAGTTCTTGGTTCAATAACGTGGGCTGGAAAAGTCTCAAAACCTATGCCGCGCTTAGTAACCTCCCACGATTTGGGGGTGGGAAAGAGCGGGGTTATTCTTCGGAGGCGGGGCCAAGATGACGCGTGGAACTCCATGCATGAGGCAGTAGTGCTCCGGCGCCACAAAAAAGGCGCACATGAACTCGGCGAGTAGCCACATTCGTGCATCGGCTAAGGGCATACACCCCGAGGTTTGCACATAAAATGATAGGTACTCCCCTTCTTTGCGCAATGAATACAATCTACGAGGAAGCGATGTGGCGAGGAGACAAGTGGAAAGACGGGTTTCCATGTGCGCCAACTCATGCACATGATAACGTAGCACGCAACTTAAACGGCACATGGAATAAGGGGTAATACTCGGTACTAATAAGCACAACAATGTCGGCACTAAAACCAAGCTAGATCACCTAATCGTAAAACTAGCTAGCTTTACGTCTCTAAGGGCATCTCCAACGGGGCGGCGCATTTTGGACGCCCAAAATATCCGTGCGCGTCCGTTTGCGTTGGCCCAAATGATCAAAATCGTGAAGAAAGGAAAATATAAAATATAAAAACTAACGCCTACTCCTCCTCCTCGTCGTCGACGAGCACGACAAAATCCGGTACTAACCACGACCAGTTGGCAACCAGCAGAACATACGCCGGTGCCGCCGGCGATGGAGGTGGAGCAGTCCACGCCGGTGGTGGAGGTGGAGCTGCCCACGGATTATACCCCAAAGGTGGTGGTGGAGTCGCAGGCGGCCGTTGCGGGGCCGAGTTCTGGAGCACCCGTCGTAGGGCCTCTTCCTCCGTGAGGCCCGGCGGCATGATGCCGGTGGCGTACCGGGGCAGCGGCGGCTGCACTGGTCGGTCCACCTCCGAGATGAGGACGCCGAGCCTCTCGATCTAGTCGTTGGTCATCGTCGCCGGGAAGTTGAACTTCCGGACCTCTGCCATGGCCGCCTGCCATTCGTGGAAAATGCAGGCGATGAAGTCGTTGCCGCTATCGTCATTAGCCTCCTCGTTGTGGTAGGCTAGCGCGTTGTAGTCCTCGTCGTCCTGTGGAGGCACCGACGGCTGTCATGTTCAACGACGGGGCGGCGATGGCCGCTCAAACGGGAAGTCCTTGTCACCGAGGAAGCCCGCCTGCCTCCTCGGATCGTCCTCGGTCAGGCGCCAACTGTGCCAGCTATAGGATTCGACGGCGAAGGCGGGATAGGCGCGGAGGTCCGGCGGCGGGTACAGCCGTCTGTGCTTGATCTCGGCGCTCCTTCCTGTGGGCTCGCGCAGAGGCACGTGCGGTTCTGAATGGACTCACAGCTTCCAATGTTATAGGTGTAAATCCTTATCTCTCATGATAAAAATAGATAAGTTACCAAAAAGCACATGAAAATAAGCCCATGGAAAATATGTAGCTCATCATCAATGGTAATTAACCATATTCCAGCTAGGTTGTTGCTTTGGTTCCAGCCGATATGCATATTTTCCTTTGATTGCTCATGCAACCATGTATGGTGAGAAAGCTGTGGAAAAAAAGTTACGCGGGAAAATTTCCAAAACGAGAATTTGGGCGGAAAACTACCAAAACTGAAGAGGTTACCTATGCATGTTCTCTCGATTGGTTCGTTGGCCCAACATATTTGCGGTGATCTTGTATTGCTTTACACCTATTGCTTACACAAAGTTAACTTCCGAAAACTTCTAAAACTGAAAAACGCGGAAAAACTTCTGAAACTGAATATCTCGGCGGGAAAACTGATGAAACATAAATGATCTCTCAAAAACCGTGTGTGGAAATTCCAGTACGAAAAGTTGATTCTTAATTGTAAGCTACTATACCTTGTATATGTTGAGAAAATAGAAAATAATTATTTGTTGCACGTTCTCTCTCGATTGGGTCATCAGCCACAATTATTTGTGGTGATCCTGTTGTGCTTTTCAACTGGTTCCGACACCAAGGTGGCGGCTTCGTCGCTTGAGAAGTCATGGTGGCCAAAGAAGCCATAAGCGGTGGTTCTGGATGTTAACTGTGTTCTTCGGGGGGTTGTTTTCTTGTCTTGTTGCCGATGGTGGTGTTTATGGAGGAGCCAACGGCACTACCATTATTCCTCGCCTACCCCTTATAGAATAGTCATATGACGATACCATCCTTTTACAGCACAGGGGTTCCACCGCCGCCCTATGGTTCGTCCTCTACACTGCGCTAGTGCCGACTCATGGGAGTTAGCTATTTTTCCAGAACATACACCTAGCGTTAGGAGGTGCATGGAGGAGCCGTCGATGATGGCAGGGATAAGTACCACCGGCAGTAGGTGAGAACGATCAAGGTGTCATCGATGCACTACTGTGAGATTTTTATTGCATAACTAATGAAGCGCCCAAAGGGTTAAATATCAATTTAAACACGATTTAATTATATTTTTCAAATAATATTATTAATTACATAATACATTTTGAATAATATTCCTTACATAATATATTTGCAAACTTTAGTTTTCGTTGCTTTAAGTTCTAGCAAACTGAAATTCGTCGTTTCTTTGACTACTCCCGCATTTCATGGACCAGTCATCCGGACTCCGGATCGAGTGATTATTTTTATGCTGCATTTCTCTTTACATATCGGAATAAATAAAGAGACAAGTATCAGTAAGTACGGGCATGGAGGGAGGCCTCAACGATGTCCCGGTAAGCGTGCCATCCCTATTATTGTTGTTCCAAGTTTACTTTGATAGCCCTTATTCCCCCGCCCGTGGACACGTGTGAAATTCATGCTCATCATCTCGTGTGCATTTCCGTCATCTCAATGCACGTGGATCGACATTGCATGCATGTTGGGATACCTGCCATTTCATGGGCGCCAACTAGCATAACGTAATGAAGCCTCGCCACGGTAGAGGCACATAAGGTGGTAGGAAGTTCCTAAAGTAGGAGGGTTCGGCTACAACATGGCATGCCAAAGTAGTAGGAAATGCGATGAAAAGTATGAGGCTTGGAAAACTTAGCTCCCCGGAACCGCCGCAAACCCTAGCTTTCCGAGCATGGATTCTTCGTGGAGATGAAATCCTATCATTGCATGTGCACTATAGTCAGATGTACTTGTGTAAACTCTTATTGCATGCACTTTTGAAAGCCGTAGCTTCCTAAGAACTTCCCAATATTGTCGAAATGGTCCCCGCCTAAGCCCAAATTTAGGGCATGTGAGTTATCCGTGAAACTTTTGGCAGGCAACACAAAGTTGGGCATGCATGGACCATGCGGAGAGCAGGTGTGATGTGGCCCATGGATGAAATGGGCCGGATATCATCCAGGCGACAAATTAATCTTGGAGAACCGCCGCGACGGGAACGGTGCCCCAAATTTGGTCCAGAAAACGCCGGGACATAAGTTTGGGAAAGAAAGTAGCCGAAGGCATGGTAGTCACCGATGGAATTGCATACAGACGACCACTTGGTCACATGCATGAGACCTTGATGTCACAATTGGTTGACACCTCCTCTCCTTGGTAAAGAAATGGGCATCATGAGAACTCTCACGATCTATTTGAAGAGCACGACCCGTCGTTTCTCTATGCGACTCGCCTCCCATCAACATGATGTCATATTCCCCACTTCAAAATTGGTCATTTTGTACTTCCTACCATTTTGTTTTGAATCAAACCATCGAGGAGATGACGATTATTTCCATAGTATTTTCTATCTGATGAAGATTTTAATAGAATCTTAGGAGCGAAATGGAACAAACTTAATTTCGGCATGATATGAGGTATGTATAGTCATAAACTTGGAGTTCTTGTAAGCATATTGTCAAAGCCTTGTAGTTTATTTGCGGTACCGATTCTATACCCGGACTAATTAACAAGGTTTTGATAGTTTTATTGAGCACTTTGAAACTAGAGATGCTAATATACTCGCACCAGGAGATGGAGTTGCGCACACTACATATCCATGGACCGCTCTCGTCACACATCCTCTCGGCCGGAGCTTTCCGCCATGTAGGATTGTAGGTAATGACTATGGCCGTGTACGATGGCTATACATTACACCGAGAAAATGGAAAGTTACATGGCCAATGATAATTTTGTCCGGTCGGATGCGCAACTATCTAGGTAGTTAGTGATTAATCATAGCTAATAATTGGAACAAAATTCATGTACTAGCTAGCTTCGAAGACCCCGCAGCATGTACTAGCTAATGCTTGATTAGTGATTTAGTGCCACCTCCTTCACGTAGATGCATGTAACACACAACATTTCCACACAGAGACCGACTTTTGTGAACCTGAGTGTATGTGAACTCACTTTTAGTGATTTAGTGCCACCTCCTTCACGTAGATGCATGTAACACACAACATTTCCACACAGAGACCGACTTTTGTGAACCTGAGTGTATGTGAACCAACTTTTTCAAAAGTGGGTTTGTGATGTCAAAACATGTTTCAAAAATCGAAACACAAAATAATTGCAAAGATGATCTCAAACATGTGCCCTGGACATGAGTTTCGTTCTGAAAAAACATTTTATTTTGCCTCGGCAAAAAAGTGAAATTTTACAGGGCTATATAGCAAGTACATATGTGACGTATTTTGTATTTTTTAGATTCTGAAATAAAAAAGTGGTTTCTCTGCGAAAACTTTCTACGCACACATGGAACATGCATACGTACCCCGATATTTTTTTTCAGAATTTTTTCACATTTCAAAAATGCATTTCCAACCTGGATTCACGTGCACCCAGGTTCAACTGTGGCTTTTCCACACATAGCAAGTCTGAAGAGACCGGTTTTGAAGAGTACTACTATTAGTCAGCCACGACGCCGAGTTTGATCAAAACACGAGAGCGGCTGAGACCGCAATATATATGCCTCAATAATTTGCACGGACAAGACAATGTACGTACCATACAAACAGCCTAAATTTCGACATAAACGATGGTCAAATACGCGGCGGCGACGCCGAGAAGCGGGCGGAGGATCACTTCACAGCGGCGGCTGGAGCTAGCATTGCCGACCGGCCATAGGTCCGTGCAAGAACCGGCGACTGGCCACGGACCGCTCCATACGTCGAGACGCGGAGCGTGTAGTACTAGCTACTATTTACGTAATCTTTGTTTTGAACATAGCTATTTACTTAATCAGAAACTAATCAGCATTGCTCAACACTAACTAAATCAGCACTATTAATATAAGAACCACGTGAACCGGATGCTGCCTTAGTATATAGGATGGACCGAGCTGGAGAAGCTAGTAGTTGATCATTTGTGCTTAATTAGTACTAATTATGTCTTTAGTCAGAAACTAAATTGGTGTTGGCTTATGTTGCACCGGCGCATGTGATGGATGGAGATGAACAGGCTAAGCAGTTTGGTGGTAGCATGTACAAATGGAAATTATTATCAAGAAAAGGGCAATCGATTTGGGCACAAAAGGAAGACAGCAATCCTGCCAAAACAGCCTAATTTTGGCCTAAATGGGGCAAACCGGAAGAACCGATGGAAAACCCAACCTAATTTCAGGCAAACCGGAAAAAACCTGCCCAGAACTAGGCAGACCGGCGGAACGCAGATTTCGACATCTTCCAACCGAATTCGGTGGAAAAATGGCCCAACTACAGACACGTGTCGACACCCGAGACTAGTGGCCTAGCTTTGGGCAAAAACAGCAGCCAGGCAGAAATAGCCTTTGCCCATCTCTCACGTAAGTTGTAAGAGCATCACTTGGGCCACGAATGGGCTGGCTCTCACTGGGCCGTGAATACTTGAGCTGTTATTGTCTTCATGTAGTTTTTTTGGATGAGAAGATTGTTCCCCCCTTTTGCTGATTGATGAGGTCTGTTCAAGAATTCCATTAATATATATGGCTTTATTTTGTTGCTGTTAGAACATGCAAAAACCATAATCTACATGGCTAGATCACTTAGTAATACTCAGATTCCTATTGCAGGACCTGATGACATGCCGGCACATATTAAATCTTCGATGTTTGGTTGTGCCTTGACGTACGTCCTCCTTCCCTCTCCCCTCTTCCCAACAACTCAAAGCATCTCCGAAATATTAGTGAAATTTTTGCATCTGTCTTCGGGATTCCTATCACCGACGGGCGTCTCAACATGGGAACTTGGCAGGTATAGAGAATTTTTGGTTTCGTGATAAAATATGTACTGTAATAGAACCTGTAGGACCTGGTGTATTGTGTACAAAGGTTCAGTATCCTTATGTGTCAGGTCTGAGTTTTAAGTATACGCAGCATGTTTTACCTGGGGGTGTCAACCAACCAATGTAAGCAGCAACTGAATTCTACACGGATAAATGGGTCATAAATTTCATTGCCAAATCGAACGTCTGAATCCTAGTCATTTACCACTACCTGTGTCAATGGTCCAGTGGCATTTGCCGTGTCATCCTTAATTTCTACCCAAACTGATACTTGAATATGAGTTCGGTTCTGATGCACGTGTCGTCTGTTGTCTGTATCAGTATCCGAGTAACGCTGGCTAAAACTCAGCGGTCAACTTGGTCATGTACTATATTGTTACCTAATCTTGGTCATTCTGTTTTTTCTGATGCCAGGGTATATGGCTTTGTGAACATCGTGATGACCCTACTCCTCGCACGATCGTGATTACGCTCAGCGGGATCTAAAATGGCCAAGGCTCTGCAAATTCAGCGTGGTGATTTTCATGTGCATATACTGAAGAGCTTTTGCTTCAAGCTGTGATATGAACTTCCAGTGTGTAATTTTATCTGTAATCTTGTAGGCCTGCAAAATAGAAGTACGGTAATCTTGTATGTGTAATTCTGTACGTGTGGAATAAATTTATCCTTTGGTTGCTTCTTCTAACAATTCAACAAGATCTAAAATGGCCAATGCTATGAGCTGCAAATGCAATGTGGTGATTTAGATGTGCGTTGAAATATCAAAACTCCGGCGTGCTTATGGCATTCGCAATCAGTTGTGTGTGTAGTCCTGTACAAGGGACAAGAGGAACAAAGTTTATCATTTGATACATCGTTTGTTCTCAAATTAGGTTTGTTTGGTTATCTCAATCATTTTAGCCGTGGTGATTTGGTTCCTGGCCATTGTTTCAGCATCATTGTGCTTTCGGAGGAAAATGCTGTGCTGTTTTAATCCTTGGGATTGTCTGGCAGGGTCATGTCACGTTTGACCACCTGCTGGTCTAGCCTGAAGGAATTTTATTTTCTGAACCCTTTGTAGCTCTCTGAACTACCCTTTATCAGTTGGCTCATGACAACAGGCGGATGTTTGCTGAGCTGCGGCGAGTATCTGCATCAAGTACACATGTAAGTTTCCTCACTCTTGCAGCATAGCTTGACCTCTTTTTAAGCCATTTAATTTCTCCAGATTTCTTCACCTGGAGGGCCTAACTAGAACATAGTATGGTGTCAAGCTGAAACAGAAACAATGTGCACTCAATCTTGTAGACCGATTCATGGTTAACATTGATGGTATAGGCATAGCAGAGATTTGCAATCTGAAATACTAGCTTGGACAGAGAAGCCGGTCTGTCCAGCTCCAGCCATCTTGAGCTATTCAAGTTGCACAGGCAGTGTTGGTCCTAGCTGTACACCTATAAGAATTGTTCACTGGATCAGTACTCATCTTGCACTAATCCTCTTTGCCACTTGGGCTAATTAGGCTACTTAGCATCTGCATCGAGGTGAAATGCACAAGAAAGAACCTCCGCTTCCCAGAAGACACGGCTGCCTGTTTATCTGCTCCAGACACTGAACTCTGCATCACCCAACACAAAGTTTCTTCCATTTTAATAGCCATGGAAGATGGCACCATAGAAGTATAGAACACTTCTTGCAATGAACAGGAGCAGAACGAACAATATGATGTAGGAACAAAAAGGGGTTAATCACAGCTGGATCATCAAAATTAGTGACAAAGGTCATCTACAAACAGCTAACACATTAAGCTCGCCATTAAAATTCAGTAAAAAATTGTACTAGTATCCTAACATGGTTCCCTGTCAATTTATTGGCATCCATCACTAGGGAGTCTCAATGGAGTTGGACAAGGGTGCGGCCTGTATCCTGTCGAGGAGAGCGGCAACATCCCTCATGGACGGCCGCTTGCCAGGCGCCATGGCGCAGCAGGCGAAGGCGAGCCGGAAGCAGCCGAGCAGTGCGTCCTCGTTGTCGTCGCCGCGGAGCGTGGGGTCGGCCATCCGCAGCACACGGCCCCGCTGGTCGAGATCAGACGTGCCGGCGACGGACCCGGCGGCGTGCCACCGGCAGAGCTCCACCTCGGAGTAGACCCGCCCGGAGAGCAGCTCCAGGAGCACCATGCCGAAGGAGTAGACGTCCCACTTGGCGCTTGGCCGCAGGCTCTTGAGGCACTCGGGCGCCCGGTACGGCGGGAGAGCTGTCGACGAGGTGGAGGCGCATGACGGGCTGGCGCCACCGGGCATCTCGGGACAGGTCCGGCAGGCTGCTTGTGGAGTGCATGGACCGCTTGCTCCCGAAGAGGCGCGCCGACGCTCCAGTGTTCCGGTGGAGGGCGGCGCCAGAGAGCAGCCGGTCCAGGCCTAGGTCGCCGACCAGTGGCTCCATGTCGGCGCCGAGAAGGATGTTGGATGGCTTCACATTGCCGTGCACGCCCTTCTTCTCGTGGATGAATGCCAAACCCCGTGCAACGCCCCGCGCGATCCGCAGCCGCGCCTCCAGGTTTAGGTGCATCGGCGAAGCGCCCATCCTCCCTGCAATTGATCGAACACAACAACATCAACAACTGTTGTACTGCTTTTACAGAGAAACCAAGAACTGCTGCATATTTCCTTCAGGTTTTTTGCTTCATTTGCAAGTGAACAGTAGTGATACCAAATCATGTTTTCAAAAAGTTGTTGCAGATGTTTTTTGTCATTAGTGTCAAATTATGAGAAATTATGACCGTCAGATAACTTACTATTTATCTGCAGCAGAAGAAACACCAAAAGTAGCAGTACTGGTTTGTGCATTCAAGGTACTAAGTGAGTAGTACAGTACTACGATTAGAGTTGACACTTTTGCCAAGGACGGACGCCGTTGCATCCTTAATTTTGTTAGCAAGTGGATCATGCTTGACGACGTAGTCAATCACTATTCGCTAGTAGTACAAGCAATTGACCAAATTTATGAAAGAATAATGCAGCTAGACACAGTGTTAAATTTCATGCAAAATTGCAGTAAATTTCTGTCAGTTACTAGTACCAGCAAATTGTTTCTATGTCAATTTGCATCTTTTTGGTTCAGAAGAGAAACCAAGAGCTGTTACTAAAACCAGGTAGTACTGCATTTCCTTCAGGTGTTTTTGCTTCATTTGCAAGTGAAGAGTACTAGGAGTACCAAATAAAGTTTCAGAAAAGTTGCTGTAGTTGATGATTTCTGCCATTAGTGCCAAATTATGAGTAACTATGACCAGCGCCAATTAACTTGTACGTAGTATATTTATTTGCAGCAGATGAAACACTAAAATTAGCAGCACTCAAGGTACGGCACAGTACTAGGACTAAATGCTGTTGCATCCTGCATTTTTTTAAGCAAAATGGATCATGCTTGACCATCGTAGTAGTATACAAGCAATTGACCGAAATTATAAATGGATAATGCAGCTACTAGATACTACCATGTCAAATTTCATGCAAATTTGCACAAAGGTTGTCCAAATGGAGTTCCATCAGAAGAAGAAAATTAAAAGCTTGTAGCAATGGAGTTGAGGCCTTCAGGGCTTACTGGTGAATGCGATGTTGGCGAGGCTGCCGTTGACGGCGTAGTCGTGAATGAGGAGCTTCTCGTCGGCGCCCCAGTAGAAGCCCCGGAGGCGGAGTAGGTTGGGGTGCCGGAACCGGGCGACGGCGCGCACCTGCGCCTCGAAGTCCTTGAGCTTGTCGGCGCCGCCGCTCTCGCCGATGCGCCGGACGGCGAGCGCGGTGCCGTCGGCGAGCACGGCCTTGTAGACGATGCTGGACCCCGTGGCGCCGAGGATGTATGCCGACGCCTTGAGCAGCGTCTCCATCTCGAGCTCGCCGCCGCCGACGTCCACGGTGACGAGCGTCGCCGGCGCGGGCGGCTGCTGCGGCTCGTGCTTCTTGCTGTGGTGCTGCGGGGTGGTCCAGCCGATGAAGCTCCCGGCTCTCTTCTTCGGGTCCGAAGACGACAGACGCCCGTCGTCGGACGCGGCGTCTGATGAGGAGGCCGAGCAGTCGGAGCTGTCTTCCGAGCCGTCGCTCCTGCCGCCGCCAATGCAGCACCCTGCGGACGCGGACGGCTTGTCTTCTTTGGCGACGGCGGCGGCGGCTGTTGTTTTCTTCTGCTGCTGCGGCGCCGTCGGGTTCTCCTCCCGCCCCTGGCGCCGCTTCTTGCGGGCGTGGTAGACGTAGAGGAAGAGCAAGAAGAGCAGCCCGACGCCTGCGACGTCGGCGGCGACGATGGCGAGGATGGTGAGAGGGCGGAGCCTCCCCTGGCCGCCGCGCGGGGCCTGCGCGTCGGGGGAGCCCGGCGGGGCCCGGGCGGCGCTCTTGGGGATGGCCGCGAACGCCGGCGGCGAGTCGGTGGCGTTGGGCGGGTTGGAGAGCGAGGACGGGATGGAGCAGGCGCGCCGCACCGGCGGGCCGCACAGCCCCGGGTTCCCCTCGTACGCCTCCGCCGGCTGCGCGCCGAAGAGCCCCGCCGGCGGGACCGCGCCGGTGAAGTTGTTGCCGGAGAGATCCACCGTGGCGTTGGGCGGCACGGCGTCGGAGAGCTCGGCGGGGAGCGCGCCCGTGAGGCGGTTGGTGGACACGTTGAGCAGCCGCAGCCTCGCCCCGCCGAAGTCCGGCGGGAGGGCGCCGCGGAAGTAGTTGCTGCTGAGGTCCAGGAGCTGGAGGTTCGCGCCGAGCCCGCCGGCGGGGAGCTCGCCCGCGAGGTAGTTGTTGGCGAGGCCCAGCACGGCGAGCCCCGGCGCGGCGAGGAGGGGGGCGGGCAGCCACCCGGCCAGCGCGTTGTCGGAGAGGTTGAGCTCCTGCAGGCCGCGCGAGGGCGCGCCGTCCGGGAGCGCGCCGGTGATGTCGTTGCCGGCGAGGGAGAGGACCCGGAGCTCGGTGGCGTTGTGGAGCAGCGCCGGCGGGAGGGTGCTGGTGATGTTGTTGCCCGAGAGGTCCAGGTGGCGCAGGTGCTGGAGTCGGGCTAGGTCGGCCGGGAGCGTGCCGGAGAGCTGCGCGTCGGGGAGGACCAGCCCGATGACGCGCGACACCGTCGCTGCGGCTGCTGATGCGCTGGTGCCGTTGGTGGTGCCGTTCTTGATGGTGGTGGTGAGCGTGGTGGTGGAGTTGGAGGTGGCGGCGCCGTCGGTGGTGGAGGTGAGGTTGGCCGTGGAGGTGGTTTGGGTGGTGGGCGGGAAGCCGTTGCAGATGACGCCGTTCCAGGCGCAGGCGGAGGCGTCGGAGACGGACCAGCCGGCGAGCGCGCCGAGCGGGTCGGCGGTGACCGCGCGCTTGAAGAGCATGAGCAGCTCCCCGTCGTCGTCTAACCCCGTGGCTCCGCGGCCACACAGCGCGAGCAGCATCACCACCACGGACACGAACCCCACAACCGCAGCACCAAATCCGCCGCCGCCGCGCCTCATCCGCAGCCCCATTGCCGCCGCCGCCGCGCAAACACGCGAAGCTCAGCTCAGGTCAGCTCAGCACCGGCGGGCTCGAGACGACATGGGGTAGATGAGCTCGTACGCGCAATTCAAAGCGCGGCTAGCTGGTTGACCAGGCTGGCCGCGCGCCGCGCCGGAGAGAGAGTAGAGTGAACGCGAGGAGGAGGCGGGAGGTTGGCAATGGCATGTGAGGAGCCGAATAAAGAAGGGGGACGGGAGGGTGGGTGGGGATTTTTGCCTCTGCAGCTGCCGCTGCCGCTGCCGGGAAGTAAATGGCGGAAATCGACGGTGGTTCCTGCTACAGATCCGCCGTGGCCATGGCCGGGCCCCTCCACCTCTGCCTGGCCGCCGGGACCGGGAGAGGCGGCCGCGATAAAAATTCGAGTTTTGGGGTTCGGGTAGAGCAGAGCGGCAGTGTGCTGCAGACGTCGTTTTCGGATACGTGACGCGCGCGCGCGGCTTGTTGGTTGTGCGAAAACGGAGTGAGTTTACTCTACGATCGCCAGACCAGTGTGGATGCGTTGGCCTCGTAATAAAGAAAAGAAGGCGTGACGTTGAGTCGCCAGCGCGGCCTGCCCTCCCGATCGACCCATCCAAGTGCCAGCAGCTCTGAAAAAAATCACTATCATAACAAAATACTTTTGAAAACGAATTCAGCGGCACAAATTCAATGTCACACTCACATAACATTGTTCTCATTGAGCAATTGTTGGTCAAAGACATGTCTTGCACCCTATTTTTAGGAATGAGATGAGTATACCAATGTTCATCTATGAATTCGAGCATGTTCGCATCACATTCCGGTGTTTAGTTTTACTCCTTCGTGTTGTACGAAGCCAAATCCTAAACCTAGCTCGACGCTAAGTCGGTCGCTCCTTGGGAGTTCCACCTCCATTAGATTCATCCAACCGATCAAGTTTTTTTCTTTTCTTTTGAGAACAGGGTTTTGGGTCCAAAGGGACAAGTATATCAAGCCATAGGGAGTGAACGTGCATAAATAGAGGCCGAGCTATACGTAGTCCTTTATTTATGAAATTTAAAAAAGTATTTGTAAATTTCAAGAAAAAATCTGGAAAAAATCCTGTACATAGCGAGTGACGAAATCTACAACCCTACAAAATCTCACTGTGAAATTCATTGTATTTTAGACTACACAAAAATAAAATAAAAAAGTGTGGATCTAAGTATAGTGAATTAGTGCACATTTCAAAATTATAAAATTTGTTAGATTTCATCATTTCCGTGTAGCCTAGAATACAAAGAATTTCACATTGAGATTTTGTAGATTTGTAGCATACACCTTTGGCTACATGTAGAATTGGTTTTCAGATTTTGTAACATTAAAATATAATTTTTATTTTTTTGAAAGATAAAGGTTACATGTAGCTCGGCCTTTGCACATGTAGTAAACGTAGAAAGTGGAGAATGCGTACAGTACCCTGGAAAATATAAAGTGGTACTGTACCTCTCTAGCTTCAACATCAGAAACCTTGGTGGTTCGTAAAAATAAGCATCGGGGCCCCAAGGAATAAATGGATTGTCCATGCACTTAATGGCAATTCTTCTGCGCCATCAATCAATGATAGAGCAGAAACTAGTCGGCAAGTGCAGAGGCCATGGACGGCCCTACATCGATCAGAAGAGGATGAACACGTCGTCACAATACTGTGCAAACACAGAGCAAAGCTATCACGTAGGGTAGTCCTACAACGAATGTGAAGCGGGAAAAGGTTGCTAGAGAACGTACGTATCATGCATGTGCGCATTGAGCAGTGAAGTGAAGTGAACACACGTCCGGTTGTGTTGTACAGGTTTTTCTTTCTGGCAATTATCCTGTTGTGATCATGCGATGGACCAGCTGGGTGTGTAACATGGTGTGTACGCTCTCTAGGTGTGTGCACTGGTCGACACGGTACTGTACTCCAACTAGTGTGTGTTGTTTTCAGCTAGCTATGGTGTATGAATATATGATCCATGTCTTTCATAAATGTAGTGTTAAGAAAAGGCTAGGATGTCATGTATGTATGATTAAGTCTGGTCTGGCCAGGCCAGCTGAAGTTTGTTACTTGTTCGACGTCATGGAGTGGACCGACAGCGTACGTTAGGTCGTCCATCCGTCGACGGTTATATTAACCATGCATTCATGCAACATGCATGATTGATCCATGAAGTTGCTAATCAGAGTAGCGATTTGGATGTCTACGAGTGCAACAAGGAATGGACATCTTGGTTCAAGCACCAAGCAGGAATCCTACTAGGCGTGTCGGCTCGGAACAACCAAACAATCGTTATCGTGTCAACTAGGAGTTGCTAATTCCCAATCGACTACTAAACCACATGATTGCACCGTGATTTGTGATACAGCATGAGTTGGAACTTAGATTTTTCTACTTGTATATGAGGTTGCAATTGAATATATGATGACTGCTTCGTGATTTGTGCTAGTTATGAATTGCATCATGAGCTGCAAATACGCTACTAAAACAATTAGATTATTTCGTGATTCAGGATGGCAATGGAGCGGGTTTAGATGGATATACCAAAACCAGATCCATGCCCAAATCCATCAGCCTCGCTCTGCCCCGCCCGCGAAAGTATCCATGGGCATGGATGTCGCTCCAAATTCAAACCCGTTGGATATCCGGATATCCATGGATATCCGGATATCCATGTGTTTACGCACTATGTACATCAACATAACAATATTTGAGCATAACAGTAACATTTTAGCAGCATTTCGACAGTATTTCTTTAGCATTTCAACAATAATTATGTGGGCAATAAATAGAGGAGGAAGGGCGACGGGATGAGAGCAAGCCAACCGCAGAGCAGAGCTAGACTGCCGGAGAGGTGGAAGGGAGGGCCGCGAACCAAGCCCTCCCTCGCATTGTGTGAAGGAGTCATAGGGGAAGGCCATGAAATAAGTGGTAATGAGTGGATACGTGTTAGATTTAGTGGGCCTTTGTTGATTTTGGCCTGAAGAGAGGGGCAACTAGACCTAGGTAAAATTCCATGTCTCACTGACATGTGGGTCTCACATCACATGTCATCCGGATATTCATTGGATATCCACAGGGCAAAACCTCTATCCATGCCCTCTCCATGACCTACCGGATATCCGCCCCATGAAATCCGTGGGCATAACCGGCCCTTCATACCCGTGCCTGCCAGGCTGGATATCCGTGGATACCCGGGTCCATAGATAAAATTGCCATCCTTATTCGTGATTCGTGTCAATTACGAGTTAGTTACAACTGAAGATTATATGGCATCACCTGACCGGGAATTAACTTAATTCTTTGTCGATCGAGAATTAGTCATGGCTAGAATACGGTTTGGCGTTGGCAAAGTATATTCATGAACTAATCCAACATGAGGCCGTTTTCATGCCGAGTTTGATCCACGCCTTTAGGCCTTGTTTAGTACTAGAGGTTTTGTAGTGAAGACAATCCTTAAAATAATTAGGAGAAATCCCTACCTTCATCCAATCTCCTCCAATTTCATAAAAGCTCAATTTCCAATCCACTAGCTAGATGTAGCTTATTGAATATTGAAAAAATACACTAGATTTTTGGGGAAAAGTGGAAAACAATGAGAACTAAATTAACCTAATACACTAAAACCAAACATAATTTTAGATATGTAAGCACGGATTTGATGTTTGGTGAGATAATTCCACAAATGCCCTAATACAAAACAAGCCAAGGGGTTGGTC
This sequence comes from Lolium rigidum, assembly GCF_022539505.1. Lineage (NCBI taxonomy): Eukaryota > Viridiplantae > Streptophyta > Magnoliopsida > Poales > Poaceae > Lolium > Lolium rigidum. The sequence goes on from NC_061508.1 coordinate 331,115,038, forward strand.
CTCGATCGGCCTCGCCACGATCGTGGCCGATGGCTGGTTAAGTTTGGAAGTTGCATCATGCATGTGATCTGCGACGACGACCGCGTGGCTGGGCCCACATATATATTGCCGGATCTCATGTCATCACGCATGATGCGACTGTGACAGTGGGTGACGTTGGCACTTTTAACCATCTGACAGTTAAAGGTTAGTTGACATAAAAAAGTTAGTTGATTCCCATGTTTCGAGTAGTTTCTTCTTGTGAGTTTGTTCAACGGATTAGGTAGGCTTGGAACATCTTGGTGAGGGTTTATCTGTCTAGCATCTTGCCTGGCCTGGGGATGTTTGCTCCTACTACTGAATTGTCAGTATACTATATGGTGGCAGCTGTTTGATCAGTGAACCTCGTGCATATAATGTTGTATGGACTGGTTTAGGAAAAAGTGCATATATTCTTTGTAAAACAAGAGCAGAGAACAAAAATTACCAGGGCCAATGATTAAGTACTAAGTGCTTTTTTAACTACTCAAAATTATATTTATACATGTTTTCTGCTGTTGGTGAAGAACCGAAGATCCATTAGTTCTGGTTAACCCCATTCGCAAATGTCCTTGTGATGGTTTAGATATTTAGAAGGCAAAGTGTGGCGATAACGAAGGACAATTAGTTTGCATATAGTTAAACGGAGTAATACTTTTACTTGAAAAATAATAGTACCATTTACATTCATAGTAGCAAACTATGTAAACTAATCTTCAGCAATTACAAAATAGAATGTAAAAGAAACAATCAATTCTTCGAGGTCTTAAAACTTTTTATTCTTTCATGACACAATATTATATTTCTGAAGACGATCGAGGAAAAATAACATAGGTAACAAACCACGTGACTCAGTAAATACCAATAAGATTTTCTCCCATAATTTTAATTTGAGCTGCAAGGCCAAGGCTATGTGAACGCCTACAACCATTAAAATAGTTAATCAACATCACCAAAAGTACCAACACCGGTATGCCAGGAAAAAGCTACCGAACATTCTGGTCGATATCGCTTGGGGTGCCGAGAGCACGAATAATCATTGTCGAGGGCGTAGCAGATCACACAAATATTGTGAGGACAATACTCCGGCCTCGTGGAAACCATGAGGGAAAAAAATCCAAAATCAGTCTGACGAAGCAAACTATAAAGGCTCGTACCTAGATAATTTTAATCTTCTAACACCAACTTTGGCGCCGGGAAGGAAATATGGTCATTGAACGAAGGGCAACATATTAATTATTGTAGACGGTGCCATCTCCATTGAGATGGAGGCCAAAAGAATAAGATAGCCATCAAAACCCTAACCTAATCCATTTAAAAACTACTTGACAAGACGAATGTGGTTTTTACTGTGATTTTTTCCTACTCGTTTACTCTCACATGCATGGCTTTGACTTGATACAATTGTTTTTATTTTGCTGTTCACAAATATTTTTCTCTGCAAATATTGGTCCTTCCATTTTGGAAGGCGGGGAAGCAAGTTCATTAAGGGCAGGTGGCTCATAATTTGAACGAAATTTTGGTGGGTCTCAGAATATATTTATGTATAGTTCTTGGATTAGACTCAGACATAATTCAAATTGTACGTAGTATTGAGTTTCAATCCGACGAAGTTTAAAGAAAAAAAATCCGTGATGATTTTCGAAATTCTGAAATTTTGGGCGGGTCTCAAATAGAAATCCCAAACCCTTAGTGTAAGTTATCCTTGAAATAAAAACCTGGATGATAACTGACCGACCGTTAAGTAAGAGCAAAGATCCATCAATTAAATTACAAAATGAATCACCTGGATCAATGCGATGCGATGCGGGGGTATATATACCGGAATAAGAAGGCAATGCAGCAGATCTAAAAAAATATTTAGCCTAACAAAGCAGTAGATCTAAGCGTGTGACGCAGTATTACGTCGACGATTAAAGCTCACATGATCTGCTCGATCCGCTGTCCGTACAAAGAAAAGTCTAAGCCTTCTGGCCATCTTATTTTTACCTTTGGTTCCACCCTTACATGGTCGGTCGGTAACACGCACCCACTCACATGCCACGCAGATTAAGACAAGGCAATCGACAAGGGCACCATATGCAAGAATTGCATTCTATCGCGGTTAGCAGTAGCCACGTACGGCCACGGGTGAGCTAGACGGAACACGGAATACGTCATGGACCGGATATACTGGCCGGCCGGCCGGCCGGCATGTATGTTTCACCGGCGTGCATGCATGTCCAGGACGGTACGAACGTACGGCTATTTATATCGAGTACACTACCCAACATGTAAGAACTTTGTTCCTTCCCCTAGTCGATGTTGGAGCTTCAATCATGTGATGAGCTCGTTTTGCCTTTGGGAAACCGGTCATGTGAAACTCTTGTGGATCTAGCTAGCTGCGTCTCTCTACCCGCTGGAATGTGGATGGATAGTCTAGTCTAGTTACCGGAGAAGTAGCCGGCCGAACATTCACAGGTGTAGCATGGTGCAGAAACATGTGCAACATCGACCGATTTGAGTGGTAGTAATGGTGGTCAGATTGGGATTTTTCTTGGTGTTTCGAGTTTCATAGGAGCGGTATGCAAACGGGGCTGACATTAAAGGTGAAGTTTAAAATTTTACCTTTCAAAAGGAAAATCTAATATCTCGCAATGGCTTTGTTGAAGTCATTATTTTGAGAGCTGGAACTATCTTCAGAGTAAAAAAATATAAGATCTTCGATCGGGCGACGATAACGTTTGTGCACTGTTTTCTTCTTAGGGCGTCTTTTTTGGAGAACCTAGACTTCACATGTTGTCTTGATGGTTTTTGTGCTGCTACTGCAATGACTGGAACATTGTAGCGGGAATTTTCTTTTTTATATCTTCTTCTTCTTTTTAGCTATGTGCATCTATATTGTCTTTAGATTATTGCGTCGTTGCAGAGGCTGGATGTAACTGATATTCTCTTTATCGAAAAAAGTGTAGTCCTTGGCCCTATATGTCAGTCCTTTCGGGCGCCATCCCGTAGCAATGCGGTTTCTCCTACCCATCTTCACAACTCTTTGTACTAAATTGCCGTTTGCTGAATTTTCAACTAAGTGTGACCTCTCGAAAAAAAATTCAACCAATTTCCTGGAATGAAAGAACATGAAACTTATACATATAATTCATAATCCGATAGCTTTATACTCCCTCCACTAGTGGAAAACAAGGATTCAGTCCTGGTGCATTTTGGGCTTTAGTCCTGGTTGTGCAACCAGGACTGCACAATCAGGACTAAAGGCCTCTACCTTTAGTCCCAGTTCAAATATAAACCAGAACTAAAGGTTCCTCCACGTGGTGCGGTCAGGGAGCTCGTGGTGGAGGACCTTTGGTCCCGGTTCGTGAGACGAACCGGGATTAAATGGTCTCTACCGCGACAGAGAAAATGGTTGTTTCTCTGCCGCGGCAGAGGTTTAGGGTGGAGCAGTGTTCCTCTGTCGCGGAAGAGAAACTTGCCGTTTCTCTGCCGCGACAGAGTTTCAGGGTTTTATGTTATTCATTCAATTCTGCAATGCATACATCATTCAAGAAACCACAAACATCGTCATGAATATATAGACATCGTCACGAAATACAGTACACGTAATGCATGTTTCCAATATAAAGTGGATCCTCTTTACCATATCTATTTCAAGTCCCTAATGTCAAATATGAACTCCCGATGGTATTCTCCAGTTGGAGCTATGAACTCCCTAGCTAAGAATCCCGCAAATTCCTCTTGAATTGCTCGGATGCGATCCACTGTTAGGAGAGAGTCCCGCGCGCATTCCATCTAATTTGAAAAAAGGAGATCAATATATATGAATGGAACTCAATACAATTGATGGTAAATTGTTCACGTACTCTAAGGGCATGTATAGACGCCTCCGGCTCCCGGTACAGGCCATCTCGCGAATGAACTTGTAGACGTAGTATCCACATAAGTTATTCCCGGATTCCTGCTTCAAACACTTTACGAAAAAATAGTTCGATCAAACTAATAATCAAGCATGGTATTAAAACAAACTATCAAAGAGATTCACGGACATAGCTACAGTACTACTTACAGGGTGATCTTGAAATGTAAGCTCCGGTTTCCATTCACCCGGAGCAGTCTTGATGAACCGTTTCCAAGACCTGCCCCAGAAAAATGAGTAAATGAGGTATTAATTACTTGATATCAGGAAATGAGAACAGAAGATGTCGATACAGGATGATATTGATTGAAATTACCTCTGGAGCAGGGCAACCATGTTCGCCCATTGCCGATGCTCTTTACGTTTTGAGTCCATGACAAGTACTACTCCTTTCTCAAGCTGAATGATTTGGAGAATATAGTAGAATCTGCGCACGCATAACTCGGAGGATTAGTTAAGACTTAAGATCAAGTAAGCGAAATCGAATATGTATAAGACAATAACACTCACTCGAAGTTGTAAGGGAAGAATATTTCCGATTTGTTTTGTTTCTTCTGTAAAAACATTAGATGTTATCCTCTGTGTCTTTGGGGAATTGGTTTACCGTAACTTCATGAACGGTGTTTGGGTCAATGAACCCAATTTCATGTAGTCCGCTGCTGGCGTGTAGTCGACAACTTCCTTGTGACGGTAAAGCACATGTCCGTTGGGAACCCCAAGAGGAAGGTATGATGAGCACGGCAGCAAGTTTTCCCTCAGAAAGAAACCAAGATTTATCGAACCAGTAGGAGATGAAGGCCACGTGAAGGTTGTTGGTGGAGGAGTGTAGTGCGGCGCAACACCAGTGATTCCGGCGCCAACGTGGAACCTGCACAACACAATCAAGATACTTTGCCCCAACTTAACAGTGAGGTTGTCAATCTCACCGGCTTGCTAAAAACAAAGGATTAAATGTATGGTGTGGAAAATGATGTTTGTTTGCGAAGAACAACAGAGAACAACGATTGGAGTAGATTGTATTTCAGATGTAAAAGAAAGGACCGGGGTCCACAGTTCACTAGTGGTGTCTCTCCAAGATAAATAGCATGCTGGGTGAACAAATTACAAGTGGGCAATTGACAAATAGATATTCATACACATATCATGATGACTACTATGAGATTTAATCAGGGCATTACGAAAAAGAACATAGACCGCCATCCAGCATGCATCTATGCCTAAAAAGTCCACCTTCAGGTTAGCATCCGCACCCCTTCCAATATTAAGTTGCAAACAACAGACAATTGCATTAAGTATGGTGCGTAATATAGTTAACACAAATATCCTTAGACAAAGCATTGATGTTTTATCCCTAGTGGCAACAGCACATCCACAACCTTAGAACTTTCTGTCACTGTCCCAGATTCAATGGAGGCATGAACCCACTATCGAGCATAAATACTCCCTCTTGGAGCTACAAGTATCAACTTGGCCAGAGCCTCTACTAGCAACAGAGACCATGCAAGAACATAAATAGCACATATATGATAGATCAATAATCAACTTGACATAGTATTCAATATTCATCGGATACCACCAAACACAACATGTACCATTACAAATAGATGATCTTGATCATGTTAGGCAGCTCACAAGATCTAAACATGATAGCACAAGAGGAGAAGACAACCATCTAGCTACTACTATGGACCCATAGTCCAAGGATGAACTACTCACGCATCATTCCGGAGGCGGGCATGGTGATGTAGAGCCCTCCAGTGATGATTCCCCTCTCCGGTAGGGTGCCGGAGGCGATCTCCTGAATCCCCCGAGATGGGATTGGCGGCGGCGGCGTCTCTGGAACTTTTTCCGTATCGTGGCTCTCGGTACTAGGGTTTTTGCGACGGAGGGATTAAGTAGGTGAAGGGGCAGCGCAGGGGGGCACCCGAGGGGCCCACCCCATAGGCCGGCGCGCCCCCTCCTGGCCGTGCCGCCTTGTGGGGTGGCCGCCTCGTGGCCCCACTCCGTCTCCTCTTCGGTGTTCTGGAACCCTCCGTGGAAAATAAGACCGTGGGCTTTTGTTTCGTCCAATTCCGAGAATATTTCTGTGTAGGATTTCCGAAACCAAAAACAGCAGAAAACGAGAACCGGCGCTTCGGCATCTTGTTAATAGGTTAGTGCCGGAAAATGCATCAAAACATCATAAAGTGTGAACAAAACATGTAGGTATTGTCATAAAACTAGCATGGAACATAAGAAATTATAGATACGTTGGAGACGTATCAAGCATCCCCAAGCTTAGTTCCTACTCGCCCTCGAATAGTTAAACGATAACAACAATAATTTCTGAAGTGACATGCTACCAACATAATCTTGATCAACATAATTGTAAAGCATATGAGATGAATGAAGTGATTCGAAGCAATAGATTGCTAACAAAAGATAATGACTACACAACTGAATCATATAGCAAAAACTTTTCATGAATAGTACTTTCAAGACAAGCATCAAAAATACTTGCATAAGAGCTAACTCATAAAGCAATAGATTCAAAGTAGGCGGTTTCGAAGCAACACAAAAGATGATTAAGTTTCATTAATTGCTTTCAACTTGTAACATGTATATCTCATGGATAATTGTCAACATAAAGTAATATAACAAGTGCAATAAGTAAACATGTAAGAATCAATGCACACAATTGATACAAGTGTTTGCTTCTAAGATAGAAAGAATAGGTAAACTGACTCAACATAAAGTAAAAGAAAGTCCCTTCGCAGAGGGAAGCATGGATTACTCATGTTCTAGAGCTTTTTATTTTGAAAACATAGAAACAATTTTGTCAACGGTAGTAATAATTCATATGTGTTATGCATAAAACTTCCTACAAGTTGCAAGCCTCATGCATCGAATACCAATAGTGTTCGCACCTTGTCCTAATTAGCTCGGATTTCCATGGATTATCATTGCATTACATATGTTTCAACCAAGTGTCACAAAGGGGTACCTCTATGCCGCCTGTACAAAGGTCCAAGGAGATAGATCGCATTTGATTTCTCGGTTTTGATAGATCTCAACTTGAGGACATCCATACCGGGACAACATAGAAAACAGATAATAGACTCCTCTTTAATGCTTAAGCATTCAACAACAGATAATATTCTCATAAGAGATTGAGGATTAATGTCCAAACTGAAAACTTCCACCATGATACATGGCTTTGGTTGGCGGCCCAAAGTTCTTCTCTAACAATATGCATACTCAAACCATTTAATCATGATAAATCACCCTTACTTCAGACAAGACGAACATGCATAGCAACTCATATGATATTCAACAAATGTGTAAAAAGTTGATGGCGTCCCCATATGTAGGATAACGTTGCATAGAAAACAAAAATTTTCCTATCGCGAACATGCAATCCAAGCCAAGATGCAATCTAGAAGACGGTAGCAACGAGGGGATGATCAAGACTAACCCTTGAAGAGATTCCAAAGCCTATAAGAGTAGGCTCTTATTGCTGCGGTAGACGATCACTTGCCGCTTGCAAAAGCGCGTAGAAGATCTTGATCACGATCGGTTCCGGCGCCACGAACGGGCGGCACCTCCGTACTCGGGCACACGTTCGGTTGTTGATGAAGACGACGTCCACCTCCCCGTTCCAGCGGGCAGCGGAAGTAGTAGCTCCTCTTGAATCCGACAGCACGACGGCGTGGTGTCGGTGGCGGTGGAGAAATCCGGCGGAGCTTCGCTTAAGCGTGCGGGATATGGTGGAGGAGAGAGACCGCTAGGGTTTAGGGAGAGGGCGCCGGCTAGAGCACCCTTGAGGGGTGCGGCCATGGTGGTGGCTTGAGTGGCCGGCCAGCCCCTCTCTCCCCTCTTTATATAGGTGGAAGCCCCAAGGCTTAGGTCAAAGAGTCCGAATAAGACCCCAACCAAAACCTTCCAAGTGTCCAAACCTAGGGGAAGTGGGACTCCCCCTTTCCTTGGTGGGGTGGCCGGCCACCATGGTGGGGAGTCCACTTGGGACTCCTCCTCCCTTAGGTTGGCCGGCCAAGGTGGGTGGAGTCCCTTTGGGACTCCACCTTCCATCCTTATTTCTTCCGGAATTTTCTAGAACCTTCTAGAACCTTCCGTAGAACTTTCCGGATCATTTTAATTTACATAAAATGACTTCCCATATATGAATCTTATTCTCCGGACCATTCCGGAACTCCTCGTGATGTCCGGGATCTCATCCGGGACTCCGAACAAATATTCGAACTCCATTCCATATTCAAGTACTACCATTTCAACATCCAACTTTAAGTGTGTCACCCTACGGTTCATGAACTATGCGGACATGGTTGAGTACTCACTCCGACCAATAACCAATAGCGGGATCTGGGAGATCCATAATGGCTCCCACATATTCAACGATGACTTTAGTGATCGAATGAACCATTCACATAAAATACCAATTCCCTTTGTCTCGCGATATTTTACTTGTCCGAGGTTTGATCTTGGGTATCACTCTATACCTTGTTCAACCTCGTCTCACGACAAGTACTCTTTACTCGTACCGTGGTATGTGGTCTCTTATGAACTTATTCATATGCTTGCAAGACATTAGACGACATTCCACCGAGAGGGCCCGGAGTATATCTATCCGTCATCGGGATGGACAAATCCCACTGTTGATCCATATGCCTCAACTCATACTTTCCGGATACTTAATCCCACCTTTATAACCACCCATTTACGCGAGTGGCGTTTGATGTAATCAAAGTACCTTTCCGGTATAAGTGATTTACATGATCTCATGGTCATAAGGACTAGGTAACTATGTATCGAAAGCTTATAGCAAATAACTTAATGACGAGATCTTATGCTACGCTTAATTGGGTGTGTCCATTACATCATTCATATAATGATATAACCTTGTTATTAATAACATCCAATGTTTATGATTATGAAACTAATCATCCATTAATCAACAAGCTAGTTTAAGAGGCATACTAGGGACTTCTTTGTTGTCTATATATCACACATGTACTAATGTTTCGGTTAATAGAATTATAGCATGATATATAAACATTTATCATAAACATAAAGATATAAATAATAACCACTTTATTATTGCCTCTAGGGCATATCTCCTTCGATCTCCCACTTGCACTAGAGTCAATAATCTAGTTTACATTTGTAAAGATATAACACCTTGGCCTTCTGGTGCTTTATCATGTTTCGCTCACGAGAGAGGTTTTAGTCAACGGATCTGACATGCTCAGAACCGTATGTATTTTGTAATTCATTTGCGTCTCAACACATCACTCATTTCCAAATGAGTCGGCCTTAAATATGTTTGGTCTTCTGGTGGAACCTTAATTCCGCGGTCTGAAATATGTCACTAATATTGTCACACACAATATAGCTTCAAAGTTCGACTCGTCGGAAATACACCAAGTTCTCAAAGAACCTCTTGACTTAACATCCTTTGTCATTGTCAAAACAATGACATACTCTGCCTTCTTTTGTAGATTCCGTCACAATATTTAGAACTCTTCTAAATCTAGCATAGACAACTTCTAGCTCATTGTGCTACCTTTTAAACAACACTTAGTCTAATTTGAGATTGAAATTATATTTTATATGTGACAAAACCAATATCGGTGTAACATCTTACAGGCGATTTGTTTGTCGTTTCTTCATACAAAAATATATATATATATCCTTAGTTCTTCTAAAGTACTCAAGGATATTCTTACTCGTCGTTCAATGATCATCATATGAATCATTCCGGTATATGCTCATAACACTTTATAGCATATGATATCCGATTGTGTACATGTTATTCGTGATCTATAATCACTCATGTGTTTTTACTCATTGAGTGTCGGATACACTCAAGTCTTGTTAAACCTTCACATGACAAGAACATTTTCTTAATATTTCTATATTGAACTACTTCAATATCCATCATATGTACTTTGACTTAAACTTATTTATGTGTTTCAATCTATCTTCATAGACCTTGACACTAAATTTGTTTCGATCCATATCCTTTCATTAAAGTTAATTCTCAATGAAACCTTTTAATCAAGTATATAATTACATCATTTATAACCAACTATATGTCACCCACATAAAGTATTATAAATGTGTCTTAGCGCTCCCACTTAATTTCTTGCAAATGCAAGCCTCTTCATCGTCTCTTGATGAAATCAAAAACTCTTTGACTATTTCATCTGGTGAAGATTCTAACTCCGTGATACTTACTTCATCCAATTGAAGTTCGTATACCTATCTAGTATTCCACGGACCAGCAAAACTCTTGGTTGTATTTTGTATACACCTTTAATACACACTTCTGTTAAGTAGTGTATTTTGCCATCCTACTAACATATCTCATAAAAGAAATATGTAGTGATTACTAGAATAATCCACATAGACTATAAGCATTGCTACGGAAGATCTAATCTTATCGTAGTCAACTCTTTGAACTTTGTCGTAAACAATTTTTTCGACAAGTCGAGCTTCTTTAAGGATATTCCATCCAAGTCCATCAATTTTATAGATCCATTTACTTTCAAAAAGTATTTATCTATTATGGATTTCATGGCGCATGGCCATTTTAACGGAGTCAGGGCTCATCATAACTTCTTTGTTTGTAGTTGGTTTATCATTATTCAAAATCAATCCTTTGTTCACAAATCATTTATTTGATCACAAAGTAAACCATACCTACAAGGTTCAATATGTACTTCGATCTCCATGGCTAAAACACTTTGTAGTCATGGGAGCCATGATCGTCGTGGCCGCTTCCGAAACAAATTCCGATGCTTGCGCTACTCGATCATTATGCTCAGGTTCATAAACCTTATCAAATTATATTGTCCTCCCACTCAAATACTTCACTAGAAACAATTTCTCGGAAAAAAGAAACATTGACAAATACTTTTGTCTTTGTCTCGTGGGAAGAATTCCCAATTAAATCTCTGGGATAACCAACAAAGACATTCATCCGATTTTGGTTGTAAACTCTTAGACCAAAATTTAAAGAAAGACTATTAGGGTTTATACCCATACCATAACTCGTATGGTGTCATTTCAACGGATCATGATGATGCTCTATTCAGTGTAAAAGCGGTAGTCTCTAAAGCATAATCCACAAAAATATAATGGCGTCATAATATTTTATCTCATCATTAATCCAACAAGGTTTGGATACATATCTCGGATACTATATCATCATTATGATACTCCAAGAAATGTGAGTTGTAGAACAATTTCATAACTCTCTTAGATGTTCGCTAAAACTCGTAATTCAAATATTTCTACCATGATCCAATCATAGATATTTGACTTTTCTATTACGATGATTTCCACTTCATGCTGAAATTTATTTGAATCCATTCAAATGTTTCAAACTTCTTCCTTATTGAATATATCCACATATATATACTCAATTCATTGTTGAAAGTTTTCATGAAGTAGAAGAATCTCCCGCACACAACTATGCCCAGTGAACCACATACATCATCATGTATTTTTCCACTAAGTTAGTTGCCCGTTCACCTTTTGGCCTATGAACGGTATTTTAATCATTCTCTTTAGAAAAGATTTGCAAGCGTCAAATGATTCAAAAATCAAGTGACTCCAAAATCCATTTGCATGGAGTTCCTTCATGCGTTCCTCTCTAACATGACCTAAATGGCGGTTCCACAAATAAGTGGAATTCAAATCATTTGCCTTATGGCATTTTAGCGTCAGTGTTATGTATGTGTGTTTCACCATTAAGATTTATAATAACTTATCCATCATACATGGAGTAATGTCATAATTTGGACAACTCATTGTTTTCATTTGACCAGAGCAAAATAACAATTATTAAGTTCTTTATTATAAATTCTAAGGGCTAGATAGAATGCCAACGACGAACATAATAACACTTTATTTTTGTTCCGGTAGTGCATTTCTATCATATTCCTTGTCGATCACTTAGGCCATTGTATTCTTGTATTGCGTTGTTTTGTATGACACTTCATACCAACCAATATGGTACTAATACCCAAGAATTTTATTGTGTGACCAAACGAGGAATACATCCATAACATGTATATCATTTATATACACCCGAGCTAGACTTTCTAGTCTTTTCTTTTCTTTTCGCCAAAATATCTTTTATAGTTTCTCTTTTAGCTTTCCTCATTATTCAGAAAAACACTTCAACATCATTGACTTCTAGGTTTGTTGGTCAAATACCAATAACCTTGAGGTTCTTACTTTGAAGTTGATCATCATACGACAAGTGTTCCAGATTTTACTATTAGTAACTTTGTAATATGATGAACAATTTCACTCATAATTTTATCCACCATATCATGACGACTTTCCGAGACCATGTCTGTACATGCTAGGCTCGTAAAGTTTAACCTTAGTATTCGCATGTGCAAATCGGCTTGCACCCGTTGTATGCACACGTAGAATCGATAACACCCGATTATCACGAGATGCTTCGAAACGACGAGTCTTAGCAACGGTGCATACTAAGGACGATCACTTCATGGATATGCGAATATCGTTAGTGCCCCAATAGTTGGAGGATTGGGACGCCGGGCGTCTTCAACCTTCGTACATTCCCATAAAACTTATGAGTTTATGTAGTCTCACTAGATTATATTCTATCATCTTGCAGTAAGGTCTTAGATATCGCATATATCTCATACCTCGCTTATTTCTGAAAACAAACTTTTCAGCTCCTTACTTTTCAAACGAATTTGAACATCAAGTTTCACGGAGACAAGATAATTGTAGGTACTAATTTAAACCATAGCTCTTTGAATCAACAATGTGAGGTTTACTAAAAGTTTGCAATAGGACTTAATCAATTCTTGATTCTTTAACAATACGGTACCAATCCGTAAAGTTTCTTATCAGATTTTAACAGTATTTCTATCTCAATAATAAGACTAGCGCATGGTAGAAAAAACGGATGCCAATACTACAAAATTAATTCAAAATACTACTAAGACTATGTTTATGATAATTAGTTCATGTTTTAATCTAATTACTAATGAACTCCCACTTAATACAACATCCCTCATAGTTGTTAAGTGGTACACGATCCAAATCCACTACATCAAAACCGATCATCACGTGAGATGATGTAGCTTCAATGGTGAACATCAACATGTTGATCATATCATCCATATGACTCGTGTTCAACCTTTCGGTTTCCGTTGTTCCGAGGCCATGTACGTACATGCTAGGCTCGTCAAGCAAACCCAAGTATTCCGCGTGTGCAACATGGCTTACACCCGTTGTATATGTACGTTGAATCTATCACATCCGATCATCACGAGATGCTTTGAAACGACGAACTTTGGCAACGGTGCATACGAGGGAAGAACACTTTATTATCTTGATATTAATGTGAGGGATCATCTTATAATGCTACCGTCGCGATCTAAGCAAAATAAGATGCATAAAGGATTAACATCACATGCAATTCATATGTGATATGATATGGCCCTTTAGTCTTTGTGCCTTCGATCTTCATCTCCAAAGCACGGACATGATCTCCATCATCAACGGGCATGATCTCCATCATCATCGGCGTAGCGTCAAGGTCCATGGTGCCGTCTTCATGGTTGTTCACCTCATGTAGCAACTATTACAACTACTTTGAAATACTACTCAACATGAAATTTAAAGACAACCATAAGGCTCCTGCAGGTTGCCACAATACAATAATGATCATCTCATACATATTCATCATCACATTATGGCCATATCACATCACCAAACCACTGCAAAAACAAGTTAGACGTTCTCTAATTTGGTTTGCATATTTTACGTGGTTTAGGGTTTTCGAGTGAGATCTAATCTACCTACGAACATGAACCACAACGGTGATACTAGTGTTGTCAATAGAAGAGTAAATTGAATCTTCACTATAGTAGGAGAGACGGACACCCGCAAAGCCACTTATGCAATACAAGTTGCATGTCGAATCGTGGAGCAAATCTCATGAACGCGGTCATGTAAAGTTAGCCCGAGCCGCTTCATCCCACTATGCCACAAAGATGCAAAGTACTCAACTAAAGATAACAAGAGCATCAACGCCCACAAACCATTGTGTTCTACTCGTGCAACCATCTATGCATAGACACGGCTCTGATACCACTGTAGGATAACGTTGCATAGAAAACAAAAATTTTCCTATCGCGAACAACATGCAATCCAAGCCAAGATGCAATCTAGAAGACGGTAGCAACGAGGGGATGATCAAGACTAACCCTTGAAGAGATTCCAAAGCCTATAAGAGTAGGCTCTTATTGCTGCGGTAGACGATCACTTGCCGCTTGCAAAAGCGCGTAGAAGATCTTGATCACGATCGGTTCCGGCGCCACGAACGGGCGGCACCTCCGTACTCGGGCACACGTTCGGGGGTTGATGAAGACGACGTCCACCTCCCCGTTCCGGCGGGCAGCGGAAGTAGTAGCTCCTCTTGAATCCGACGAGCACGACGGCGTGGTGTCGGTGGCGGTGGAGAAATCCGGCGGAGCTTCGCTTAAGCGTGCGGGATATGGTGGAGGAGAGAGAGCCGCTAGGGTTTGGGGAGAGGGCGCCGGCTAGAGCACCCTTGAGGGGTGCGGCCATGGTGGTGGCTTGAGTGGCCGGCCAGCCCCTCTCTCCCCTCTTTATATAGGTGGAAGCCCCAAGGCTTAGGTCAAAGAGTCCGAATAAGACCCCAACCAAAACCTTCCAAGTGTCCAAACCTAGGGGAAGTGGGACTCCCCCCTTTCCTTGGTGGGGTGGCCGGCCACCATGGTGGGGAGTCCACTTGGGACTCCTCCTCCCTTAGGTTGGCCGGCCAAGGTGGGTGGAGTCCCTTTGGGACTCCACCTTCCATCCTTATTTCTTCCGGACTTTTCTAGAACCTTCTAGAACCTTCCGTAGAACTTTCCGGATCATTTTAATTTACATAAAATGACTTCCCATATATGAATCTTATTCTCCGGACCATTCCGGAACTCCTCGTGATGTCCGGGATCTCATCCGGGACTCCGAACAAATATTCGAACTCCATTCCATATTCAAGTACTACCATTTCAACATCCAACTTTAAGTGTGTCACCCTACGGTTCGTGAACTATGCGGACATGGTTGAGTACTCACTCCGACCAATAACCAATAGCGGGATCTGGAGATCCATAATGGCTCCCACATATTCAACGATGACTTTAGTGATCGAATGAACCATTCACATAAAATACCAATTCCCTTTGTCTCGCGATATTTTACTTGTCCGAGGTTTGATCTTGGGTATCACTCTATACCTTGTTCAACCTCGTCTCCTGACAAGTACTCTTTACTCGTACCGTGGTATGTGGTCTCTTATGAACTTATTCATATGCTTGCAAGACATTAGACGACATTCCACCGAGAGGGCCCGGAGTATATCTATCCGTCATCGGGATGGACAAATCCCACTTGTTGATCCATATGCCTCAACTCATACTTTCCGGATACTTAATCCCACCTTTATAACCACCCATTTACGCGAGTGGCGTTTGATGTAATCAAAGTACCTTTCCGGTATAAGTGATTTACATGATCTCATGGTCATAAGGACTAGGTAACTATGTATCGAAAGCTTATAGCAAATAACTTAATGACGAGATCTTATGCTACGCTTAATTGGGTGTGTCCATTACATCATTCATATAATGATATAACCTTGTTATTAATAACATCCAATGTTTATGATTATGAAACTAATCATCCATTAATCAACAAGCTAGTTTAAGAGGCATACTAGGGACTTCTTTGTTGTCTATATATCACACATGTACTAATGTTTCGGTTAATAGAATTATAGCATGATATATAAACATTTATCATAAACATAAATATATAAATAATAACCACTTTATTATTGCCTCTAGGGCATATCTCCTTCAGTCTCCCACTTGCACTAGAGTCAATAATCTAGTTTACATTTGTAAAGATATAACACCTTGGCCTTCTGGGCTTTATCATGTTTCGCTCACGAGAGAGGTTTTAGTCAACGGATCGACATGCTCGGAACCGTATGTATTTTGTAATTCATTTGCGTCTCAACACATCACTCATTTCCAAATGAGTCGGCCTTAAATATGTTTGGTCTTCTGGTGGAACCTTAATTCCGCGGTCTGAAATATGTCACTAATATTGTCACACACAATATAGCTTCAAAGTTCTGACACTGTCGGAAATACACCAAGTTCTCAAAGAACCTCTTGACTTAACATCCTTTGTCATTGTCAAAACAATGACATACTCTGCCTTCTTTTGTAGATTCCGTCACAATATTTAGAACTCTTCTAAATCTAGCATAGACAACTTCTAGCTCATTGTGCTACCTTTTAAACAACACTTAGTCTAATTTGAGATTGAAATTATATTTTATATGTGACAAAACCAATATCGGTGTAACATCTTACAGCGATTTGTTTGTCGTTTCTTCATACAAAAATATATATATATATCCTTAGTTCTTCTAAAGTACTCAAGGATATTCTTACTGTCGTTCAATGATCATCATATGAATCATTCTGGTATATGCTCATAACACTTTATAGCATATGATATCTGATTGTGTACATGTTATTCGTGATCTATAATCACTCATGTGTTTTTACTCATTGAGTGTCAGATACACTCAAGTCTTGTTAAACCTTCACATGACAAGAACATTTTCTTAATATTTCTATATTGAACTACTTCAATATCCATCATATGTACTTTGACTTAAACTTATTTATGTGTTTCAATCTATCTTCATAGACCTTGACACTAAATTTGTTTCAGTCCATATCCTTTCATTAAAGTTAATTCTCAATGAAACCTTTTAATCAAGTATATAATTACATCATTTATAACCAACTATATGTCACCCACATAAAGTATTATAAATGTGTCTTAGCGCTCCCACTTAATTTCTTGCAAATGCAAGCCTCTTCATCGTCTCTCGATGAAATCAAAAACTCTTTGACTATTTCATCTCGGTGAAGATTCTAACTCCGTGATACTTACTTCATCCAATTGAAGTTCGTATACCTATCTAGTATTCCACGGACCAGCAAAACTCTTGGTTGTATTTTGTATACACCTTTAATACACACTTCTGTTAAGTAGTGTATTTTGCCATCCTACTAACATATCTCATAAAAGAAATATGTAGTGATTACTAGAATAATCCACATAGACTATAAGCATTGCTACGGAAGATCTAATCTTATCGTAGTCAACTCTTTGAACTTTGTCGTAAACAATTTTTTCGACAAGTCGAGCTTCTTTAAGGATATTCCATCCAAGTCCATCAATTTTATAGATCCATTTACTTTCAAAAAGTATTTATCTATTATGGATTTCATGGCGCATGGCCATTTTAACTGAGTCGGGGCTCATCATAACTTCTTTGTTTGTAGTTGGTTTATCATTATTCAAAATCAATCCTTTGTTCACAAATCATTTATTTGATCACAAAGTAAACCATACCTACAAGGTTCAATATGTACTTCGATCTCCATGGCTAAAACACTTTGTAGTCATGGGAGCCATGATCGTCGTGGCCGCTTCCGAAACAAATTCTGATGCTGCGCTACTCTGATCATTATGCTCAGGTTCATAAACCTTATCAAATTATATTGTCCTCCCACTCAAATACTTCACTAGAAACAATTTCTCGGAAAAAAGAAACATTGACAAATACTTTTGTCTTTGTCTCGTGGGAAGAATTCCCAATTAAATCTCTGGGATAACCAACAAAGACATTCATCCGATTTTGGTTGTAAACTCTTAGACCAAAATTTAAAGAAAGACTATTAGGGTTTATACCCATACCATAACTCGTATGGTGTCATTTCAACGGATCATGATGATGCTCTATTCAGTGTAAAAGCGGTAGTCTCTAAAGCATAATCCACAAAAATATAATGGTGTCATAATATTTTATCTCATCATTAATCCAACAAGGTTTGGATACATATCTCGGATACTATATCATCATTATGATACTCCAAGAAATGTGAGTTGTAGAACAATTTCATAACTCTCTTAGATGTTCGCTAAAACTCGTAATTCAAATATTTCTACCATGATCCAATCATAGATATTTGACTTTTCTATTACGATGATTTCCACTTCATGCTGAAATTTATTTGAATCCATTCAAATGTTTCAAACTTCTTCCTTATTGAATATATCCACATATATATACTCAATTCATTGTTGAAAGTTTTCATGAAGTAGAAGAATCTCCCGCACACAACTATGCCCGATGAACCACATACATCATCATGTATTTTTCCACTAAGTTAGTTGCCCGTTCACCTTTTGGCCTATGAACGGTATTTTAATCATTCTCTTTAGAAAAGATTTGCAAGCGTCAAATGATTCAAAAATCAAGTGACTCCAAAAATCCATTTGCATGGAGTTCCTTCATGCGTTCCTCTCTAACATGACCTAAATGGCGGTTCCACAAATAAGTGGAATTCAAATCATTTGCCTTATGGCATTTTAGCGTCAGTGTTATGTATGTGTGTTTCACCATTAAGATTTATAATAACTTATCCATCATACATGGAGTAATGTCATAATTTGGACAACTCATTGTTTTCATTTGACCAGAGCAAAATAACAATTATTAAGTTCTTTATTATAAATTCTAAGGGCTAGATAGAATGCCAACGATGAACATAATAACACTTTATTTTTGTTCCAGAAGTGCATTTCTATCATATTCCTTGTCAGTCACTTAGGCCATTGTATTCTTGTATTGCGTTGTTTTGTATGACACTTCATACCAACCAATATGGTACTAATACCCAAGAATTTTATCGTACCGTGGTATGTGGTCTCTTATGAACTTATTCATATGCTTGCAAGACATTAGACGACATTCCACCGAGAGGGCCCAGAGTATATCTATCCGTCATCGGGATGGACAAATCCCACTTGTTGATCCATATGCCTCAACTCATACTTTCCGGATACTTAATCCCACCTTTATAACCACCCATTTACGCGAGTGGCGTTTGATGTAATCAAAGTACCTTTCCGGTATAAGTGATTTACATGATCTCATGGTCATAAGGACTAGGTAACTATGTATCGAAAGCTTATAGCAAATAACTTAATGACGAGATCTTATGCTACGCTTAATTGGGTGTGTCCATTACATCATTCATATAATGATATAACCTTGTTATTAATAACATCCAATGTTTATGATTATGAAACTAATCATCCATTAATCAACAAGCTAGTTTAAGAGGCATACTAGGGACTTCTTTGTTGTCTATATATCACACATGTACTAATGTTTCGGTTAATACAATTATAGCATGATATATAAACATTTATCATAAACATAAAGATATAAATAATAACCACTTTATTATTGCCTCTAGGGCATATCTCCTTCACCATAATCATGGTTACCACTCAACAAGGAACTTATAAGAACTAAGATGCATAGCAACATATTCATCACCACAACAGTTTTTAAGCTATTTTCCCATGAGCTATGTATTGTAAAGGCAAAGGAATGAAATTTTAAAGGTAGCACGCAAGCAATTTACTTTGGTTTGGCAGAAAAATACCACATATAGGTAGTTATGGTGGACACAAATGGCATGGGTTTTGGCTCAAGGTGTTTGGATGCACGAGAAGCATTTCCTCTCAGTACAAGGCTTTGGCTATCAAGGTTGTTTGAAGCAAACACAAGTATGAACAGGTACAGCAAAACTTACACAAGAACATATTGCAAGCATTATAAGACTCTACGCTGTCTTCCTTGTTGTTCAAACACTTTTACCAGAAAATATCTAGACCTTAGAGAGACCAATCATGCAAACCAAATTTCAACAAGCTCTACGGTAGTTCTCCACTAATAGATTTAAACTACATGATGCAAGAGCTTAAACATGATCTATGAGAGCTCAAAACAATTGCCAAGTATCAAATTATTCAAGACCATATGAAGCATTTTCTGTTTCCAACCAAATAGCAATCAACGAAATAGTTTTCAGCCTTCGCCATGAACATTAAAGCAAAACTAAGAACACAAGTGTTCAAATGAAAAAGCGGAGCATGTCTATCTCCAACGCAAGGATTTTTGGGATCCAAATTTATTCAAACATAAACAAAAATAAAAGCAAACAGACGCTCCAAGTAAAGAACATAAGATGTGACGGAATAAAAATATAGTTTCACTAGAAGTTACCTGATAAGTTGTAGATGAAGAAGGGGATGCCTTGGGCATCCCCAAGCTTAGATGCTTGAGTCTTCTTGAAATATGCAAGGATGAACCACGGGGGCATCCCCAAGCTTAGACTTTTCACTCTTCTTGATCATATTATATCATCCTCTTCTCTTGACCCTTAAAAACTTCCTCCACACCAAACTTAAAGCAAACTCATTAGAGGGTTAGTGCATAATAAAAATTCATATGTTCAGAGGGGAGACAATCATTCTTAACACTTCTGGACATTACCCAAGGCTACTGAAAGTTAATGGAACAAAGAAATCCACTCAACACAGTAAAAGAGGCAATGCGAAATAAAAAGGCAGAATCTGTCAAAACAGAACAATCCGTAAAGACGAACTTTTCTGAGGCACTTCACTTGCTCAGATGGAAAAACTCAAAACTAATGAAAGTTGCGTACATATCTGAGGATCATGCATGAATTTTCGCTGATTTTTTTGATTCTTCTACAGAGAGAAGGACGCGAATTCGTGACAGACAGCAAATCTGTTTCTGCGCAGAAATCCAAATCTAGTATCAACCTTCTATCAGAGACTTTACTTGGCACCATAACATGATAAGGAGAGGTTGCTACAGTAGTAACAACTTCCAAGACTCAACAAAACAGTAGTAAAAACAAAAACAACATGGGTTATCTCCCAAGAAGTGCTTTTCTTTAACGCCTTTCAGCTAGGCGCGAAAAGTGCAAATCAAGTATTATCAAGAGAAGAAGCATCAACATCATAATTTGTTCTAATAATAGAATCAAAAGGCAACTTCATTCTCTTTCTAGGGAAGTGTTCCATACCTTTCTTGAGAGGAAATTGATACTTAATATTTCCTTCTTTCATATCAATAATAGCACCAACAGTTCGAAGAAAGGGTCTTCCCAAGACAATAGGACAAGATGCATTGCATTCAATATCCAAGACAACAAAATCAACGGGGACAAGGTTATTGTTAACCGTAATGTGAACATTATCAATCCTCCCCAAAGGTTTCTTTATAGAATTATCAGCAAGATTAACATCCAAATAACAATTTCTCAATGGTGGCAAGTCAAGCATATCATAAATTTTCTTAGGCATAACAGAAATACTTGCACCAAGATCACATAAAGCATTACAATCAAAATCATTGACTTTCATCTTAATGATGGGCTCCCAAACATCTTCCAACTTCCCAGGAATAGAAGCTTCAAGTTTTAATTTCTCTTCCCTAGCTTTAATGAGAGCATTTGTAATATGTTTTGTAAAGGCTAAATTTATAGCACTAGCATTAGGACTTCTAGAAAGTTTTTATAAGAACTTAATAACTTCAGAAATATGACAACTATCAAAATGTAAACCATTATGATCTACAGCATTCTGAAAAATTTCAGCACTTTTATCACAAACAGTTTCAGGCAATTTTGCACGCTTTGTACTAGGAGTAGAAACATTGCCAACACCAATTATTTTACCATTGATAGTAGGAGGTTTAGCAACATGTGAAGCATCAACATTACTAGTGGTGGTAACATTCCAAACTTTAGCTACATTATTCTCTTTAGCAAGTTTTTCTTTTTCTTCTCTTTCCCACCTAGCATGCAATTCAGCCATCAATCTAATATTATCATTAATTCGAACTTGGATAGAATTTGTTTTAGCAAACTTAGTATCTTTAACTTCATCAGGCATAACTTTCAGTTTCAAAAGATCAACATCAAGAGCAAGACTATCAACCTTAGAAGCAAGAACATCAATTTTACCAAGCTTTTCCTCAACAGATTTATTAAAAGCAGTTTGTGTACTAATAAATTCCTTCAGCATGACTTCAAGACCAGAGGGTACACACTTATTATTGTTGTAAGAATTAGCATAGGAATTACCATAACCACTACCATTATTAGAAGGATATGGCCTATAGTTGTTGTTACCATAATTATTCCTATAAGCATTGTTGTTGAAATTATTATTCTTAATGAAATTCACATCAACATGCTCTTCTTGAGCAACCAATGAAGCTAAAGGAACATTATTAGGATCAACATGAGATCTACCATTAACAAGCATAGACATAATAACATCAATCTTATCACTCAAAGAAGAGGTTTCTTCAACAGAATTTACCTTGTTACCTTGAGGAGTTCTTTCAGTATGCCATTCAGAGTAATTGATCATCATATCATCAAGAAGCTTTGTTGCAGCACCCAAAGTGATGGACATAAAAGTACCTCCAGCAGCTGAATCCAATAGGTTCCTCGAGGAAAAATTCAATCTTGCATAAAAGGTTTGGATGATCATCCAAGTAGTTAGTCCATGGGTAGGGCAATTCTTTACCAAAGATTTCATTCTCTCCCATGCTTGAGCAACATGTTCATTATCTAATTGCTTAAAATTCATAATGCTACTTCTCAAAGATATAATCTTAGCAGGAGGATAATATTTACCAATAAAAACATCTTTACATTTAGTCCATGAATCAATACTATTTTTAGGCAAATATAGCAACCAATATTTAGCTCTTCCTCTTAAGGAGAAAGGAAACAATTTCAGTTTTATAATATCACCATCTATATCCTTATACTTTTGCATTTCACAAAGTTCAACAAAATTATTAAGATGGGCAGCAGCATCATCAGTACTAACACCAGAAAATTGCTCTCTCATAACAAGATTCAGTAAAGCAGGTTTAATTTCATAAAATTCTGCTGCAGTTGCAGGTGGAGCAATAGGAGTACATATAAAATCATTATTATTTGTGCTAGTGAAATCACATAACTTAGTATTCTCAGGAGTATTCATTTTAGCAGTAGTAAAATTAAACTAAGCAAAAAGAATAGAATAAAGTAAAAACAAGTAACTAATTTTTTTGTGTTTTCGATATAAAGGAAACAAGACAGATAATAAAATAAAGTAAAGCAAGATAATAAACAAAGTAAAGAGATTGGATGTGAGAGACTCCCCTTGCAGCGTGTCTTGATCTCCCCGGCAACGGCGCCAGAAAAAGTGTTGCTGGCGTGTAGTCAACAACTTCCTTGCGACGGTAAAGCACACGTCCGTTGGGAACCCCAAGAGGAAGGTATGATGAGCACAGCAGCAAGTTTTCCCTCAGAAAGAAACCAAGGTTTATCGAACCAGTAGGAGATGAAGGCCACGTGAAGGTTGTTGGTGGAGGAGTGTAGTGTGGCGCAACACCAGTGATTCCGGCGCCAACGTGGAACCTGCACAACACAATCAAGATACTTTGCCCCAACTTAACAATGAGGTTATTAATCTCACCGGCTTGCTGAAAACAAAGGATTAAACGTATGATGTGGAAAATGATGTTTGTTTGCGAAGAACAACAGAGAACAGAGATTGCAGTAGATTGGTTCAGATGTAAAAGAAAGGACCGGGGTCCACGGTTCACTAGTGGTGTCTCTCCAATAAGATAAATAGCATGCTGGGTGAACAAATTACAGGTGGGCAATTGACAAATAGAGATTCATACACATATCATGATGAATACTATGAGATTTAATCAGGGCATTACGACAAAGAACATAGACCGCCATCCGAGCATGCATCTATGCCTAAAAAGTCCACCTTCAGGGTTAGCATCCGCACCCCTTCCAAGTATTAAGTTGCAAACAACGGACAATTGCATTAAGTATGGTGCGTAATGTAATAAACACAAATATCCTTAGACAAAGCATTGATGTTTTATCCCTAGTGGCAACAAGACATCCACAACCTTAGAACTTTCTGTCACTATCCCAGATTCAATGGAGGCATGAACCCACTATCGAGCATAAATACTCCCTCTTGGAGTTACAAGTATCAACTTGGCCATAGCCTCTACTAGCAACAGAGAGCATGCAAGAACATAAATAGCACATATATGATAGATCAATAATCAACTTGACATAGTATTCAATATTCATCGGATCCCACCAAACACAACATGTAGCATTACAAATAGATGATCTTGATCATGTTAGGCAGCTCACAAGATCTAAACATAATAGCACAAGAGGAGAAGACAACCATCTAGCTACTGCTATGGACCCATAGTCCAAGGATGAATTACTCACGCATCATTCCGGAGGCGGGCATGGTGATGTAGAGCCCTCCGGTGATGATTCCCCTCTTCGGCAGGGTGCCGGAGGCGATCTCCTGAATCCCCCGAGATGGGATTGGCGGCGGCGGCGTCTCTGGAACTTTTTCCGTATCGTGGCTCTCGGTACTAGGGTTTTCGCGACAGAGGGATTAAGTAGGCGAAGGGGCAGCGCAGGGAAGCACCCGAGGGGCCCACCCCATAGGCCGGCGCGCCCCCCTCCTGGCCGCGCCGCCTTGTGGGGTGGCCGCCTCGTGGCCTGATACGTCTCCAACGTATCTATAATTTCTTATGTTCCATGCTAGTTTTATGACAATACCTACATGTTTTGTTCACACTTTATATCGTTTTTATGCATTTTCTGGAACTAACCTATTAACAAGACGCCGAAGTGCCAGTTCATGTTTCTGCTGTTTTTGGTTTCAGAAATCCTACAAAGGAAATATTCTCGGAATTGGACGAAATCAACGCCCAGGACCTTATTTTCCCCGGAAGCTTCCAGAGAGCCAGAGAGGCACCAGAGGGGAGCCCTGGGGGCCCCACCCCACAGGGCGGCGCGGCCTGGACCCTGGGCGTGCCAGCCTATGGTGTGGGACCACCAAGTCCCCTCCGAGGCTGCCCTTCCGCCTATAAATTCTCTCCGCCTGGAAAACCCTAAAAAAAATAAGCCACGGGACGAGAAAAGTTACGCAGCCGCCGCCATCGCGAAGTCATGTTCGGGGGACAGAAGTCTCTGTTCCGGCACGCCGCCGGGACGGGGAATTTCCCCCGGAATCCATCTCCATCGACACCACCGCCATCTTCATCGCCGTTGCTGTCTCCCATGATGAGGAGGGAGTAGTTCTCCCTCGAGGCTGAGGGCTCTACCGGTAGCTATGTGGTTAATCTCTCTCTCATGTATCTCAATACAATGATCTCATGAGCTGCCTTACATGATTGAGATCCATATGATGAGCTTTGTATCACTATTAATCTATGTGCTACTCTAGTGATGTTATTAAAGTAGTCTATTCCTCCTTCATGATGTAATGGTGACAGTGTGTGCATCATGTAGTACTTGGCATAGGTTATGATTGTAATCTCTTGTAGATTATGAAGTTAACTATTACTATGATAGTATTGATGTGATCTATTCCCCCTTTCATAGTGTAATGGTGACAGTGTGTATGCTATTTTAGTACTCGGTCTAAATTGCAAAGATCTATTATGCTCTAAAGGTTACTTAAATATGAATGCCGAATGTTGTGGCGCTTGTTAACTCCGGCTTGAGGGAGCTCTTGTAGCCCTACACAATGAATGGTGTTTGTCATCCAACAAGAGAGTGTATGTAGCACAAGTGAGAGAAGTTATTTATTTATTATGTGATCAATGTTGAGAGTGTCCACTAGTGAAAGTATGATCCCTAGGCCTTGTTTCTAAATACTGCAAACATCGCTTGTTTACTTGTTTTACTCGCATCTTTACTTCCTGCAATATTACCACCATCTATACCACCTGTGTTTTACTATCTCTTCGTCGAACTAGTGCACCTATACATCCGACAAGTGTATTAGGTGTGTTGGGGACACAAGAGACTTCTTGTATCTTAATTGCGGGGTTGCTTGAGAGGAATATCTTTGACCTCTACCTCCCTGAGTTCGATAAACCTTGGGTGATTCACTTAAGGGAAACTTGCTGCTGTTCTACAAACCTCTGCTCTTGGAGGCCCAACACTGTCTACAAGAATAGAAGCACGTACACATAGACATCAAGGTATTTTCTGACGCCGTTGCCGGGGAGGTAAGGTAAAAGGTATTCACATCCTCCGACTACTAAGCTATTTCCTAGCACTGTTGCCGGTGTGTGAGTGCTCGAAGGTATCTCCTTTAGATTCTGCAATTATATCTTTTTGTTTCTTGTTTTTATTTTTCACTAGTTAGGCTTAATGGAAAATAACAAAAAAAATTAGAGATCTTTATAATATTTATCTTGAATTAGGACATGAGGTGTTTGAAGAGAAAATTTAAAAACCTATGGAGCTTTATATGCATGCTAATGGCAATGTTATTAGTATGAACTCTTTGAACACTATTATTGCTAATGCTATGGAAGAATTTAAGCTTGGGGAAGCTAGTTGTGATATTTTTAGTCCCCCAAGCATGGAGGAGAAAATTTACTTTGATGATACTTTACCTCCTATATATGATGTTTGCAATGATGAATATGATAATTTCAGTCCACCTACTATTGAGGAGAATGTTAATTATGATTACAATATGCCTCCTATATATGATGATTATGGTGATGAGAATAATAATGATAGCTATTTTATTGAATTCGCTCCCACTACAACTAATAAAATTGATTATGCTTATGTGGAGAGTAATAATTTTATGCATGTGGCTCATGACAAGAATGCTATATGTGATAGTTATATTGATGAGTTTGTTCATGATGCTACTGAAAGTTATTATGAGAGAGGGAAACATGGTTATATGCATCTTAATAATATTAAGTTTCCCCTCTTTATGTTGAAAATCTTGAAGTTACTCGTGTTTTATCTTCCTATGCTTGCCACTTTGTTCTTCATGAATTTATTTGTGTACAAGATTCATATGCATAGAAAGCGGGTTAGGCTTAAATGTGTTTTGAATTTGCTTCTTGATGCTCTCTTTTGCTTCATCTCTTATTTCTTGCGAGAGTATCATTAAAATTACTGAGCCCATCTTAATGGCTATAAAGAAAGCACTTCTTGGGAGATAACCCATGTGTTTATTTACTACTGTTTTGTTGTGTCTTGAAAGTTGTTACTACTGTAGCAACCTCTCCTTATCTTTATTTTCTTGCATTTTTGTGCCAAGTAAAGTCTCTGATAGAAGGTTGATGCTAGATTTGGATTACTGCGCAGAAACAGAATTGCTGTCTGTCACGAATTTGCGTAGATCTCTCTGTAGAAAAATCAAAAAAAATCTGCCAATTTACGTGCGTGATCCACAGATATGTACGCAACTTCTATTAGTTTTGAGTTTTTCCATCTGAGCAAGTTAAGTGCCTCTGAAAAATTCGTCTTTACGGACTGTTCTGTTTTGACAGATTCTGCCTTTTATTTCGCATTGCCTCTTTTGCTATGTTGAATGGATTTCTTTGTTCCATTAACTTTCAGTAGCTTTGTGCAATGTCCAGAAGTGTTAAGAATGATTATTTCACCTCTGAATATATGAATTTTTGATTATGCACTAACCCTCTAATGAGTTTGCTTTAAGTTTGGTGTGGAGGAAGTTTTCAAGGGTCAAGAGAAGAGGATGATACAATATGATCAAGAAGAGTGAAAAGTCTAAGCTTGGGGATGCCCCCGTGGTTCATCCCTGCATATTTCAAGAAGACTCAAGCATCTAAGCTTGGGGATGCCCAAGGCATCCCCTTCTTCATTGACAACTTATCAGGTCACTTCTAGTGAAACTATATTTTTTAATTCCATCACATCTTATATTCTTTACTTGGAGCGTCTGTTTGCTTTTGTTTTTGTTTTGGTTTGAATAAAGTTGGATTCCACCATCCTTTTATTGGAGATATTACGGTCCGCTTTTTCATTTGAACACTTGTGTTCTTAGTTATGCTTTAATGTTCATGGCGAAGGCTGAAAATTGCTTCGTTAATTGCTATTTTGTTGGAATCAGAAAAATGCTTCATATGGTTTTGAATAACTTGATACTTGGCAATTGTTTTGATCTCTCATAGATCATGTTTAAGCTCTTGCATCATGTAGTTTAAATCTATTAGTGGAGAACTACCATAGAGCTTGTTGAAAATTGGTTTGCATGATTGGTCTCTCTAAGGTCTAGATATTTTCTGGTAAAAGTGTTTGAACAACAAGAAAGACAGTGTAGAGTTTTATAATGCTTGCAATATGTTCTTGTGTAAGTTTTGTTGTACCTGTTCATACTTGTGTTTGCTTCAAATAACCTTGCTAGCCCAAAGCCTTGTACTGAGAGGAAATGCTTCTCGTGCATCCAAACACCTTGAGCCAAAATCCATGCCATTTGTGTCCACCATATCTACCTACTATGTGGTATTTTTCTGCCATTCCAAAGTAAATTACTTGAGTGCTACCTTTAAAATTTCATTCCTTTGTCTTTGCAATATATAGCTCATGGGAAAATAGCTTAAAAACTATTGTGGTGATGAATATGTAGCTATGTGTTCTAGTTCTTATAAGTTGCTTGTTGAGCGGTAACCATGTTTCTGGGGACGCCATCAACTTTTCACACCTTTGTTGAATATCATGTGAGTTGCTATGCATGTTCGTCTTGTCTGAAGTAAGGGTGATTTATCATGATCAAATGGTTTGAGTATGCATATGTTAGAGAAGAACATTGGGCCGCTAACCAAAGCCATGTATCATGGTGGAAGTTTTCAGTTTGGACATTCATCCTCAATCTATTATGAGAATATTATCTGTTGTTGAATGCTTATGCATTAAAGAGGAGTCCATTATCTGTTTTCTATGTTGTCCCGGTATGGATGTCCTAAGTTCAGATTATTCAAAAACGAGAAATCAAATGTGATTTATCTCCTTGGAACTTTGTACAGGCGGCATAGAGGTACCCCTTTGTGACACTTGGTTGAAACATATGTTATGCAATGATAATCCATGAAAATCCAAACTAATTAGGACAAGGTGCGAGCACTATTGGTATTCTATGCATGAGGCTTGCAACTTGTAGGAAGTATTATGCATAACACATATGAATTATTACTACCGTTGACAAAATTGTTTCTATGTTTTCAAAATAAAAGCTCTAGCACAAAAATAGTAATCCATGCTTCCCTCTGCGAAGGGCCTTTCTTTTACTTTATGTTGAGTCGGTTTACCTACTTCTTTCTATCTTAGAAGCAAACACTTGTGTCAATCGTGTGCATTGATTCTAACATGTTTACTTATTGCACTTGTTATATTACTTTATGTTGACAATTATCCATGAGATATACATGTTACAAGTTGAAAGCAACTGCTGAAACTTAATCATCCTTTGTGTTGCTTCAATGCCTTCTACTTTGAATCTATTGCTTTATGAGTTAGCTCTTATGCAAGTATTTTTGATACTTGTCTTGAAAGTACTATTCATGAAAAGTTTTGCTATATGATTCAGTTGTTTAGTCATTATCTCTTTGTTAGCAATCTATTGCTTTGAATCACTCCATTCACTTCATATGCTTTACAATAATGTTGATCAAGATTATGTTGGTAGCATGTCACTTCAAAAATTATTTGTTTTTATCGTTTACCTACTCGAGGGCGAGTAGGAACTAAGCTTGGGGATGCTTGATACGTCTCCAACGTATCTATAATTTCTTATGTTCCATGCTAGTTTTATGACAATACCTACATGTTTTATTCACACTTTATATCGTTTTTATGCATTTTCCGGAACTAACCTATTAACAAGATGCCGAAGTGCCGCTTCCGTTTTCTCGCTGTTTTTGGTTTCAGAAATCCTACAAAGGAAATATTCTCGGAATTGGACGAAATCAACGCCCGGGACCTTATTTTCCCCGGAAGCTTCCAGAGAGCCAGAGAGGCACCAGAGGGGAGCCCTGGGGGCCCCACCCCACAGGGCGGCGCGGCCTGGACCCTGGGCGCGCCAGCCTATGGTGTGGGACCACCAGGTCCCCTCCGAGGGTGCCCTTCCGCCTATAAATTCTCTCCGCCTCGAAAACCCTAAAAAAATAAGCCACGGGACGAAAAAAGTTACGCAGCCGCCGCCATCGCGAAGTCAAGTTCGGGGGACAGAAGTCTCTGTTCCGGCACGCCGCCGTGACGGGGAATTGCCCCCGGAATCCATCTCCATCGACACCACCGCCATCTTCATCGCCGTTGCTGTCTCCCATGATGAGGAGGGAGTAGTTCTCCCTCGAGGCTGAGGGCTCTACCGGTAGCTATGTGGTTAATCTCTCTCTCATGTATCTCAATACAATGATCTCATGAGCTGCCTTACATGATTGAGATCCATATGATGAGCTTTGTATCACTATTAATCTATGTGCTACTCTAGTGATGTTATTAAAGTAGTCTATTCCCCCTTCATGATGTAACGGTGACAGTGTGTGCATCATGTACTACTTGGCATAGGTTATGATTGTAATCTCTTGTAGATTATGGAGTTAACTATTACTATGATAGTATTGATGTGATCTATTCCCCCTTTCATAGTGTAATGGTGACAGTGTGTATGCTATGTTAGTACTCGGTCTAAATTGCAAAGATCTATTATGCTCTAAAGGTTACTTAAATATGAATGCCGAATGTTGTGGCGCTTGTTAACTCCGGCTTGAGGGAGCTCTTGTAGCCCTACACAATGAATGGTGTTTGTCATCCAACAAGAGAGTGTATGTAGCACAAGTGAGAGAAGTTATTTATTTATTATGTGATCAATGTTGAGAGTGTCCACTAGTGAAAGTATGATCCCTAGGCCTTGTTTCTAAATACTGCAAACATCGCTTGTTTACTGTTTTACTGCATCTTTACTTCTTGCAATATTACCACCATCTATACCACCTGTGTTTTACTATCTCTTCGCCGAACTAGTGCACCTATACATCTGACAAGTGTATTAGGTGTGTTGGGGACGCAAGAGACTTCTTGTATCTTAATTGCAGGGTTGCTTGAGAGGAATATCTTTGACCTCTACCTCCCTGAGTTTGATAAACCTTGGGTAATTCACTTAAGGGAAACTTGCTGCTGTTCTATAAACCTCTGCTCTTGGAGGCCCAACACTGTCTACAAGAATAGAAGCACACGTAGACATCATGGCCCCACTCTGTCTCATCTTCGGTGTTCTGGAACCCTCCGTGGAAAATAAGACCGTGGGCTTTAGTTTCGTCCAATTCCGAGAATATTTCTTGTGTAGGATTTCTAAAACCAAAAACAGTAGAAAACAGGAACTGGCGCTTCGGCATCTTGTTAATAGGTTAGTGCCGGAAAATGCATCAAAACATCATAAAGTGTGAACAAAACATGTAGGTATTGTCATAAAACTAGCATGGAACATAAGAAATTATAGATACGTTGGAGACGTATCATCCGCCTCTTCTGCATTCGAGCATCTTCATTCTGCATAATATATAGCGTATAAAAGAATATTGTGAGGATAATTGTTAGTGCAACCCCTCAAAGGGGAACATATTGTGTAGAACACACATGACCGAGAATGGAAATCTCATCGACCAGGTGAACAAGGAGATGCATCATAATATTGAAGAAGGATGGTGGGAACACCAGCTCAAAACTAATATGACATTGGACCACACCATTCAACAACCTCTGTAGATTTTATGGATTGATTACCTTCTAAGAAATTGCATTGAGGAATGCACATAGCTTCACAATGGGCACTCGAACATTTTCCGGTAGAAGACCCCTCAATGCAATCAGAAGCAATTGCGTCATTATCACGTGGCAGTCATGAGACTTCAAGTTCTGGAATTTTTCCCGGCCATATTTATTATTCCCTTTATATTGGAGAAGCCAGACGGGACCTTGATACCTCTCAGGCATTCAAAAGATTTCCTTCTCTGCTTTTGTAAGACCGTAGCTGGAGTAATGACGTCATTTATCTGTCTCATGCAGTTTGCTTGGGTCTTTCATACGTTGCTGGTCCTCCCGTGCTTCTGGTGTTTCTTTTGTCTTCCCGTACACGCCCAGGAAGCCTAGCAGGTTCACGCAAAGATTCTTTGTCACGTGCATCACGTCGATTGAAGAGCGGACCTCTAGGACTTGCCAATAGGGTAACTCAAAAAATATAGATTTCTTCTTCCACATGCCCGCGTGTACGGCAGCGTCATTAGGAACAGACTGCCCTCCAGGACCCTTTACAAAGATTACTTCTAGATCCTTGACCATAGCAAATATATCACGACCATGACGGTGGGCAGGCATCTTCCAGTGATCTGCCTCACCTTTGAAATGCTTTCCTTTCTTTCTTACGGGGTGGGTATGCGTAAGAAATCGACAATGCCCCAGGTACACGATCTTCTTAGATTTATTAAAATATACATTGTCAGTCTCATCTAAACATTGCGTGCATGCATTGTATCCCTTGTTTGACTGTCCTGAAATGTTACCAAGAGCAGGCCAATCATTGATGCTTACGAAAAGCAGCGCTCGTAGGTCAAATTCCTCCTGTTTGTGCTCGTTCCACACACGTACACCTGTTATGGCCCACAGCTGTAGAAGTTCTTCAACTAATAGCTTCAGGTACACATCAATGTCATTGTCGGGTTGGTTCGAGCCTTGGATGAGCACTGACATCATAATGAACTTCCGCTTCATGCACAACCAAGGACGAAGATACATAGAGTCATGGGCCAGGTGCTATGACTGCAACTCTACTCTCCAAAAGGATTCATGCCATCTGTACTTAGACCAAACCTTAAGTTCCTTGCGTCCTCTGCAAAGTACGGGAACTTTTTATCGATTTTTGTCCACTGCGACCCATCAACAGGGTGTCTCAATATCGTGTCTATCTTACGGTCTTCTATGTGCCATCGCAACAACCTGGAGTGGTCTTTATTTCTGAACAAACGCTTTAGCCATGGTATTATAGGAGCATACCACATAACCTTGGTAGGAACCCTCTTCTTGGGGCGCTCGTCCTCAACCTCACCCGGGTCATCTCGTCTGATCTTATACCGCAATGCAGTGCACACCGGGCATGCATCTAAATTCTCGTACTCACCGCGGTAGAGGATGCAGTCACTAATGCATGCATGTATCTTCTGCACGTCTAATTCTAGAGGGCAGACAAACTTGTTCTCTTCGTACGTACCGGCGGCCAATTCTTTACCCCGTGGAAGCTGCTTCTTAATTATTTTCAGCAACTTTTCAAACCCCGAGTCAGTCACACCGTTCTCTTCCTTCCATTGCAACAATTTCAGTGTGCTACCTAGCTTTTTTTGGCCATCTTCGCAAGTTGGGTACAACAATTTGTTGTGATCCTCTAACATCTGGTCGAAGTTCAACCTTTCCTTTTCAGTTTCACAGTCTCTTCTTGCATCAGCAATGGCCCAACCAAGATTATCAGTAGGCTCTTCTGATGCCTCTTGATCTTCTTCTTCATTGTCTTCATTGTCTTCTGATGGAAAACAATCCCCCTTTGCGGTATCACCGTATTCAGCGAACATGTAATAGTTGTCATCATCCTCTTCTTCTTCGATGTCTTCCATCATAACCCCTCTTTCTCCATGCTTGGTCGAACAATTGTGTGGGGCATTAAACCGGACCGCATCAGGTGGGTGTGAATGGTCCTCGAGGAAGAGTAATTTATGATATTCTGACAGTTAACACATGGATAATATATAAAACCACCCTGTTTGTTTTCCTCAGCCGCATCGATAAAAATTTGCAGGTCCGAAGTGAACTCGTGAAGACGTCGGTCAATGTACATCCATTGCCGATTCATCTGCATGAATAATTAAGCTTATCAAAAACCATTACAGAACATCACGATTAGTGAAGAGATGTATATATATATATATATACACATGCATTTTATCAATGACGGATGAAAGGATAAAGTTGTTAACCTCGACGGAGAATGAAAAAGTCAGGAGCAGGTTTTAAGTGTGGCTTGTTTTGTGTGAACTCAACTGGCAAAAGCTCGTAGGCATTTCATCGAGCACCTCTTGTGCATAAGAAGAGAGCAAAGCAACATACACCTCTATTGTGCTAAGAAGTGGAAAATGCTAAGTGTGGCTCACACTTGGGCAGGACAGGGGTATATATATAGAGATGGACCTTTAGTCCCGGTTGGTAAGACAAACCGAGACTAAAGGATAGACCTTTGGTCCCGGTTGATACTAAAGGGGCTCAGAGCCTCACATGGCCTCAAGCGCTCTGCTGCAATCCCTTTAATCCAGGTTTGCAAGACAAACCGGGACCAAATGCCCCAAATGAACCGGGACCAAAGGCCCCAAACGAACCGGGACTAGAGGGTGGCGTCGCCCCGCGCCGATCGAACCAGGACAAATGCCGCCCACTGGTCCTAACTAGGACTAAAGCTCCCAGGGACTTTGAACAAAAACCATGTTTTCTACTAGTGCTCCATTCGATTTTAATTGACCGCGGCGAGGCAATACAAAGGAACAAAGAATAGCGTGATTCAAATCAATTAAACAGGAATAGAGGTAGCAGTATGATACAGTACAACCGTACTAGGCCTTTCACAATGCATTCTATCTTAGTGCATTATCTTAGGTAGTGGTATATGTTAAAAGACAAACTCTCCAATGCATTGTATCTTAAAAGTTATATTTTCATTTAATGATTTTGTGTACTTATTTAAGAGTTGTATCTACAATTGACCTTAAGAGTTGTATCTACATTTAAGATTGTATCTTAAGAGTGGTACATGTTTGTATGTGATTGGTCTATCAGTTGATTTTGACTATGGCTCCGTACAAGAGTTGTATCTTAGCTAACATACACCACCAATCTTTTTTATTATTAATATAATATCACATAAGCAAATTATCTAATATACTGCGCCAAGAGACTTTCATTGTGAAAGGTATTGAAATGTCTTCCTCTCAGCTTCAGCATAAGAAACATTGGTGGTTGTTAAAATAACCCTCGGGACCCTGAGGAATAAATGGATCATCCAACGCAGTTGATGACAGTTCTTCTCACCATCAATGATAGGGCTGGAGTCGGTCGGCAAGCGTGGACCCATATCGATCAGAAGAGGAGGGGCACGTCGTCACATTATTGTGCAAACACAGAGCAAAGCTAGTCATACGAATGTGAAAGAGGATCACAGAAAGTTGCTAGCTAGCTAGAGAACGAATCTTGATGCATCATGCATGTGCCTGCATTTGCATCCAGCTTTGCCATGAGCAGTGAAGTGAAGTGAACACTCGT
The DNA here is from genome assembly GCF_022539505.1 of Lolium rigidum. Lineage (NCBI taxonomy): Eukaryota > Viridiplantae > Streptophyta > Magnoliopsida > Poales > Poaceae > Lolium > Lolium rigidum. The sequence continues at coordinate 331,150,186 of NC_061508.1, forward strand.
CCTCTTGTACAGATTTCTCTTTTGGCAATTATCTTGTTGTGCAGATGTGCGTGTCTGTGTAATCATAAAGTAATGGCCCAGGGTGTAACATGGTGTGTACGCTCGCTAGAAATGATTCGTGTGTCGATTGGCACATACTAGCGCGGCCTCCGTTCCGTAATATAAGGCGTATTTTTTATTTGAAAATAAATAGGGTGAAGTTTGTTCAAGATAACTTAACAAAAAACCATTGAGAACTATAATAATATAAAAATATAGTATGAAAATGTATGTTATGATGTATTTAATGACATTGATTTGGCATTTCTTCTAAAAATTTAGTCAAAATTCACACTGTTTGTCCTTGAAAAAAATTATCATCTTATTTTATGGAACGGAGGCAATGGTAGTGTAGCACAGTACCATCTAGTGTGTGTTCTTTTCAGCTAGCTAGCTAGGAACCCTAGGATGTAAAATGTCTACCCAAAAAATCTTTAAAAAAGCTATAGGATGCATGATTAGGCTTGTTCCGGCCAGCCGAAGTTTGTTGCTTATCCAACGTCACGGAGTGGACCGACAGCGTACATTAGGTCGTCCATCGATTACCATGCATGCATGATTGATCCATGAAGTACGTCGACCATCCAAGGATTGAGATGCTAAATATAGGTCATTATCATGGAGTGGTTTGGATGTCTGCGAGTGAACAATGAATCAACGTCATAGATTAAGCACAAACAACCAAACAGGATCCTACCAGGATGGTAGCCATCTGCTCAGAATGACCAAATAATCGATTAGATACGTGTGTACTGACTTGCTGTCTAGTTGTACATGTACACGTACAAACAAAGGAAACAAAATTGCATGTTGTGATAAGATGTGCAAGTAAAACGAGCGGATTGTGTCAATTTATTTTTTACTCTCTCTAGAGAATTCTACAATGTAGCTTACTCCCTCCGTTTCAAAATAAATATCACAATTTTATCTAGATACATATCTATAACTAAAATACGTCGTATCTAGATAAATGACACTTATTTTGTTACAGAGGTAGTGCCTACCAAACCATCCGTTACAAGAACTTCGGTACCAACACCCCACACAGACACTAAGAAGCTCTTTACCACCTCCGAGCCTCCAACTTACCGGAGCAAACCTTGTAAAAAACAAGGAGCTTGTAGGGAAGTTGTCGGTGTAGACCAGAAGACGACGGTGACCGTGACATGAAAAGATCATTGTTTCGGATAAGCTAGCATCGAGAAAAGCTAGGATATAATCCCAACACCGGCAAGACAAAGATAGGGGACCCAAAACTTGCAAGTTACCCGACGGAGCTGGTTACGACTGAAGTTCATCAGCCGGAGATGTGCATGGAGAACAAAATATAGGCTGGAACAAAATTCCCTCGCAGGCCGGTTCCATCATAGACAAATGCTAATCACACTAGACCTAATACCCAATGATCGACACCATCCTCCAACTCTTCGACACCACTTCGAGGAAGGACATTGACGTGAGGAGAGAACAATTATTCACATCGTCGCCAACATCCTAACTTAACTAGTGACGAAGAACTCAAAGACCTACGAGAAAGGCCAGACACACAAATCCCATGGTCCCCCACCCATAGCACTGTAGCAGCTAGCCATGGGCACGAAACCTGCGGCAGTGCTGACGGGTTGTGGGAAGAGTGGGTCGCCTCTTGAATACTAACTCTAGGAAATGTTCCAATTTTCTTATTGTCCTGGTGAAACACAAACTGCAATTTTTTTGGTCTTGGCAAAATTAACAAATACAACAATTTTTCTGTTTGTCTTGAAGAAACAAAATACAAAGAGGTATTTGTTGCCAAATGGGGTTGGACGCAATCCGACCAACCAATGGATATATTGCACATATACATACACAAAAAAAATCACTAAATAATCGGACATTTACACATAATTGTAGAACCAGCTAACTAGTTAGGCTAGAATGCAGTTTGGCCTTGGCAAATCATGAACTCGATCCAAACATACATGAGGCGTACGTTGGCATGTCAAGCTCGATCCACGCCTTTAATCGGTTGGCCATCGCCTCATCAATCAAGTATGGCCGGTGATGTCTGCTCAAGTTTGGCAGTTGCATGTGATCCGGGACGACGACCGCGTGGCTACAAGGGCCCACATAGACTGGGCCGGACCTCCTGTTATCATGCACGATGTGATGGTGACAGTGGGTGATGCTAGCACCGTCAAGTAACTGACAGTTGATGGTTTGTTAGGATTATAGAAGTGGTCGATTCTCATGTTTCGAGCAGCGTCCTTTTGTGAGTACGTTCAACGGATTAGGTAGACCGGGAACATCTTGGTAGGGGTCTATCTGTCTAGAATCTTGACTGGCCTGGTCTGGGGATGTTTGCTCCTACTACTGATTTTTTTAATGTATAATGGCAGTCTGATCAGTGATATTGGGGTAAAGATTCTTAATCGGATTGACCTAACAAAATAGTCTATGTTCTGGTTTATTAGTTCTAGGCGTGTTCTAGGTTGTTTGTTTGACATATACAATAATATAAACATTAGTAAATTAGGAAATTCAATCGGACTCCGGTTCCATATGCCCCCTTCACCTAAAAATATATATTTCTAATTGTCGGAAAATTCTAGCAAAAAAATCGCATGTACATCTCAACAATCTATGTATATTTTGTACAGTTTCACGAAAAGATGATATTTTTATGGTCAACGTAAGACAAGACATGTCTCACAAAAAGCTTTACTTTTAGCAAAAAAAATTGTCTTTTTGCACAACCCAAACAACAAGTTGATTTTTCATGAAAAGATTTTATGCGCATGTAGCAAGTGAAGATGTACACGTGAATTTTTCGTTTGAAATTTCTTAACATTTTAAAATGCACTAAAGATGAATTTTGAAATAAAGAAAGCATATGCACTCAAGAACCAAAACATCACTAAATAATATATAACTTTTTGGTATTAAATTTGTTAAATTGATGATATAGGAATACACATATGTCTAGTAAACCGGGATAGAGGTAGTAACAGTTACCAAAGCCATATCTAAGTATTATAAGCCGTGTTATTTTGCTAGGGGAGCCCTACTAAAAATTATATACCTTTTCTTTTATTGGTGAAGAGCCTAGAGTTTCAAAGATTGCTTGTATTTTGAGATCGACCCTGTCTGTTTTTTTATATCATGCTTTTGTATATCTCACCAATTTTGATGGTTCTTTCTCAAATAAAAATTTCATTAATCATGTCCATTTTTTATCAAAATATCGGCCCTTCTATCTATTTTGAGATCTGCGGAGCGAGGTGAGCAGAAAACCTCTAAAACTTGGAAGTATATAATATTACCTCTCTTTTAAAATGTTTGATTTTTTCTGGGCTAAACTAGCCTACCAAAACGACATAGATTTTCGAACAGAGTTTGTACAATTGCGTAGAAGTATAGTGCTAGATCTTACGTCACATTGCGTAAGCATAGGATGATTAATTAACCCACACCGTCATGTATGTCCAAAGATCCGAGAAAAGTACCATTAATTTACAAAAAGAAACACCGAAGAAGAAGACAAGCAGTAGAGATCTAAGCTGTGACGCAGCATTACGTCCACGACGGTTAAAGCTAGCTCATATGATCATTGTCCGTACTATACCATAGTTTTAAAAACCGGACCGGTGAGTGAACCAGTCAAGCTGTTGGTTCGCGGTTCGCTGGTCCAACCGTCGGTTCATTTGGTTCGATGACGACAAAAAACCGGTATGATTTATTAAAATTTAATGTAATTTCAGAAAAAGTTAATCTAAAATCAACTACATAGTATCGAAATCAGCTGCACAACAGAAAGTAGACTCAGCGTAGCTGGTGTTGGGCCTGAACTAGACCTAGGATTGCTTCCGGGCAGGTCAGAAGTTCAATTCTTCCTTATCGCATTTTATTTTCCTATTTTTTACTGGTTTTTTACTATTCCGACCAGTGCTTCTTAAAAAACCGGAGGACTTGTCGGTTCAGGTTTTTTCCGGTCGGACCGCCGGTCCGGTCCGGTTTTTAAAACTATGTACTATACTACTGTAATTAAGCTTGCTGGCCACGATTAGCTCTACCATAAAACAATTTTAACTAGTATAATGTTCACTTATATAGTACCTGGAAAAATAATAGTAGGAAGACATACGGACTAAAAACTACTCCCCTTTTAAACTGAAGACACAATAAAAATCACGTTCTCCGTTCGCTAATATATAACCTTTTAGACATTTGACAGTAAATTAGATACAAAGTAAAATAAGTGAACCTACACACTGAAACAAGTCTAAACACACACCAAAATTTGTAAGCCTACACTAAAGGTTAAATATATCATATATATCAATAAACGGATGGAACATTAAATTTTGTATTTTGCAAGAGACGTTGGACGTCGCTAGGCAGAAACGTCCCCATAAACCGATATCCCCGGGTGACGCGCCATTTGGTATGTCCGACCCGTGCGCCATACACCGTTTGAGGGACATGATGCTCTTAGGGCATCTCCAACCGGGCGACCCATCCCGCGCCCGCGCGTCCGGATGGGTCCAAACGGACAAAAACCCGGCCCAGCGCGCGGATCCATCCCTAAAACGGATGCCCGCGCCGTCCGGATGGACGCAAACCCGGGCCGGGTTTGCGTGGCCGCGGACGCGAAAGGCTGGTCGCTCGCGTCCGCCCCATGTCCGCCCCTGGCCCGCGTGTCATAGGCATAAATAATATTTTTCATTAAAGTGAACTCATTATATTTTTTTAGCTCCTATTCTATCATAAATACGTACGGGGCCGGCGGCGTAGCCGGCGACTCCTCGCCGGCTCGCCGTCGGGGCCGTGGATTTCACTCGACGCGGGCGGCCTGTACGCGTGAGGATTCCACTCCAGCTTACGGGCTGGGTGGCGCGGCGGCGCGGGCCGCGGCGCGGGCGGCGGCAGCGGCGGCATCGGCGGAGGCCTTCTTCCTCCTCCTTTCCGTCCGCGCACCTCGGGCGCGCTCGCGCTTCGCCTCCTGCGGCGGAATCATCCGCTTCCCGCATAGCTCCAGCTCCTGCAGGGCGGCGCGTTCCACAGCGGTGCTCGCCTCCGGCCGGACGCGGGCGGGGGCCCGGGCCTCCTCCTTGTCTCCGGCGCCGGCGCATGCGCTCTTGCCGGCCGCGCTCCGCCGAGTCGGCGTCCTCCTGGGCGCGCCGCTCGGGCGAGGGCATCTGGATGAGGTGATGGGCTGCTCTCATAGCGAGCAGCTCGTTCTTCTGGCCGAGGAGGTCGCCTAAACGGCGGCGGCCGGCCCGCCAGGTGGCCTCGTTCTCCTTCGTCACGCGCGTGAGGTCGGCGAGGCGCTCCTCGATGGCGGCGTTGATGTTCCCCAGCGCGAGGTCCTCCTCTTGGACGGGCTCCTCCACGGCGGCCGCACCCTCCTCCGCGGCCTCGTACCAGCCGTCCGCGGTCTCGTGCCAGCCCTCCGCGGCCGCCTCCGCCATCTCCGCGTCGCCGGCCTTCTTTGCCGCCGCCTCGGCAGCGACGTGGAGCGCCTCGTCGTCGGTGACCCACCGCGAGTCCGCGCGCTCCTCCTCCTCCGTCCGCGGGAACCTGGCCCGGGCGGCGAGGGAGAGCTTGGCCCACGTGGTCTGCAGGGTGCGCGCCATGGCGCCGGAGAAGGTGGAGGGGGGAGAGGAAGGTGATGCGGTCTGTGTGAGACCGTCGCCGTCTTTTATAGCCGGCGGCCTGGCGGGAAACTTGGGCGCGAGCGCGCGCCAATGGCGTTTTCGCGCGCGCGGGAACCTTGGTGCGCGCGGGAACTTTCCCGCGCGTTCCACCGCCCGCCATGGCTGTCCCGTCGAGGCCTGCCATGGCGCAGCGCCGCGCAAGGAAGACGAAGCACGTGGCGTCTCTTTGGGTCGACGCGTTGGGCGCCGCGTGCGACCCAAACGGAAACGCGGACGCGGGCCGCTGTCCGCGCGTCCGCGCGGCCACGCAAACGGCCCAAAATGGACGGCCCAGCGCGTCCGTTTGGGTCGCCCGGTTGTAGATGCCCTTACGTGCCCGACCAATATACTAGCCGGCATGCATGCTTTACCGACCACTTGTCCAGGACGGTACGTCGTATGTACGGCAATTAATTGAGTACGCTGCCAATTTATATGAAAGAACTTTGTTGTTTCCCCTGATGGGCCGGTGGAAATTTTGATCATGTGAGCTGGGCATGTGGTTTTTCTTCTGGGAAACCGGTCATGTGAAACTCTCGCGGATCTAGCTGCGCCTTTACCGCTGGATGGGCACTACGTGTAGTTACCATTACCAAGGACTAGCATCTGTAGCGTGGTGCATGCATATGAAACATGGATGGTTTGCATGGATCTCGAGAGGAAGTCACGGCCAACGTCGATATCGCTGTAGAAACTGTTACCCTGCACAAACGCTCTCCGCTCTCGTCGCAGCTTCTGGACTACCCGTGTGCAATGTGAAAACAGTTCTCCAGGTGTTGCAGTGGTCCTCCTCTCCTCCCGTCCACTGTGTACGCACTACGCAGAGTGCACTAACTCGGCTAAGTGTTAAGTGGTACCTCGTCAAAATCTTACTTTAATTTGTTTGACCATTTATTCAAATTTTATAACCAACACTAGTGGAGAATAGGCTTATTGTCGTGGGACAACAGGGACGCGACAAAAGGCCCAACCTTTTGTCCCAGCCCGCTTACCAGCCGGGACATAAGGTCCACCACGTGGCAGCCGTGGGATGCGTAGGGGTCACCCCTTTTGTCGCGGTTGGTCACATAGGCCGGGACAAAAGGTCCTCTTAGTGGCGCGCGCAGGACGCTGCTCCTTTAGGGTTTAAGGGGTGCAGCCACCCCCCGCCACCGCCCCCTTTATTTCATTTTTACATTTTAAAATAAAATTGTCATATATTTGTACGCTGCTACAAGTTGTACACGTTCATGCATTATATATAGATCGAGCAAACAAATATTTGAAGCAAAGTCTATTCGTAGATTCCCCTTACATATACATGGAGCTCACGACTACGGGGACTAGAGCCCGGCGTCTATTCGAACTATTACACGGGGATCATCAGAAGCGCCTATTTACACTAAACATGTCGTTGTCGTCTATTATTTCTCTCATCAGAAGTCCCACCAGTTCCTCCGCAATTCCTAGTAGGTGTTGGTGTGGTTGGAGCTTCTCCCGCATAAATTCGACCTATATAGAAAAATAAGATGAATGTGACTATATCAATCTCTCTATCGGGAACAAACTTCAATTTTCCCGATTTAATATTTGTCGTCACTTGAAGCCATTTTCCCCTGTGTCCCTTAACCTTGATGTCACTTTGAACAAGGTTCCCTGTCCGCATGTCATACTCACACCCATGCGCAAGGAACCAATTTCGAGCCCTCAAGTCCCAGTTTTCTCGGATGGGTTCTGGAGTGAACCCATTCCGCGGCATCTCAGCCTCTTCTTCAGCCCACTTAGGCATGGCTTTTTTGTAGCCCCCTCGCCCTGTTTTATGGTGATATTCCTTTTCACTTGCATTCTTCTTGTTTTTTTACAATGCCTCAGCATCCTCTGAGGTCTTGTACTCCACAAATGCATCTCAGTTATGCTCATGCTTCGATAGCCTTCGAATTTTGGAGGTGTGTTTTCGTTCTTATAAGTTGCCCATAATCGCTTCTTCCACTGCCGGAATAGTTCTCCCATCTTCTGAAGAGCCCACTTCTTCACTATCTCCTTCTGCTTGTTCATCTCAATCTGCGATTGCAATTCTGGCAGGGTGAAATGTGCCATGAGGTCGTCAAAAAGCTTGTCTTTGAACCTATCGGCAATAAACTCACTTTGGGGCACCTTTTTGCTCTTGTACCATTCTCTAACACTGATCGGGATGCGATCCCTAACCATAACTCCACACTGATTTTTAAATGTCGTTGCGGCCTTTGCGGGTTCCAACGGTTCGCCTTTAGGTGATATAAGTGTAATTGTGAAGTGGTCATTTTTGCCCAACTTCTTTGTCGGGCCTCGTTTGTCCAACTTATCTTGGGAGTCCTAAAAGAATAAACATTAATTAATTTATATACATGTACATATAGAATTCCATTAATGGCTCTAGTGATCATATACATGTATATATACCTCGCCATCACCGGAGCCATCGGCTTCTCCATAAACGGAGTCGTCGTCTTCTCCATCAACGGAGCCGTCGGCTTCGCGGTCGGCTTCTAGGTTTGCTTCGTGGATTATGTACTCGACAATGTATTCCTGTTCGAAGTCTCGATGGAATGGATCCATTGTTTCTGCAAAATATTAAAACGATAAGTACATGATTAATTTTGAGTAGGGGTTCATAATAATATTGTCGGTGTAACGTAGAGGAGAGAGGGATGCCGGTGACGACGTAGCATAGGGGGTCGTCGTAACGTACAGGGAAAGGGGGATGCCGGTGACCACATAATGAACGCAGGGGGTCGTCGTAACACACGGGGAGAGGGGGATGCCGGTGACTACATAACATAGGGGTTGTCGATCGTAATGTACATAGGGGGAACATTCGGATCGGGGGGAACAATTTTTACATAGGGGCGATGTCGTATGTTTCATTTTAGACTCCTATAATAATTTAAAAAATGATAAAAAGTTTTAAAAACAATACGGAGCTAGATTTTATATTTTAGAACATACTACAATGTCTAGCACAATTTTAAAAAGTAAAATAAATCAAGTATTTTGGAGGTTTGAACTCAAGACCTACTGGCTTGCACCAATGGCTTCACCCAGCTAAGCTAACAATATGTTCTATCAACTTTAGACAAAGTTTATTTATAAAGAGTAGTGTGGCGTCTTTGCCATGGGCGCCACACATGCTTCCACGTTGGCAGCTGTAGGCCACGCACGCGCATGCACGCAACGCAGGCAAGATGTGTGGCACCCATCGCATGGGCGCCACACAGTGAAGTGTGGCGCCGCTCGCATAGACGCCACAAAAAAGGGTTAGACGAGTGAAATAGTTTGGTTGGAGGGTCAGTCTGTGCTATAGTTTCCAAATAGGGTTATTTTGTGTAAATCGCCTGCATGCATGTTGAGAAATTTTGATCATTCGAGCTCGCTTTAGTTCGAGAAACCGGTCATGTGGAATCCTATGGATCTAGCTGCGCCTTTACCGCCGGATGATCTCGTAGTTACCTATACCAATGGAGTTGCGACCAAATTAGCATCTGTAGCATGGTGCACGCGTTGATCGTCGACATCGGTGTAGAAACTGTCTCGGATCTCGTTGCAGCTTCTGTATACTGGACTGCAACACGAAAACAAGGAAGTGCTTCAGTGGTCCTCCTCTCCTCTCCTCCCTCCTGTGGTCCGTATGTATGAAGAGTGTGGTACAGTTGTAACTTAGCAGATATACATATGTATGAAGAGTGTCTCATCTCCAGCGGCGTGACGTAAACGGACGCTGAACAACCGTTTTCGTCCGCCGTGACCGGAAATACGTCTGGTACCACCTTGAGCGGGGCGACGCAAAGTGACCGGGCCGTCCGTGGAAACGCAAACCTGGCCCAAATATGCGTCTCGGATGCCTCTCTGCGGACGCTGCGCGGACGCGCAAAGTGTACGCTCGCTTCTGGCGGACGTTTCGTCGGGCCCGCCTGGCAGCGACCCTGCGTCGATGCGTCTTCTCAAACTCGCCAGCGACTGGCGCCGCTGCGTCGCTTCGACAGTCTGCGCCACGTTAATGACGATGCCTCGGCTGCGGAGCGGCCGCAACCTACCTCCGCCAACCACGTTAATGGCGACGCCACGCGTCCCGCGACCACCGCATGCCTCCGGCCTATATAAAGGGGGCGCGTTCTTCTTCCTCATCCACTCCTCCAAAGAAACCCTAGCCGCCACAAAGCTCCATCGTAGCGCCGCCTAGGTGTTCATGCGACGCAGCCAGGCCCGCGAGGAAGTCCATGGCGGGTCCTGGTGGCCGGCGAGGCGGTCGAGGCCGCCACCCTGGGCGCCCCTGGGGCCGGGGTAGGGGCCGTCGTGGTGGAGCAGCTACGGCCCCACGCTCGCCGTCGCCTGCGCCCTCCTCGTCTTCGCAGGAGGACCGCTGCTTCGAGTTCCTCCTCCGCATCGACGATGACCCACTCGGCATCAAGCGGCTCCCGGACAAGTTCGCCGAGTTCGTTGATGGCATCGAGTCGGCGCATTTGCAGCTACGGGAGGCCAGCTGCAACTTCTGCCGCTGGACCGTGGAGGTCCTGTTCGAGTGGCAGGGCAAAATGTACCTGCACATGGGGTGAGACAAGTTTGCCCGTGACCTCGCGCTCGAGCCCGGCTGCCAGCTCACCTTCCTCTATGAGGGGGACGGCGAGATGATCGTCAAGGTGTTCGACGACACGGCCTGCCGCAGGTACTACCACACCGGCGAATCCGGCTCGGACACCGATAGTTAGAACTTAGAGTGTTCTTTCTTTGCAGCGAATCTGGCTACGGGCCAGACGAAGCCAGTAGTGGAAGGTTTCTGTGTTCTTCCACGGTAGAACCAACAAGAGCACCGTCATGCCTCCCGCTGGATTTTCCAGTTTGGGTGACTGAGTATGCCCTCGAATGTTCTTTCTTGGCAGCGAACAAACGGAATCAACACAACTGATTTCTATTTTTAAAATGTTTTTATTTGTGTCAACCATGGTTCAAACTATGTATTAGTTTGTGTAAACCATGTTCCAAACTATGTATTAGTTTGTGTAAAATAATCTTCCAATATGTAATATTTGGAACTATGTTCAAATGGAAAAGACAAAAAAAACAAAACAAAAGATGCGTCGAGCCGCTAGAGCCAACCCCAGTCGCAAACGAGCTCGCAGACAAAAAAAGGTCATTTCAGCGTCCTCGATGCGACGCAAACGGACGCGCGAGGTAAAATGCGTGGCGCCGCTAAAAATGCAATTAAGATATATTTTTTCTTTCAGTGCCTGCATGTTGTATTTCCTCCTCGAGGCGGCATCGTCATGCACGTATGAGTGAGTACGTGGCACTGTGGCAGTTACATAGAACATGGCCCCGTGGGCTGGTTTTGGCATGAAGGATTTGTCGGTGCGTACGTGGACTCACTTCACCTGCCATCATGCCTGCCATAGTGGATCTGTACAGTAGCATTCTTCCTGGTAGTAGGTGCACACTAGTAGTGGCCTCCAGCTCGCAGCATTCAAAAAAAGTTTATGGCGCATAGGATCGGGCAGTCCTTTGGCGTGTCAGCCCTTTTGGGCACCACCCGGTACCTCTCCGGTGTGGAAATCCGATGTACGACCGCAAATGTTCGTAATTGCACGCATGCACGAGCAGTACGTACTTACTGCAGGCCCGTCCGTGAACGCACACTAACAGCCACCAGTAAAAATCTGACGGGTGGTCACCACTCACCGGTAAGTATAAGCAGATTTTTAATCCCAAATGGTTGTACTCCCTGACTCCCTCCATTCCAAGTATACGAAGATTACTTTCAATATACAAAGATGTGTTGGTAAAAAACTAGCATCGTTACAGAATGTTTTTCAATATTAATCAAACGATACTAAGATTATCTCCAGCTGCTATTGAACAATACCTAAATACCTAAACCATAATCTAAGACCACATGTCTACAATCACTTGCGATGACCAGACGATTAAGAGCAACATCAGTCGCCAAAGCAAGAGCTTCACGACATGCTAAAGCTTCCAGGGTTGGAGGGTCAGAAACGCCTTTGAACACGACAGTTGATGATCTCATGTACTCTCCGTCCCCTCTCCTTAACACCACTGCCACCGAGCCAGTAGATTTGTACCTAGAGACAGCAACATCTACATTAGCCTTAATTAGACCCTCTCCCGGAGGTAACCATCCTATGTTCCTCTCTCGGTGAAAACTCACTGATACACCTGATGATGGTTTAGGTATTAAGGAAAGCTCCTCCAGGAAACGTTTCACAAAATAGTGGGTTGATAACGTACTTTGGAACTCCCCTTCATGAATTGCCTTCCTTCGCGCCGTCCAAATCGCCCACAACTAAACACCTACTAGGATGAAATGTTCCGAGGTGAGGGATTCCATCATGTTAAACAACAAGCTCCTTGCATTAGGTTCTGTGGTCGCATGCATATGTTCAATCACTTTCTCATCTGCTAAGGCCCAAACAGTTCGCGCCATTGGACACTCCAAAAGAGAGTGGCGCCATGAGTCTATCGTTCCGCATAACAAGCACGAACTAGAAGTGGAAATATGACGATGTTGTAACAAGTCTCCCGTGGGAAGGGACTGCTTAGCTAGCCTCCAGAGAGAGACTCTTATCTTTAATGGGACATTAACCTTCCAAAGTTTGGTCCAGCTCTTTGACTCTGCAGAATTATAAGAACTCGAAACCCTTCCTTCCAGCCACGCTTCTCTTCGGTTTTTTATATCCACCAGCATCCTATAAGCCGATCTCACTGTAAACATTCCCCGTTTATCAAAGTTCCACGGCCAGAAATCATTAATATTACGTGTGCATAGGGGTATGCTGTAACATCCCAAGTTTCAACAATAATAAAGGAAGAAGAGGGACATTTCAATTACTCAAATTTCACAACAAACAAAAACTTTTCTCATGCATATAGTGCTACATATAGTTTCATGCATAGAGTGATTTTCTTTTGTGCAATTGCCATGATGAGTGCTTAGTGTTGATCAAGTATGCTTAAACCCTAACACAAGATCACCTAACCCTAGATTGAGAAGAATAAAAGAAATAACCATTTACTCAATCCTCACTCACATACAACATTACTCAAATATGCAAACCATCACACAAGGCCACCATTGCTTGATCCATTGTTTCTAAAACTCTTATATATCAAAAACAAACACAAATGCATAGAAGAAACCAAATTCAAATCAAAGAAAATTTCAAATTCAACATACATATGATAATGGTCATTTGACACATTTAGAAAATCTTCACCTCTTTGACCCCCTGCATTTCACTTTTCTTAATCTAAACTTGGTCAACCCTTGACACCTCATCCAAGACCAAGTCAAGATGAACAACTTCTCTGTTGACCATCACTGCTGAAGTTGACTAGGTTGACCAGAAATGAATTGACAAGTGAGGACTTTGAAACAAAGAGAAGATGGCCACCAATTTGACATCTTGCAAATCTTCACCAAAATGGACACCACCACCACCATTGCATCACATTAAATATATGAATGAAGTTCACCAAAAAGAATTTCAAAATTCAAAACTTTTTCTCTTGCGGCCATTTCATCGAACACATGGCAGGCAGCATCTAGCTTTGGTGTTACACCTCATTATCCAGTGGTTCTTGGCCTAAACCCCTTTATTCATGAGATGATCACACTCTTCTGCAACCCCTGCATCAATGCCATGCACCATCGTTTAAAGTTTGGAGAAAGACCTAAACTAACCATGACGTGCACCATGCCGGCCACCCATGCCACTCATCTCCCTGGCTCTCCCCTCTCACTTTCACCGTGTCACAGAGCATCTCCAACACACAAGGACACTGCCAGTACCAAGCCCTGGCTCATCCATGCACGGCATTGGCCAGGCGAGGCACGCCCAGACCATGCCAGTGCACGCCAGCACGCGCGCTCACCGCGCTCTGGACACGCCAGGACGCCGCGCGCTCAAGCACCCTCGCGCCCCTCTGCAAAGGCTAGGACTGCATCGAGCATCGCCGCAGCAACCTCTAGCCCGTAGACAACCTCAAGTGCACACGCCCACGCCGTCGCCGCCATGCTCGTCCACTTTCGGCCGCGCACGCCGTGGCAGAACTCGCATGCGCCCGAGCCACTCCATCACGCCCTGGACGCGCTCGCTGCACCTTGAGCATCGCCAGGACGCCGCCTACACATAGCCGTCCTTACTTTGCCCTTTGGCACGCCGGAGACGCCGCGCCATGATCGCTTCTCCACAGCACCCACGGCACCCTCGCCCTCCTATAAAAGGAGCACCTCCTCGACCAAATCGTTCACACCATTCTGCTCCCCTCTCACCGCTGAGTCTTCCAACACCACTAGCTCATCCAATTAACACCGGAGCCGCCCCAATTTCAAGATCGGAGCCGCCGGAGCCAGGAGCTCGCCGTCGACGATTGACGCCACCCCACGCCTCGCCGACGGTACCAGGCGCTTCCCCATCCACGCCAACGTCGACCAGCACCAAGCAGAGCCCCGCGGGAACCTCGGTACGCCCTCCGACCCCCTAGGCTCGCCGTGAGATCGTCGGGTTCTCGCCGGAGACGACGACAGTCGTGCGTCGTTGATCTCCCTTCTGATCCAACGGCTCGCATCGCACATACCGTTTCGCTTGTTTAATAGTCGCTGACGAGTGGCCCCCAGCTCGTCAGCCGGCCCACTCGCACCAGATGCTTGTTGGGCTGCGCTGCGCCGTTTAAATTCGTTTCGGCCCATTCTATTTTCCCGCGTGGCCCAAAATTCAAATATGATTTAATCCTTTTAGTTCAAATCCAGTACTGTTGCCAACTTCAAATTTGTATAGTTTGAAATCTACTACACCAAATTTAGCAAATTTTATATATTCAGAAAGCTAATGAAATTATCTACACAATGCCACTGGCCTCATTCCCAAATTCGTAATTAAATTTAAGTGATAAAAATAACAAGGCAGGGCCTTTTCTAACTTCAAATAATTATTAAAAATGATTTACAAATGATTTTGAGTTGATTCCAACTCTCATAAATCACATTTGACATGCCCTAATTGATTATGCAAAAATATGTTATAGTGGTTTCGCATGATCATGAACTAGGATTAAATAATGGCTATGGAGACATTTCTAGTCCATCTAACACATACACTTAAATTATCTAAATAGTATGAGAGCTACTATCTCATTTAAATCTTGATCCTAAGTAATTCAATAAGAGGTAATGACCTTAGTCTAATGAACCTCCTATTCTATTACTTAGAGATATTAAATCATTACCATGCTAGAATTAACATGCATGAGGTGTGGCACCTCATTTAAATTGCACTCTCAAATAATAGATATGAAGTGTTGACTTTGGTCAACTAATATTCATACCTTATTGTTATTTGAAGATATTAAATCCTAATAAGATTCAATGGGAGGAAATTATTTCCTCCAAAACATTAAAGAGCTATATTATTAAATTATAATGAGAGGAAATTATTTTTCTTTAACATAAAAAAAGTAAATCACCATGCTAATAAGATGTGATGCTAGCATAGTCTTGTGTGCATCTCTGGTGTGTTTAGCTTAGCACTTAAGCTTGTGTGGTGATTGTATACCTCGTATTCGTGTATAGACGCTAGTAACGAGGAGTACCAAGAGGAGGAAGGCTACTCTCAAGAGGAGGAGGAAAACTTTGATTCCTATCCCAACCAAGGCAAGCTAACACTCTTGCAAGCCACCCTAATGCAAAGCTCTTCAGGAGCAAGGCACCCTTACATTATACTTATGCTTAAATAATCCTATCCTATTTTTTACCTTGCAATTTATTTTACTTTATATATTTCAAAGCTTACTTTTTGATTCATGACTCACCTGGTCTAGAATAGCACAAGAGTATCAAAGTTATTCTAAGCAAATAAACCTAGATAGCACCCCTTCATGACTAGTTGCTATTGCTAAATAAATAAAATTGACTACTCTAGATGGGAACAAGGTGAAATGAAATGACTTTGAAAGATTGTTGAAGGATAATGTGACTTGAATGACTTGGTGAAATTTTGTGAAAACTGATGATTGGGTTCGGATGCGATACCCTTCCAATTATACAAGTACCCCCACAATACCTGATTATGGGTAGGGCGTAACTAGAAACTTATGTAGTTTAGTATGGGTTCCCTCTAAACAAGCATCATAGGGGTTATGCCGAGGCTGCCTCCGTTACAATTGATATGATGTGAATATGAGGTGAATGTACGACCCAAGCCCTGTGCAGTTCCCGGGTTGACAGTTGGTTTTCACCGGGAGGCCAAGCTCATGGGGAGAGGTGCCCATACTAGGTTATTTAAGTGAAAGGTTATGGTTGATGATCCGCGTACTGAGTTACGATGATTCGGGATATTCCCGACGGATGTAATCAAAAGTTGTGGCACAAGAGTACAACCTCTGCAGAGTGTTAAACCTATTCGAATAGCCGTGTCCACGGTTACGGACGATTGGAAAGGCCATACTGTTCCGTTGTCAGAACTTGTCTTAAAAGGGAATGATGAATGGAAATGATGATTTGAACCTTGATTGATGTTGTGGGAATGACACTAATGTTCCCACCTGAGTTAGTCTAGCGATTCAAGCATCTTTACTAAATGTTTATGAACTAAACCTGGCTTTACGCAAATAAACCTAGAGCTTAGCAAACCATTAAAATTGGTAATTACTTACATTAGTATTAGTTTGCGAGTACTTAAAGTACTCATGGATGTGTCCCTGGCTATTCCAATGCCAGACTATGAAGAGGAGCAACACTATGAAGATGACGGTCCGCAGGACGTCTACCGGAACTAGGATGCTTCTAACGTCAAGCGTTGGCCTGTGGATAGATAGTTCCACCTACTACGACGTTTTCGCTATTTATTTATGTTCGTTGATCATGTAGATCAACTATTTGTGTAATATTGGATCATGTGATCTATGGATGTAAGACTTTCCGTGTTGTAATAAATGATGACTCTATGATATTCAACTATTATGTCTCGCAACAACATTATTCCTGGGATTGCGATGTATGACATAATAGGCATCTGGACTTGAAAATCCGGGTGTTGACAAGTTGGTATCAGAGCCATTGTTTGACCTTAGAAGCCCCTAGTTTAGAATGGACGTTTGAAACACTTAGATTTAAAAATAATAAAAGAACTAGTTATAAAAACCTATTCACACTCTTACCTTTGAGATCCTTTGCAAAATAACCAGTTCATGTTCCTTCTTACAATTAAATTAAAATTTTGAACACTCACCCTTCTCTAACTTACTCATCCATGCCTCTACAGATGGAGCATTACGCCCAGACGGAGTCCTACCAGCTGGGAAATAGGGGAAGTTTGGTTTTCGAGCGAGACTTGGACTTGGTGTCCGAGGAGCTTGAACGCCCACCTCCCGAGTTTCACGGAGTCCGGATCCACAACCAGCCCGGAGGGGAACCGCAGTGGATGATTACCGCTGACTTGAAGGGCAGGATGGAGCCTCCAGTTTCTGAGAGGATCCTTTTCTCCTTCAAGGCAAGCAACTGGATGGATGGACTTGCTCATGCCCTTCAGGAGGGACTGGCTCGTGTGTGCGGACAGAACATCGCTGCACTCCAGGGTACCCGCTTCACCCACTTCGCGAGGCATGACACCGTGGGAGATCCCATGGCACTCTCTTCGCACCCGGTGCTCAAGCATCATGTGGAGTATCTGGACTTCATGCTTCACGAGACCCGGAAGGATCTGGAGCATGCGCGTATCCACGCCCACCGTGCTCAGATGGCTTTGGATCATCGTGCCGATGCCATCAGGCTACTCGCCAAGGACCGCAGGTCACTCCGCCTGCAGTGCGCCAAGAAGGACGCTACTATCACGCGTCTCCGCGCGAAGATACGCACCTTGGAGGCCACTGTCCGGTCCCAAGAGGACCAGCTGCAGGAGATGGAGGATGACAGAGAAGACATCCAGGGAGGCGAGGCCTTCCTGAGTGACGACAACGACTTTGAGGAGGATGGGTTCACTGAGGAGGAGGACTACGAGTTTCTGGAGTCTGGAGAAGATGGGATCATTCCCATCGATGTGGATGATGATGAGGAGTAGTTGCACTAGTCACTTGTGTAGGTGTGAGTTGTATCCCCGCACGTTGTATCGTAGTTTGGTGAAAGGGTTCTTCAAACCCTACGGTGTGTTACCTTGTAATGTTTGCATCATGAAGAAAATAAAAGTGTGTTTAGTTTCAAACATGTCAAGAACTCAAGTTTTAAATGTTGAACTTACCCAAAATAAGCCCTAGAAATTTCCCTCTCATCTCATGATCTATCTCGATGTTCAGATGGCACCTCCCAGCCGTGCATCGCAGGATGCTATGATGCAACTGCTGCAGACCCTCATGGCAGATCGAGAGGCTGAAAGAGCTGAAAGGCAAGCCAACATCGCTGCACTGCAACAGATTGCCCAGAACAACCAGGGCCACGGAAACCATGACCACCCGGGCTCAAAACTGAAGAACTTCCAGAACACCAACCCGCCGGTGTTTAGCAAGACAGAGGAACCCCTCGATGCGAATGATTGGCTCCATACCATGGAGAACAATTTGGAAGTGGCCGGAGTCGAGGCCAACGACAAGGTGCTGTTTGCCACGCACTATCTGGCAGGACCGGCACGTGCCTGGTGGACTAGTGCCCGCGCATTGAATGTGGGGCAAATGATGACTTGGGCTGACTTCAAGCTCAAGTTCAGCAAGTACCACGTGCCCCCGGGCCTGATCAAGAAGATGAGGGACGAGTTCCGTGAACTCAAACATGGCCGGATGATTGTAGTGGAATACCGTGACAAGTTCCTTACCTTGTCAAGGTACGCCCCTGATGAGACTGATACCACCGAGAAAAGGAAGGAGAGGTTCTTGAACGGACTGCACGATGAGATGCAGACTGTGTTGGTCAACATCCCTTTTGCTGACCTTGAAGCCCTTGTTGACTCTGCCATCCAGATGGAGGTCAAGCTGAACCAGGCCAATGAGAATCGCAAGCGCAGAATGATGAATCAGAGTGGGCCCATCAATAACCCCAATTTCCGCCCTAGCTCAAGCGGAGGATTCAACCCCAGAAACAACAAGCCACCGACACAGATGTCGCGCCCCGGTTATCAGAACCGGAGTGGAGGAAACCCCAGGCCAGGAGGCCACCCCAATCACAACACCAACTACGTCCACCACAACAACAACTTCAACCGTGCTCCGATGAGAGCCCCCGCCAACAACAACAACCCCAACACTGCTCCAAGGACTGGGAGCAATGCTGTTCCTGTCGCTACCAAGGACAAGGCCACCATCACTTGCTACGAGTGTGGTGTAGTGGGACACTACTCCAATG
Source organism: Lolium rigidum (assembly GCF_022539505.1). NCBI lineage: Eukaryota > Viridiplantae > Streptophyta > Magnoliopsida > Poales > Poaceae > Lolium > Lolium rigidum. The sequence goes on from NC_061508.1 coordinate 331,169,254, forward strand.
AGTGCCCCAAGAGACTCGCCAAGCTCGCCGCCAACGCCGCTGCACCTGCTCAGCAGCAACGCCGTGTCACCAACGGCAAGAAGTTCGCCCCCAACAACCCCAACAAACGCAGCGGCCGCCTCTTTCACATGAGTGCGGAAGAAGCCCAGGAAGCGCCAGATGTCGTGCTGGGTATGTTCTTGATGTCTACGGGAGCTTCTATTCTTGTAGACAGTGTTGGGCCTCCAAGAGCAGAGGTTTGTAGAACAGCAGCAAGTTTCCCTTAAGTGGATTACCCAAGGTTTATCGAACTCAGGGAGGAAGAGGTCAAAGATATCCCTCTCATGCAACCCCGCAACCACAAAGCAAGAAGTCTCTTGTGTCCCCAACACACCTAATAGGTGCACTAGTTCGGCGAAGAGATAGTGAAATACAGGTGGTATGAATATATATGAGCAGAGTAGCAACGGTGCCGGAAAATAGCTTGTCTGGCGTGTAGTTGATGGTGGTAGTATTGCAGCGAGTAGTAACGCAAGTAAAACAATGAAACAAGCAGTAGTAACTCAGCAGTATTTAGGGACAAGGCCTAGGGATTACACTTTCACTAGTGGACACTCTCAACATTGATCACATAACGGAATAGATAAATGCATACTCTACACTTTTGTTGGATGATGAACACATTGCGTAGGATTACACGAACCCTCAATGCCGGAGTTAACAAGCTCCACAATAATGCTCATGTTTAAGTAACCTTTAGTGTAAGATAGATCAAAACGACTAAACCAATTACTAGCATAGCATGCACACTCGTCACCTTCATGCATATGTAGGAGGAATAGATCACATCAATATTATCATAGCAATAGTTAACTTCGCAATCTACAAGAGATCATGATCATAGCATAAACCAAGTACTAACACGGTGCACGCATCGTCACCTTTGCACACATGCAGGAGGAATAAAACTACTTTAATAACACATCACTAGAGTAGCACATAGATAAATTGTGATACGATGCACATTGCAATCATAAAGAGATATAAATAAGCACTTCACTACGCTCTTCAACAGTGAATAAGTACTTCGTGAAATATAGCCTAAGAGACCCACACGGTGCACACACTCGTCACCTTTACACACGTGGGACAAGGAGTCTCCGGAGATCACATAAGTAAAACCCACTTGACTAGCATAATGACATCTAGATTACAAGCATCATCATATGAATCTCAATCATGTAAGGCAGCTCATGAGATTATTGTATTGAACTACATAGGAGAGAGATGAACCACATAGCTACCGGTACAGCCCCGAGCCTCGATGGAGAACTACTCCCTCCTCATGGGAGCAGCGAGCGGTGATGAAGATGGCGGTGGAGATGGCAGCGGTGTCGATGGAGAAGCCTTCCGGGGCACTTCCCCGCTCCGGCAGGTGCCGGAACAGAGACTCCTGTCCCCCAGATCTTGGCTTCGCGATGACGGCGGCTCTGGAAGGTTTCGCGTATCGTGGCTTCCTCTGTAAGGGTTTTCGATCCAGGGGCTTTATATAGGCGAAAGGGCAGCCTCGGAGGGTCGAAGGGGCGACCACACCATAGGCTGGCGCGGCCAGGGCCCAGGCCGCGCCACCCTATCATCTGGGGCCCACAGGGGCTCTCGGGTGTTCTGGATGCTTCCGGGCAAAATAGGAACCTGGGCGTTGATTTCGTCCAATTCCGAGAATATTTCGTTACTAGGATTTCTGAAACCAAAAACAGCAGAAAACAGGAACTGGCACTTCGGCATCTTGTTAATAGGTTAGTTCCAGAAAATGCACGAATATGACATAACGTGTGCATAAAACATGTAGGTATCATCAATAAAGTAGCATGGAACATAAGAAATTATTGATACGTTGGAGACGTATCAGCATCCCCAAGCTTAGTTCTGCTCGTCCCGAGCAGGTAAAACGATAACAAAGATAATTTCTTAAGTGACATGCCATCATAACCTTGATCATATTGTAAACATATGTAATGAATGCAGCGATCAAAACAATGGTAATGACATGAGTAAACAAATGAATCATAAAGCAAAGACTTTTCATGAATAGTACTTTCAAGACAAGCATCAATAAGTCTTGCATAAGAGTTAACTCATAAAGCAATAATTCAAAGTAGAGGTATTGAAGCAACACAAAGGAAGATTAAGTTTCAGCGGTTGCTTTCAACTTATAACATGTATATCTCATGGATATTGTCAACATAGAGCAATATAACAAGTGCAATATGCAAGTATGTAGGAATCAATGCACAGTTCACACAAGTGTTTGCTTCTTAAGGTGGAGAGAAATAGGTGAACTGACTCAACAATAAAAGTAAAAGAAAGGTCCTTCAAAGAGGAAAGCATCGATTGCTATATTTGTGCTAGAGCTTTGGTTTTGAAAACATAAAGAGAGCATAAAAGTAAAATTTTGAGAGGTGTTTGTTGTTGTCAACGAATGGTAGTGGGCACTCTAACCCCCTTGCCGACAAACCTTCAAAGAGCGGCTCCCATTTTATTTTATTTTTGGGTGGCACTCCTTCCAACCTTTCTTTCACAAACCATGGCTAACCGAATCCTCGGGTGCCTCGCCAACAATCTCATACCATGAAGGAGTGCCTTTTTATTTTAGTTTTATTATGATGACACTCCTCCCCACCTTTGCTTTCTCAAGCCATGGCTAACCGAATCCTTCGGGTGCCGTCCAACAATCACAAACCATGGAGGAGTGTCTATTTTGTTAATTAATTTGGGACTGGGAATCCCATTGCCAGCTCTTTTTGCAAAATTATTGGATAAGCGGATGAAGCCACTAGTCCATTGGTGAAAGTTGCCCAACAAGATTGAAAGATAAACACCACATACTTCCTCATGAGCTATAAAACATTGACACAAATAAGAGGTAATAACTTTTGAATTGTTTAAAGGTAGCACTCAAGCAATTTACTTTGGAATGGCGGAGAAATACCATGTAGTAGGTAGGTATGGTGGACACAAATGGCATAGTGGTTGGCTCAAGGATTTTGGATGCATGAGAAGTATTCCCTCTCGATACAAGGCTTAGGCTAGCAAGGTTATTTGAAACAAACACAAGGATGAACCGGTGCAGCAAAACTCACATAAAAGACATATTGTAAACATTATAAGACTTTACACCGTCTTCCTTGTTGTTCAAAACTCAATACTAGAAATTATCTAGACCTTAGAGAGACCAAATATGCAAACCAAATTTTAGCAAGCTCTATGTATTTCTTCACTAATAGGTGCAAAGTATATGATGCAAGAGCTTAAACATGAGCACAACAATTGCCAACTATCACATTATCCAAGACATTATAGCAATTACTACATGTAGCATTTTCCAAATTCCAACCATATAACAATTTAACGAAGAAGAAACTTCGCCAAGAACATTATGAGTAAAGCCTAAGGACATATTTGTCCATATGCAACAGCGGAGCGTGTCTCTCTCCCACAAAGTGAATGCTAGGATCCATTTTATTCAAACAAAAACCAAAACAAAAACATACAGACGCTCCAAGTAAAGTACATAAGATGTGACCGAATAAAAATATAGTTTCAAGAGAAGGAACCTGATACTTTGTCGATGAAGAAGGGGATGCCTTGGGCATCCCCAAGCTTAGATGCTTGAGTCTTCTTGAAATATGCAGGGATGAACCACGGGGCATCCCCAAGCTTAGAGCTTTCACTCCTCTTGATCATAGTATATCATACTCCTCTCTTGACCCTTGAAAACTTCCTTCACACCAAACTTCAAGCAAACTCATTAGAGGGTTAGTGCACAATTAATAATTCACACATTCAGAGGTGACACAATCATTATTTTCACTTCTGGACATTGCATAATGCTACTGGACATTAATGGATCAAAGAAATAAATCCAACATAGCAAAAGAGGCAATGCGAAATAAAAGGCAGAATCTGTCAAAAACAGAACAGTCCGTAAAGACGAATTTTAAGATGGCACCAGACTTGCTCAAATGGAAAAACTCAAAACTAATGAAAGTTGCGTACATATCTGAGGATCACGCTCGTAAATTGGCAGATTTTTTAGAATTTTCTACAGAGGCCTGTGCCCAGATTCGTGACAGACAGCAATGCTGTTTCTGCGCAGCGATCCCAAATATAACATCAACTTTAACATAGAAACTTTACTTGGCACAAAAACATGATAAGGAGAGGTTGCTACAGTAGTAAACAACTTCCAAGACTCAACAAAACAAAAATTGCTGTAGTAAAATAAACACATGGGTTATCTCCCAAGAAGTTCTTTCTTTATAGCCATTAAGATGGGCTCAGCAGTTTTAATGATGCACTCGCAAGAAATAGAAGTTGAAGCAAAAGAGAGCATCAAGAGGCAAATTCAAAACAAATTTAAGCCTAACATGCTTCCTATGCATAGGAATCTTGTAAATAAACAAGTTCATGGAGAGCAAAGTAACAAGCATAGGAAGATAAAACAAGTGTAGCTTCAAAAATTTCAGCACATAGAGAGGTGTTTTAGTAACATTAAAATTCTTACAACCATATTTTCCTCTCTCATAATAACTTTCAGTAGCATCATGAGTAAACTCAACAATATAACTATCACATAAAGCATTCTTATCATGAGTCTCATGCATAAAATAATTACTACTCCCAACATAAGCATAGTCATTCTTATTAATTGTAGTGGGAGCAAATTCAACAAAGTAGCTATCAAATATAGGAGGTATATTGTAATCATAATCAAATTTATCCTCCATAACAGGTGGTAACAAAAGACTACTATCATTATAATCATCATAAATGGGAGGCAAAGTATCATCAAAGTAAATTTTCTCCTCAATGCTTGGGGGCTAAAGAGATCATTTTCATCAAAACCGACCTCCCCAAGCTTAGAATTTTCCATAGCATTAGCAACAATGGTGTTCAAAGCATTCATATTAATAACATTCCCATTAGCATGCATATAAAGTTCCATGGGTTTTTTAATTCTCTCTTCAAACACATCATGTCCTAATTCAAGATAAAGTTCATAAAGATCTCTCATATTTTTGTTATTTTCCATTATGCCTAACTAGTGTAAACAAGAAACCAAATGTCGCAATTGCGAGTCTAAAGGAAATAGCTTCGAGCACACACACAATGGCGCCGGAAAAGTACCGTACTCGGAACCGGAGTATGAGTGACTTTTACCTTTCCTCCCAAGCAACGGCGCCGGAAAAGTGCTTGATGTCTACGGGAGCTTCTATTCTTGTAGACGGTGTTGGGCCTCCAAGAGCAGAGGTTTGTAGAACAGCAGCAAGTTTCCCTTAAGTGGATTACCCAAGGTTTATCGAACTCGGGGAGGAAGAGGTCAAAGATATCCCTCTCATGCAACCCCTGCAACCACAAAGCAAGAAGTCTCTTGTGTCCCCAACACACCTAATAGGTGCACTAGTTCGGCGAAGAGATAGTGAAATACAGGTGGTATGAATATATATGAGCAGATAGCAACGGTGCCGGAAAATAGCTTGCTGGCGTGTAGTTGATGGTGGTAGTATTGCAGCAGTAGTAACGCAAGTAAAACAATGAAACAAGCAGTAGTAACTCAGCAGTATTTAGGGACAAGGCCTAGGGATTACACTTTCACTAGTGGACACTCTCAACATTGATCACATAACGGAATAGATAAATGCATACTCTACACTTTTGTTGGATGATGAACACATTGCGTAGGATTACACGAACCCTCAATGCCGGAGTTAACAAGCTCCACAATAATGCTCATGTTTAAGTAACCTTTAGTGTAAGATAGATCAAAACGACTAAACCAATTACTAGCATAGCATGCACACTGTCACCTTCATGCATATGTAGGAGGAATAGATCACATCAATATTATCATAGCAATAGTTAACTTCGCAATCTACAAGAGATCATGATCATAGCATAAACCAAGTACTAACACGGTGCACGCACTCGTCACCTTTGCACACATGCAGGAGGAATAAAACTACTTTAATAACACATCACTAGAGTAGCACATAGATAAATTGTGATACGATGCACATTGCAATCATAAAGAGATATAAATAAGCACTTCACTACGCTCTTCAACAGGTGAATAAGTACTTCGTGAAATATAGCCTAAGAGACCCACACGGTGCACACACTCGTCACCTTTACACACGTGGGACAAGGAGTCTCCGGAGATCACATAAGTAAAACCCACTTGACTAGCATAATGACATCTAGATTACAAGCATCATCATATGAATCTCAATCATGTAAGGCAGCTCATGAGATTATTGTATTGAACTACATAGGAGAGAGATGAACCACATAGCTACCGGTACAGACCCCGAGCCTCGATGGAGAACTACTCCCTCCTCATGGGAGCAGCAGCGGTGATGAAGATGGCGGTGGAGATGGCAGCGGTGTCGATGGAGAAGCCTTCCGGGGGCACTTCCCCGCTCCGGCAGGGTGCCGGAACAGAGACTCCTGTCCCCCAGATCTTGGCTTCGCGATGACGGCGGCTCTGGAAGGTTTCGCGTATCGTGGCTTCCTCTGTAAGGGTTTTCGATCCAGGGGCTTTATATAGGCGAAAGGGCAGCCTCGGAGGGTCGAAGGGGCGACCACACCATAGGCTGGCGCGGCCAGGGCCCGAGCCGCGCCACCCTATCATCCGGGGCCCACGGGGCCCCCTCCGGCGGCTCTCGGGTGTTCCGGATGCTTCCGGGCAAAATAGGAACCCGGGCGTTGATTTCGTCCAATTCCGAGAATATTTCGTTACTAGGATTTACGAAACCAAAAATAGCGAAAAACGAGAACCGGCACTTCGGCATCTTGTTAATAGGTTAGTTCCAGAAAATGCACGAATATGACATAAAGTGTGCATAAAACATGTAGGTATCATCAATAAAGTAGCATGGAACATAAGAAATTATTGATACGTTGGAGACGTATCAGTTCTCTGTTAATTCAGTACTGGCAAGAGTGTTGTTTGATTCTGGAGCATCGCATTCATTTGTCACCGAGGATTTTGCATGCACTAGTAAGATTCAACCCATCAGTTTGAAGCATGTCATGATAGTCCAAATACCGGGATCAACAACTAAAGCTAGAAAAATTTGCAAAGATGTACCCATCAAAATTCATGAAATAGAGTTTTATGCAAATTTGATTGTTCTGGGAACAAAGGGTTTGGAAGTAGTACTGGGTATGGATTGGATGTCCAAACATCATGGACTGATTGATTGTGCCAAGAAGGCTATCACCATGACTAGTAGCACTGGAGTGTTAGTAGAACATATCTCAGAAAAACTGCCCAGGAAGTTTACCTGCAACCAGAGTTTAGCCAAGCCCACCTTGGATCAGATCAGGGTTGTCTGTAGATTCCCTGATGTGTTTCCTGATGACTTACCCGGTATGCCCCCAGATCGGGATATCGAGTTTATCATTGAGTTAATCCCTGGAACCGGACCCATAGCCCAGAGAGCTTACAGCATGAACCCCGCAGAATTAGTGGAACTGAAGAAGCAACTGGATGATATGCTAGCCAAAGGTTTGATTCAACCTAGTGCATCCCCATGGAGGTCACCAGTTTTGTTTGTGGACAAGAAGGATGGTGCAAACCGTTTATGTACGGATTACCGCAAGCTTAATGATGTCACCATCAAGAACAAATACCCCTTGCCAAAGATCGAAGATCTGTTTGACCAGTTGACCGGTGCCACCGTGTTCTCTAAGATTGATCTTAGGACAGGTTACCATCAGCTGAAGATCCGGGCATCGGATATCCCAAAAACGGCTTTCACCACCAGGTATGGGTTGTACGAGTACAACGTCATGTCATTTGGACTGACCAATGCCCCCGCTTACTTCATGAATCTCATGAATAAGATCTTCATGAACTTCTTGGACAAGTTTGTCGTCGTTTTCATCGATGATATCCTAATCTACTCCAAGTCCGAGGAGGAACATGAGCAACATCTGGAGATCATCCTAGGAACCCTTAGACAGCACAAGTTGTGCTCCAAGTTCAGCAACTGCGAGTTTTGGTTGAAGGAAGTCGGATTCCTGGGACACATCCTGTCAGCAGGAGGAATTGTCGTAGATCCCTCAAAGATTAAGACCGTTGCAGAATGGAAAACACCAACCACTCAGACTGAAGTCCGCGCTTTCCTCGAATTGGCGGGATATTATTTTCAAGCATAGCCAGACCCATGACTCAACTGCTGAAGAAGGACAAGAAGTTTGAATGGACCAACAAATGTGAAGAGAGCTTCCAGAAGCTCAAGACCAAGTTGACCACAGCCCCAATCTTGATTATGCCGGACATCACCAAGCCATTTGATGTGTACTGTGACACCTCCAAGATTGGTCTTGGATGTGTGTTGATGCAAGAGGGCAAGGTGATCTCATACCTGTGTAGGCAACTGAAGCCACATGAGCAGAATTATCCGACCCATGACCTAGAACTTGCGGCAGTAGTGTTAGCTTTGAAAGTTTGGCGTCATTACCTCATGGGTAGTCGATGCGAGATTTATTCGGATCACAAGAGTTTGAAGTATATCTTCACTCAGAAGGAGCTGAATATGAGGCAAAGAAGATGGTTAGAGTTAATCAAGGATTACGACATGGAAATCCACTATCACCCCGGCAAGGCCAATGTAGTAGCAGATGCTTTGAGTAGACTGCCGTGTCAGTTGAACTCCATGATCGCCGAAGAGCAACCTAGCCTGCACCAAGAGTTTGAGCAGTTTAGAATGGAGCTTGTGAGCGAAGGATTTCTCGCCAGCATTGAACTCCAACCTACCTTGATTAGTCAGATCAAAGAGGCCCAAAAGGGAAATGCTAGTATTGACGGAATCAAGAACCAAATAGTTGCAGGAAAGGCACCAGGATTCACCGTGGATGAAGAAGGACTACTTTGGTACAACGGACGCTTGTGCGTGCCGTCAGATTCGGAGTTGAAGCAAGTTATTCTGAAGGAAGCCCATGACACCCTTTATTCCATTCACCCCGGAGGTACCAAGATGTACCAGGACTTGAAAGAACAGTTTTGGTGGCATGGAATGAAGAGAGAAATCGGGAGCTACATAGCCAAATGTGACATTTGTCAAAGAGTCAAGGCCGAGCATCAACGACCCGTAGGACTGCTACAGCCCCTGCAGATCCCCGAATGGAAGTGGGATTCGGTGGGAATGGATTTCATCACCGGACTTCCCAAATCTAGCAAAGGAAATGATTCTATCTGGGTAGTGGTCGACAGATTGACCAAAGTCGCCCATTTCATCCCCGTCAAGACCACCTACCAAGGACCGAAGCTAGCAGAGTTGTACATTTCTAGAATAGTCACCCTGCACGGAACCCCGAAGTCAATAGTGTCAGATAGAGGATCCCAATTCACCTCAAGATTCTGGCAGAAAGTACATGAAGGACTAGGCACCCGTCTAAATTTCAGTACAGCATACCACCCGCAGACGGATGGACAGACGGAAAGAGTCAATCAAATCCTTGAAGATATGTTGAGAGCATGTGTGCTAGAGTATGGATCCAAATGGGAAGACTGTCTACCGTACGCAGAATTTTCGTACAACAAATGTTATCAAGCTAGTTTGCAAATGGCCCCATTTGAAGCATTGTACGGAAGGAAGTGCCGTACCCCTCTGAACTGGTCGGAAGTCGGAGAGAGCCAAGTGTTTGGACCAGATATTCTCCGAGAAGCCGAAGAGAAGGTACACAAGATCCGAGAGTACCTCAAGACTGCCCAGTCAAGGCAGAAGAGCTACGCCGACAAAAGACGCCGAGAGATGACCTTCGAGATAGGAGACTTTGTGTATCTCAAAGTGTCCCCTCTGAAAGGAATGCAGAGATTCCAGCTTAGAGGAAAGCTTGCACCTCGCTATGTTGGACCTTTCAAAGTCCTGAGTCGCCGAGGAGAAGTGTCTTACCAACTGGAATTGCCGGAAGAAATGGCAGCGGTGCACAATGTGTTTCACATCTCGCTACTTCGCAAATGCTTGGAGGTACCGGAGAAGACCGAGGTTTTCAAGAACATTGATCACAGATCTGTGGACATCAACTCAGATTTGAACTATCGCGAAGTGCCGATTCGCATCCTAGAAGAAGCTTTCAGAACCACTCGTACCAGGAGTATCAAGTTTCTGAAGATCCAATGGAGTAATCACACCGAAGAAGAAGCCACTTGGGAGAGAGAAGACTTCATGAATACTGAGTACCCAAATCTCTTTAGTACCTAGTTTTCTTTAAGATCTCGGGACGAGATCTTTTGTAAGGGGGAAGGGTTTGTAACATCCCAAGTTTCAACAATAATAAAGGAAGAAGAGGGACATTTTAATTACTCAAATTTCACAACAAACAAAAACTTTTCTCATGCATATAGTGCTACATATAGTTTCATGCATAGAGTGATTTTCTTTTGTGCAATTGCCATGATGAGTGCTTAGTGTTGATCAAGTATGCTTAAACCCTAACACAAGATCACCTAACCCTAGATTGAGAAGAATAAAAGAAATAACCATTTACTCAATCCTCACTCACATACAACATTACTCAAATATGCAAACCATCACACAAGGCCACCATTGCTTGATCCCTTGTTTCTAAAACTCTTATATATCAAAAACAAACACAAATGCATAGAAGAAACCAAATTCAAATCAAAGAAAATTTCAAATTCAACATACATATGATAATGGTCATTTGACACATTTAGAAAATCTTCACCTCTTTGACCCCCTGCATTTCACTTTTCTTAATGTAAACTTGGTCAACCCTTGACACCTCATCCAAGACCAAGTCAAGATGAACAACTTCTCTGTTGACCATCACTGCTGAAGTTGACTAGGTTGACCAGAAATGAATTGACAAGTGAGGACTTTGAAACAAAGAGAAGATGGCCACCAATTTGACATCTTGCAAATCTTCACCAAAATGGACACCACCACCACCATTGCATCACATTAAATATATGAATGAAGTTCACCAAAAAGAATTTCAAAATTCAAAACTTTTTCTCTTGCGGCCATTTCATCGAACACATGGCAGGCAGCATCTAGCTTTGGTGTTACACCTCATTATCCAGTGGTTCTTGGCCTAAACCCCTTTATTCATGAGATGATCACACTCTTCTGCAACCCCTGCATCAATGCCATGTACTTGCACCATCGTTTAAAGTGTGGAGAAAGACCTAAACTAACCATGTCGTGCACCATGCCGGCCACCCATGCCACTCATCTCCCTGGCTCTCCCCTCTCACTTTCACCGTGTCACAGAGCATCTCCAACACACAAGGACACTGCCAGTACCAAGCCCTGGCTCATCCATGCACGGCATTGGCCAGGCGAGGCACGCCCAGACCATGCCAGTGCACGCCAGGACGCCGCGCGCTCAAGCACCCTCGCGCCCCTCTGCAAAGGCTAGGACTGCATCGAGCATCACCGCAGCAACCTCTAGCCCGTAGACAACCTCAAGTGCACACGCCCACGCCGTCGCCGCCATGCTCGTCCACTTTCGGCCGCGCACGCCGTGGCAGAACTCGCATGCGCCCGAGCCACTCCATCATGCCCTGGACGCGCTCGCTGCACCTTGAGCATCGCCAGGACGCCACCTACACATAGCCGACCTTACTTTGCCCTTTGGCACGCCGAAGACGCCGCGCCATGATCGCTTCTCCACAGCACCCACGGCACCCTCGCCCTCCTATAAAAGGAGCACCTCCTCGACCAAATCGTTCACACCATTCTGCTCCTCTCTCACCGCTGAGTCTTCCAACACCACTAGCTCATCCAATTAACGCCGGAGCCGCCCAATTTAAAGATCGGAGCCGCCGGAGACAGGAGCTCGCCGTCGACGATTGATGCCACCCCACGCCTCGCCGACGGTACCAGGCGCTTCCCCATCCACGCCAACGTCGACCAGCACCAAGCAGAGCCCCGCGGGAACCTCGGTACGCCCTCCGACCCCCTAGGCTCGCCGTGAGATCGTCGGGTTCTCGCCGGAGACGACGACAGTCGTGCGTCGTTGATCTCCCTTCTGATCCAACGGCTCGCATCGCACATACCGTTTCGCTTGTTTAATAGTCGCTGACGGGTGGCCCCCAGCTCGTCAGGCGGCCCACTCGCACCAGATGCTTGTTGGGTTGCGCTGCGCCGTTTAAATTCGTTTCGGCCCATTCTATTTTCCCGCGTGGCCCAAAAATTCAAATATGATTTAATCCTTTTAGTTCAAATCCAGTACTGTTGCCAACTTCAAATTTGTATAGTTTGAAATCTACTACACCAAATTTAGCAAATTTTATATATTCAGAAAGCTAATGAAATTATCTACACAATGCCACTGGCCTCATTCCCAAATTCGTAATTAAATTTAAGTGATAAAAATAACAAGGCAGGGCCTTTTCTAACTTCAAATAATTATTAAAAATGATTTACAAATGATTTTGAGTTGATTCCAACTCTCATAAATCACATTTGACATGCCCTAATTGATTATGCAAAAATATGGTATAGTGGTTTCGCATGATCATGAACTAGGATTAAATAATGGCTATGGAGACATTTCTAGTCCATCTAACACATACACTTAAATTATCTAAATAGTATGAGAGCTACTATCTCATTTAAATCTTGATCCTAAGTAATTCAATAAGAGGTAATGACCTTATTCTAATGAACCTCCTATTCTATTACTTAGAGATATTAAATCATTACCATGCTAGAATTAACATGCATGAGGTGTGGCACCTCATTTAAATTGCACTCTCAAATAATAGATATGAAGTGTTGACTTTGGTCAACTAATATTCATACCTTATTGTTATTTGAAGAGATTAAATCCTAATAAGATTCAATGAGAGGAAATTATTTCCTCCAAAACATTAAAGAGCTATATTATTAAATTATAATGAGAGGAAATTATTTTTCTTTAACATAAACAAAGTAAATCACCATGCTAATAAGATGTGATGCTAGCATAGTCTTGTGTGCATCTCTGGTGTGTTTAGCTTAGCACTTAAGCTTGTGTAGTGATTGTATACCTCGTATTCGTGTATAGACGCTAGTAACGAGGAGTACCAAGAGGAGGAAGGCTACTCTCAAGAGGAGGAGGAAAACTTTGATTCCTATCCCAACCAAGGAAAGCTAACACTCTTGCAAGCCACCCTAATGCAAAGCTCTTCAGGAGCAAGGCACCCTTACATTCTACTTATGCTTAAATAATCCTATCCTATGTTTTACCTTGCAATTTATTTTACTTTATATATTTCAAAGCTTACTTTTTGATTCATGACTCACCTGGTCTAGAATAGCACAAGAGTATCAAAGTTAGTCTAAGCAAATAAAGCTAGATAGCACCCCCTCATGACTAGTTGCTATTGCTAAATAAATAAAATTGACTACTCTAGATGGGAACAAGGTGAAATGAAATGACTTTGAAAGATTGTTGAAGGTGAATCTGACTTGAATGACTTGGTGAAATTTTGTGAAAACTGATGATTGGGTTCGGATGCGATACCCTTCCAATTATACAAGTACCCCCACAATACCTGATTATGGGTAGGGCGTAACTAGAAACTTATGTAGTTTAGTATGGGTTCCCTCTAAACAAGAATCATAGGGGTTATGCCGAGGCTGCCTCCGTATGATATGATGTGAATATGAGGTGAATGTACGACCCAAGCCCTGTGCAGTTCCCGGGTTGACAGTTGGTTTTCACCGGGAGGCCAAGCTCATGGGGAGAGGTGCCTATACTAGGTTATTTAAGTGAAAGGTTATGGTTGATGATCCGCGTACTGAGTTACGATGATTCGGGATATTCCCGATGGATGTAATCAAAAGTTGTGGCACAAGAGTACAACCTCTGCAGAGTGTTAAACCTATTCGAATAGCCGTGTCCACGGTTACGGACGATTGGAAAGGCCATACTGTTCCATTGTCAGAACTTGTCTTAAAAGGGAATGATGATTTGAACCTTGATTGATGTTGTGGGAATGATACTAATGTTCCCACCTGAATTAGTCTAGCGATTCAAGCATCTTTACTAAATGTTTATGAACTAAACCTGGCTTTACGCAAATAAACCTAGAGCTTAGCAAACCATTAAAATTGGTAATTACTTACATTAGTATTAGTTTGCGAGTACTTAAAGTACTCATGGCTGTGTCCCTGGCTATTCCAATGCCAGACTATGAAGAGGAGCAACACTATGAAGATGACGGTCAGCAGGACGTCTACCGGAACTAGGATGCTTCTAACGTCAAGCGTTGGCCTGTGGATAGATAGTTCCACCTACTACGACGTTTTCGCTATTTATTTATGTTCGTTGATCATGTAGATCAACTATTTGTTTAATATTGGATCATGTGATCTATGGATGTAAGACTTTCCGTGTTGTAATAAATGATGACTCTGTGATATTCAACTATTATGTCTCGCAACAATATTATTCCTGGGATTGCGATGTATGACATAATAGGCATCTGGACTTGAAAATCCGGGTTTTGACATATGCCTAAGATCACGTCACATTCAGCCTTAACGAAGCACTCATGGATCCTCTCTTGCTTCCATGACGCACATGAAGCATTGATCAAATCACTGACTAGTTGCGGTGGTTCACCAGATAGAGATGCAATAGGCCTCATCATCTCACTTCTTGGGAACCAATTATGGGTCCAAATCTTGGTTGTTTTTCCATCACCAATCCTCCGGATCAAACCGAGAGATAGAGCTTGCTTCCCTTCTACAAGTGCACGCCAAATCTGAGATGGGTGAGACCCCAATTCTGCATCAAGAAAATCCGTACCAGGGAAATAAACTGCTTTAAGGATTCTAGCACTAAGAGTATGAGGATTCTGCAAGATCCTCCACGCCTGGCGAGCAAGGAGAGCTAGATTGAACAACTCCGTATCCCTGAAGCCCAACTCTCCCATATATTTTGGTTTGGTCATCTCTTCCCAAGCAACCCAAGCGGTCTTGCGTTCACCAGCTTTGCTTCACCACCAAAATTTCCGAATGAGAGAATCTATATGCTTGCATAAACCCCGGGGTAATTTGAAACATGCCATAGAATAAATAGGGACAACTTGAGCCACTGATTTGATTAAAACCTCTTTTCCTCCAGCAGACAAAATCATCTCCATCCACCCTTGCACTTTACTCCATACCTGATCCTTCAAGTATTTGAAGGCGCCATTCTTAGCTCTACCAATATCAGAAGTCATACCTAGATATTTATCTTGTAAGCTCTCATTAGGAACATTTAGTATTCCTTTCACTTCATCACGGACACCTCGAGGACAACCCTTGCTGAAAAAGATTGATGACTTGCTAAGGTTTATCTTCTGGCCAGACGCTCTACAATAAAGATCCAGAGACTGAGAAATCTCTGTAGCACCATCACCATTTGCTTTGAAAAACAACAGGCTATCATCTGCGAAAAGAAGGCGGTTCACCGATGGAGCCGATGAGGCCACTTGTATTCCACTCTGCTTAGATGAATGACTTATATGGTTTAGGAGGCACGAAAGGCCCTCTGCTGCAATCAAGAAAAGGTATGGTGATATGGGATCCCTTTGTCTTATTCCCCTTGTTGGCTTGAACTCCTCCAACTGAACTCCATTAAAAAGAACTGAGAAGGATACAGACGATATCATCCCCATAATAATATTTGTCCAAGATGAATCAAAGCCCAATTTGAGCATGATGGCTTGCAAATAGTTCCACTCCACGCGATCATAAGCTTTCATCATGTCAAGTTTCAGGGCACACGACCTGTGCTTTTTGGATTTATTCCTCTTCATAAAATGTAAGCATTCATAAGCAGCAATTATGTTATCAGTAATAAGACGGCCCGAGACGGAGGTCGATTGCTCCTCTGAAATAATGTCAGGAAGAATGCTTTTCAAGCGGTTAGCCACCGTTTTGGACGCAATTTTATACAAAACATTGCATAAACTGATATGCCTAAACTGAGAAAGAAGTGAAGGATTCTGGACCTTTGGGATCAGCACTAGAACCGTTCTGTTAATAATATCCGCATTCTCCTCTCCCTTAATAATTCTCATCACCGCTCTCGTAATATCCTCCCCACACAAATCCCAATTCCGCTAAAAGAAGTGGGCCGGGAAGCCGTCTGGTCCCGGTGCTTTAGTCGGGAACATTTGGAACAATGCATTCTTGATTTCTTGATGCAAATGTCCTTGTGGACAAGGGGAGGACAAAAGCCCAGCTCACCATGCATGACGCAAATGGAGCAGTCTATCCGCAACAAACCATCCGCGGCCCAAAATTGGGCGCAAAATGCTTTGCCACAGACATGGTTGTGAACATGTGCCCACTTCGCTTTATGCGCGTCATCGTCCTCGGCGCCCCTATGCACTACTGCGTCGCGTTAATGGCATTCGCTTTGGCTTGTGCGCGCCAGCGTGGCGCTAGGCTTCCACGTCAGGGCATTGATATATAGTGAGGCTTTTTAAGCTGAGTGGCCGCGGCTATTTTTCACCCACGCCATCGCCAGTTCCGTCCCTCCACATACCACGAAGCTCCGCCACGGGCAAGTCCTGACCATTTCGCACGACAAAGAACAACCACAAGGCTGGTTCTTCGTGCGGCCGGAAGAAGGAACTGCCGATACATGAAGGTGGACTACCCCGTGTTGTAGCCAGATGTCAGCCTCCCGGGAGATGGCTTTTGAATTCATGGTGGGTACGCGTGCCACCCGTTCCACGGGAGGGGCGCGATTTCATCGCGCGCTCTATCATAATATCTTGAGGTACATAAAGAACTTTTTATTTGATTGCATGCTCTAAACTTTGGTCAACCATAACTCAATTCATGAGCTATCATGACACCGGCTTAGAGTCATATCATGATTTTTTCTCTTCAAATCAAACTCTCAAGATCTTGATGCCAATACTCAAGATATCTCTTTATTTTCATGCTATCTATACTTGAGTCCAATGCATGGACTATAAACATTACCTATGGAGTATTTCATATAAAACGCAATAAGAACTTAAGTCCATACGGATTATTATTAATTATCTAACGATACATAGGGGAATGTACCCTTCAACACCTCCGGTTATTCCTACACGCGGTGTGCCGCCACCTCCTCCCGCACCAGTGCCTCCTCCGCCTGCTCCACCTGCTCCAGCGCCCACGCCGGCGGCTGAACCTCCTCCGGCGCCTTACTGGCCTGGCCAAGGGCACCGTTAGTCTACATCTACCTCAGTGACGGACAACTAGGTGGCGATGGCGAGAACCCTAGTTACATAGGGCTTTTATCTATTTTATTTTATTCTATTCTATTATTTCAGACTATGTAAATTATGTTTTATTAAAATATTTTTTGTCGAAAAAAACATGTGTCGGGGCTCTGGGGCATTCCCTGATCCAAACGGACATACGCTGAAATTTGCTCGATTTTGTGTCTACGGCCCAACGTAAACGGACCAAAACATCTAGTGTCCAAAGTTGATCGGACCGCTGAAGATGCCCTAATTACATACAACATAATCAATATTTTGTTGCTTAATTTTTCGGTGAAAGTCGTCTTGAAATACATGTGGGTCTTATTCGTGGAAAGTATGTACTGTATGTGTCATTTTCAATTAAAAATTACTTTTTACCCCTGATTGATCGAGGGCGTGTATTCTGTTTTTGGAGTACATATTGCCATTGTTTTTACGAACGCATAGTTTATGAAAATTGTGATGTTGCGTACCTTATTTATTGACGCCAATTTGACAAGTAAAACGTAATGATAGCAACATTGCTTAAATTGGATAAGAGTTGCCAGGCAGAATGTGAAATTTACTCATTTACTTAGGCTGTAAATTAATACTTCCTCCGTCTATAAATAGATGTCTCAACTTTGTCAAAATTTGAATGTATCTAGACCTATTTTAGTATCTAGATACATTCAAATTTGTCCTAAGTTAAGACATCCTTTTATAGACGGAGGTTAGTATAGTGGATGAAGATGGAGTATCCACCTAATTATTTTTATTTACTATAAAAAGTTACAAAAAATAAAGATAGCAATAGTGTTACACTTTTTTTTTACCATTTATGACATGTACATGTGTTTCTCTGGGTCTGACCAGCATCTTTGCACTTGGCCGAACTGAGCCAGACCACGACCAGTACCAACCCCAGAACACAATTAGCTAGCACGAACTGTACTAAAGATAAGGCAGAATAACATGTGCTACGTACGTACCTAGTACCTTTTTCTTCACGAGGCATCTTATCTCATCGGACCCATGCATGCAAATAAAAACATCACCACCTTTTCTTCCACATGACGAGGATCCAAGCGCCACAGAACAAAAACGCAGCAAAGCAGCTGTGCCTTTTGCTCCAACCCTCCTTCGGCCTTTACGCATTGGTCATGTGTGTGCATGGAACCTGCAAAGCTAATGCTTAAGGTCAACTGACACTACTGTCAATTAGTCAGTAGTGTCAAATTATGTGTGTCTCCCTGCCAAGTGGATGGTGATGGTGTTAGATAGATAGATACCCTCCAACTAGCACCAATGGCTTGCATTGCATGCAGTGTCAAGGCAGTTTGGTTTGGTTTACTTTAAACATGAATGATGATGATGGACTGATGGTGGTGGTGAGGTTCCCTCCTTCCTAGGACTACTTGGCTGCTGATCTACATTCCAGCTGCACATGTGGTTTACTCTAGTTTAGTCCCCTCCCCAGTGCCCAGTTGTTGGTTTCCAACAATATATTTCCAGTGCTCAGATCTGGAGTGCAGGCAAATGTTTTGCTGCTAGATCAGAAAGAAAGATCTGGGTTCACGAAATGTTCTGTTGTGCAGAAATCGCACAACACAGATCTGGGGACTCAGAAAATGTTTTTCCGGTGCATAAATCGCAGAACACAGCTCAGGAAATGTTTTTCTATGCATAAAGTGTACAACACAGATCTGGGCTCAGTAATTGTTTTGCTCTACACAAATTGTAGAACACAGATCGATCTGCAGTTCAGGATATATTTTTTCTGTGCATAAGTTGCAGAGCACAGATCGATCTGTGGTACAGGAAATATTTTTCTGTGCGTCAAATTGCAGGACACATATCTGGGCTCAGGAATGTCTAGCTCTACATGACACTGCAGAACAGCAAGAAAACTGTTCAGCTGATCATTGGAGTACTGGGATGCTGTTCATCTGGAAAAATAATAGGGTGCAACTAAGTAAGCCGTGTTCCTGCTCCACTTGGGCATGGTATGTGTATTCGGAAAATGATGTAGTTAACAAGGCAAATAATGACAGTTCAAGTGTGAGTGTGACTCCAAACCAAAACCAAAAAAAAGCTAGTGAGGAATCATAGGAGCATACTATTCCATTTCATTAGATAGAAGCGAGGAAAAGGAACCAAGTACTACATGGCGACCTGGCCAGATTCAGACGTCCAGACTAGACGGAGTTTGCATAATTCGGTAGACGGATTCAGGCACCCAGATTAGACAGATTGTTTTACATATTCAGTAACTCACCACCACCAATGAAATCTAGCAAGATTTGCTAGCCCCTGGAGTACAAGCTAGCTATTAGCTTAGCTATTATGGAAAAGGGAAATAAGAAGACAGGAATGCCATCAACCTCGTCATTGATCAATCTTTGCTGCAATAATTAAACAAACGGCCACAATGATTGCACTAAATCACTAACCTGTGCCCAAGGTTTAGGCTAGGCCTAGTGCTAATGAACCCTGATTGCAGCAGTTCATCTACACACAGAACAATGCAAGGCTCGCCGTCATGGCATTGCTCTCTTGTTACAATTGAACCCTGATTGCAGATTCTTCACATACCGACTTCATGTTTTTTTCTGAACACAGCACTGAAATCAGTAAGACAAATGGATCGTGTGCATGCCATCGAACTTCAGGGATACGATTGTACTACTACTTAATTCCTGTCTGAAAAAAAGGGAACTTCAGGGATACGATTCAGGTGGAGGGTCTTCTCCCTCCCCCGGTGACTATTCAAAAAAAAAAAATCCTGTCTGAAGGGCTGCAGTATTACTGCTCCAATCTGGCATGATATTTGCAGTTTGAAAAGAAGACTGGGCTAAGCAGGGCAAACAATCAAAATACCAGTTCAAGTCTGAATCCAAAACAAGAAAACGTAGTGATCAATCAGATTAGCGTACTATTCCATTTCATTATGTAGAAGCAGTGCTCCATGGCCGACGTGGCCAGATTCAGACGTCCAGACTAGACAGGTTTCGTCATAATTCTGTAGACAGATTCAGACACCCAGATTAGACAGATTTTGTCACATGTAATAACTCAGCACCACCAAAGAAATCTAGCCAGAGTTGCTAGCCCCCCTAAAAAGCTAGCTATCAGCTCTGCTATTATGAAAGAAAATGCATAGATGTATATATGAGCTAGACAGGCATAGCATCAGCCATACCATTAACCAATAATAATTAAAGGCACGGCCCAAATGATGGCACTCAGATTACTAACCTATGCATGTCATTAGCATGTTTAGGTTAGGCCTACTGTCTTCTTCACCAGTTCATCTACGCACAGGACAAGGCTGTAAAGTGTTACATGTCAAAGCTGGCTTGACATTTGGCCATCATCAAATATTGGCACTGCTCTCTTGTTGCTACTGAACTCTGATTGCAGATTCTTAACATCCTCCTTCCTGTGTGAGCGCAGAGCACGCGTGCAGCTGCTACAATCCCAGATCAGATTCAGAGAGCACTAGCAGCTGCAGGAAAAGGTGTGAGTGTGCACCATTGACAAAAAGCTGGCCTGTTTGATGATTAAAAGGCCAGGTAGTCAGTAGTTTCACACTGATACCTGCAAGATCTGAACTGTTGGGAGTCACCTTTGTGTCCCCCACTGGGTAGTAGATACATGAGGTTGACATGTCTCTGCAGCCAAGCTAGTAGCATGGTTTTCAGCCGTTGATTGAGTGAGTGGAGCGAGTATCAAACGCCGGCAAAACAAAATGGTGCAGAAAAATGCAGTCTAGGTGGAATGTAAATAGTTCAATGATACATGGTCACATAATGGACTAATGGGTAAGGCACATCTAATGCTTATGAGTCATGGAGCAACATACACATGTTACTTTGTCGACCGTAATTTCGTGGCGAACCAACTATCTTTGGGTCACCGACACATACATCCAGTGCAACGTTGTTAAGAGGAGCACTGGGCGACAGGAAAGTTGGCATCAGAAAGGTCAGAGTAAAGTCCCGTAGTCATGGAATAATTATCATCAACCTTGTAAGTTTAACTCCCCTTTCCAGTGTAAAGATCAAGATGCTCCCAGGCCTAACAGAGACATAATGTGCTCCGCGCTTGTGCTAAACAAAGTTCAGTGCGCCGATCAGTGTAACATACATACGAATGATGAGCTATTGATTTGCCTTTGCCCATGTAAGATGTGCAGAATCTGTGTCTTGGAACTGGTGCTAACAATAGTCTATGACAGTCAGCTCGAATCCACAAACAGGTAAAAGCACAAATCTTATGTTACGCTGTTATTCAGCAATCCAATTTCTCCATAAGGATTTAACTATTGGGGTATTTTTCATCTACCGTCTAGTCTACTGGAAAACTTAAGTTGCTACAAAAATATGCGCAATGTTTGCACAGCAACACATCTCCTAAACATATCTAGGCTCAATCCAGGCGTGCAGAGTGGACTCACTGTGGGCCGAGGCCTGATCCACTCCAACAATACCAGAGCCGAATTCAATCTGAACCGAAGATCCTGTGATCGACAAACCCACATAAATCAAATTTAATTTACCTAGATACATCCGTATCAAAACAAAGTTGCATCACTTATTTCCTAACAGGGGTTATATATATCAAGCGAAGCAAATTTATTGAGCATCACAAAACACTTCCAGGTTTCAGGTCGACCGTCCACAAAGACCATTCACAGCTGAGCATGCATTTACTACATCCAAGCAGTCAACTCCATATATTTACAGCCTTACAGGTAGAAGAGTCACCGATGTTATGATCATGCGGGAAGCACGACATCAGCGATCTACAAACTTGATGTTATGATGAATCATGCATGTAGTCAAAAAAAGAAGAGTCAACGATGACTTCAAAACAAAAGCAAGGCGGATCGACAAATGGTAGAAACTCCTATTGGTTTGGCTTTGCCCATGTAAGATGTGCAGAATCTGTGTCTTTGCACTGGTGGTAACAACAGTCTATTGCACTCAGCTCGAATCCACAAACAGTAAAAATAAAATATTTATCAACACACTTCATGCTACATTGTTATTCAGCACTCCAATTTATAAAGAAGGATAAGCTATTGGGGGACTTTCACCTACTGTCCAGTCTACCTGGAACTTTGAGTTGCTACGGAAATATGGGCAACTTTTGCAGAGGAATACATCTCCTAAACATATCTAGGATCATCCAGGCATGTAGAGTGGACTCACCGTGGGCTGAGGCCTGATCCACTCCAACAATACCAGAGCCACCACACATCAAGAGTAGTACATATCAAATGAAGCAAATTTATTGAGCATCACAAAACATTTTCAGGTTTTTGGTCGACCTTCCACAAGACGCTGCTGCAAGCTTCACAGCTGCCAGGCATTCACTGACATCCAAGCAGTTAGCGCCATACATTTACAGCCTTACGCAGAACATTTCAATTGACTGACTTCAAGACAGGAGAAAGGTGGATCACCACTTTGGCAAACTCAAAGTATTGGAACTGACTTCGTTTAGATTCTATATAGTGCATACTAGAGACAGTAAATTTAGTTGACGATTGCTAGGCTGTTCGCACGATTATCTCAAAGGAGACTTTTTGTTTGTCCATTTTGTTTCTGTCAACTAATACACCTTGTTAAAAAAACTAAATAAACCCTCTATACTTGGTTGTCCCTCACTAGGTAGTAGATGCATGAGGTTCATCATATCCCTACAGCAAGGCTTGTATGGTTTTCAGCAGGTGATTCAGTGGGTGGAGCGAGTATCAAACGCCAGCAAAACAAAATGGTGCAGAAATGCAGTCCAGAGGAAGGTAAATAGTTCTATGATGCATGGTCACATAATGGATTAATGGGTAAGGCCAGAAGCATCTAATGCTTATGAGTCATGGGCCAACACACATATGTTACTTCGTTGACCATAAACTTCGTGGCACATCAACTATGATTTTGGTCACCGACACATACATCCGGCCAGTGCAACATTGTTAAGAGAAGCACTGGGCGAATGGAAAGTTCGCATCAGAAAGGTCAGAGTAAAGTTCCTTAGTCATGGAATAATTATCATCAACCTTGTTTAACTTTAACCCCTCTTTCCAGTGTAAAGATCAAGATGCTCGCAGGCACTAACAAAGATATAATGTGCTCTGCGCTTGTCCTAAACAAAGTTCTGCATGTAAGATACATAATGATGAACTATTGATTTGCCTTTGCCCATGTAAGACGTGCAGAATCTGAGTCTTTGCACTGGTCGTACGAAAAGTCTATGGCACTCAGGCTCGAATCCACAAACAGTTAAAGAAAATATTTATCAACACATTTTATGCTACATTGTTACTCAGTAATCCAATTTATAAAGAATGCTTGAATCCATAAACAGTGAAAAGAAAATATTTATCAACACATTTTGTGTTACACTGTCATTGAATAATCCAATTTTTCAAGGACACAACTATTGGGGATTTTTCATGAGCTGTCCAGTCTACCTGAAACCTTTTTAGTTGCTACAAAAACATGGGCGATTTTTGCACATCAACACATCTCATTTCCCATATCTAGGCTCATCCAGGCTTGTGGAGTGGGCTCACCGTGGGCCAAGGCCCGATCCACTCCAACATTACCAGAGCCAAATTCAGAAATCAGAATCAAAGTTCATGTGGTCAACAAACCCACATAAGTCACATTTAATTCACCATGCATCAAGAGTATATACAGTATATCAAGAAGAACAAATTTATTGAGAATCACAAAACAATTCCAGGTTTCAGGTCGACCATCCACAAGACGATGCAAGCTTCACAGCTGAACATGCATTTGCTGACATCCAAGCAGTTAGCTCCATATATTTACAGCCTTACAGGTAGAACAGTCAACGATGACCTCAAAACAGAAGCAAGGCGGATCACAACTTTGGCAAACCAAAGTATAGACTGACTTAGTTTAGATGCTATGGAAGCTACTTATATAGTGCATACTAGAGAAATAAATGTTCCTTCGGTAGACTTGTGATCCATAAGAAGCAGGCTCAGGGACGGTTGGTAGGATTTTTCTGCAATGCCTCCCGCCCTCCACGCCGGGTCACTGAAGCTGGTACATCAATACGGCCGTGGTGGATAAGCTCCAGGGTAAGGTGCTGCAGGTGTTCGTAAGGAGAGATCGTCAGATTAGTTCACCTGACTAATTTATGAGAAATAGATGCATTTATCTCAGCAACATCAAGTAGTTACCAGGTGGATATGGTGATTGTGCTGCTGACGGTGGCGGGTAGGGTTGCCCATATGGCTGTGGTGGGTAGGGTTGCCCATAGGGCTGTGGTGGGTAAGGTTGCCCATATTGCTGCGGCGGGCATGGTTGCCCGTATGGTTGCTGGGGAGGCGGAGTTGAGTATGCAGACGGAGCGGGATATGGTGCTGGATAAGCTTGGTGTGGGGGTGCTGCAGGATATCCTGCTGGTGCTGGGTAAGCTGAGGAGGCAGCGTATGCCGACGGTGCTGGCATTGAGGGAGCATACTGGGCACCAGTTTTACCCCCCATCTTGTTCTTCTGGTAGACATAAGACAATCAATGAGGGAAAGACACATCAGCAGAAACAAGGAAACAAAGATAAGTGATCAGTCTCTAACCATTGCTGCGACATCAAAGTGCATAATGAGCGTCACTTCCCCGGCAGACCTGCAGAGACGTTAATATCAGGAAATTGAAAGTGGCTGTGGGCATAAGGTTTAATGGTACAAACATGACCGCTTACTTCATACGGCGTGTTTGCAGGGGCCATGAGGCGTCATCATAGCCGCTTGCTAGCACCTTGTGCAGCGGCACCCTACAGAAATGGTCAGCTATCAGTCACTTGATTTTTTCAATAAGGATCAGTCACTTGATAACAGTAATAAGTAAAAGAGTGGTGGTAGGATGCACAAACCTGCAGCTGCCGATGAAGTCATCATTGTTGATAGTGTTGCTGTTCCAAACGAGGACATTCAGCTCACGGAGCCCATCAACGAGTGGTATCTGAAACTTCTCGTCGAAGGACGGGTTTCTTCCCCCATCTGATTGTATTAAAAATATGGATGATAAGCTTTATGTGGGTAAAGTATAAGCAAGATAAACATTTCATTGATGTTGAACATGTCCTTGAAATCCCTCAGCAAAAGCTAGTGGGTGATAATCTGATAGATCTAAGCACATCTTGAAATATTGAAGATTTGGTCAGGTTAGCTCAAGGATGAATGAGAGTGGGTATTTGATTAGGCATAGCAATTGTAAGATAACAGGAAAACAAGTTCCCTACAGGGCTCCACAGAGAGCAGCATAAAAATTGCAAGTGAAATGAACATTTCTCTAGAACTCACATAACTTGGAAAACTATCCATGCCAGTTTGCTGTATTTAAGATCTCGTTGGAATTTTTAGAAAATGTGTTCTGTTTTTTTAGAAAATAGTCCTTGTTGAGATTATGGAGGCAAAGCGGCAACTTTAAAAACAAATTGATATTGAACATATGGCAACACAATGGCACATTGGTTTCCAACATTTGAATTTCTCAACTTGCAAAATCAGTTCGAGGGCCCTGGTTGCGTCACTAGAAACATATAGGTAGACTGGCTAGATGCCAGATTGTACAATAGAAAACAGGATTCCTCGGGACAAGTAATGAGTACACAACTTTATTCACAGGGAGCACATCAAACAAGGTAGTAGAAGAATATATTCTCAAATCATCCCGAGTATCTTCTACCAATCTAGAATGGCATGATTTCCAACAGTGAAATGTGCAAGAAACCAAAAACAAGCTGGTCACAAGACACGGCTTCTTCATAAAACTAGGACGCCTAAACCAGTACAACTAGCCAGCATGTACAAACGTGTTCATCGGGGAGGCATCAAACAAACGTAGAAGAATATATTCTCGAATCGACCTGAGTATATTATGCCCCACTGTAGGGCAGCATGATTCTTCTACCGACCTACCTACCATGAGACGCGGACGAAGCAACAATAATGATATGAGGAGACACGGCATTATTTTCACAAAACTATTCGGAGGCAGATATCTATCTAACATGCATCATGCAGTAACCAGTATGGGAAAAATCAGAAAGAAACGCCCTAACTTGCAACAAAACAATCATCGTCGCCAATGCAAACTGTAACCGAGCATAAGGGAGTGCTAGCTCCCCTCCTCGAGCAACCAAGAAGCGGTGCTGAAGCTGGTGACCTCCACCTAACCGCACACCTTGTGGATGATGGCAGTTGGTGCTGCTCGAATGAACAGCCTGAATCATCGGTGTGGGGTTTTATTACAATACACACTACATCAAAGCTCCAGCAGATCCACTATTCGCTTCAAATTTCGAATACCACACTAGTTTTGGTCGCCTAGGACTGTCTGCTGGCACACAATTTCCCCATGTGAGATGGGTTGACAATGAACAGTAGGCCTCGCTGCCAAACCAACACCAGCACACGGTGGGTGTGAACACCAGCTGCTGGCGCAATTGTAGAAACAAACTTTGCTGAGCATGCCGTAGATAGATGTCATCGAGCAGACTAGCTAGGTTGGAGCCATCCAACAGCACCGACGGTTCAAACATCCACTGGGTTTGGTCATCTAGGAGGAGAGTTTGCTGTCACATGTGGATGCCTTGACATGAAGAGGTGTTTACTGATGCAAAACAGGCACATGAAGCTGAAGCAAACGAAATAAAATGGTGGTCAAGGAGAAGAAGAGGGGACGGCTGACCGGTGCAGGTGCGCGTGCGCAGCTTGGTGTTGGCGTACTCGACGATGACGTAGGGGTCCTGGCGCGAGAAGATCTCCGTGTCCCGCAGCTTCCTGCACCCGGTCACTGCCAAACCAAACAAGAACAGCAAGTCAGCAAGCAGAGCTCAATCCATCCGGCGCGCGGTGCTAAGTAGAGACGGACGGACGGACGAGCGCGCACCTCTGAGCTCGAGGATCTGGCCCTGGATCGACGGCGTCGAGGACAACATGGAGGCGGACGGAGGAGCGGACGAGCGTTGAACCGGCGGCGGCGACGACTAGTGAGAAGGAGACGGAGGCGAGGCGAGGCGCGGAATTGAGCAGAAAGCGGAGGGGCGATCGGGGTATTTGAGACGACGACGAGAGGAGGACGCGGAGACTTTTACTGGGCCGGGCCCACGCGTTTACGGCTTCCTTATAATTTTTTACGGTTTCCTTTGAGATAGGACACATGGACGCGGTTGGAGGCTCATAAGCGGAATGGACTATCCGGTTTGGGCTCCACTCTCCGTGGGCTCGCGTGGCTTCCACGTGAACAAACCGCGTGTGGCGTCTGAATCGAGGCAACGTTCGCCTGCATCGGAAGCAAAAGCGAAGTCAAGTCTTTTTATGTCAAGCGATAATATTACTAGCATGGAAACAATGAGATAATGACATGCCAACTTCGAGCACACATGTCCGACTTGTATACGTAGTGGATCGCCGCCATCGCTGATTGAGTCCTAACCGGGAGCCAATTCAAGTCAAGCATTTTATTTGTTGGTGAAACGGCCAGCTGCTTTTTTTTAGCAGTCATGTCAGGCCTCCTTTAGCAGCATCTACTAATTCTTTTTTTGAACAGTGGAGCGCCCCAGAAGGGGCTCGAACTCTATTTGACCTAGACGTTTTTGGAATGATTCTAATAACCAACAAATGGCAAATACTCTTCCTTGTTTAGATCCTACATCAATCGAAACTTTTCGCGTCGATCCTTTTTATTACGTCTTGTTTTTACTCCTATATTGAGAGTTACTCTACATACTGCTTGAAGTCTTTTTTCAATGTTGTGATCTTACATGAACTGATTAAGCATGCACACGGCTTATATACAGGCTTAATATACATACTCCCTCTATTTCATATTGGTTGTTACTGATTTGATTAGATGTATCTCTAGTTGGTACCAGGGGCGGATCTGCATAGGCTGACCCTGATGCATGTGCATCAGGGTAAAAGAAAATTTTAGTACTACTTGTGAGATTTATAAGTGCATCATGGAGGGAAAAAATCCAGCTAGCAAGGTTACAAGCTTGGACGTGCATCAGGGAAAATTTGACTCCAGCTCCGTCCCTCGTTGATACTATTGTTACATTATGGTATATATGCTGCAACGTTTGCCTTCGGCCCAATTGACAATGTATTAACTTATCAATGCCTACGTATTAACTTATCAATGCCTACGTATTGTAGACTAGGGTTTAGTTGGAAGTAGAGGGCAAGTAGATCTCGAAGGTTTCAGCCGAAAAGTACTCGACGATTATGAAACTAGGGTTATGTTGATAATGGATTCGATCCTCTCTTTGTCCCTCGACTCCCCCTTATATAGGAGGCGGAGCCGAGGGATTCGTAATACACAAGTTACATAGTCCGGGAGGGTTTCTAACCCGTCCCGTAAAATTACAAGTCTCTATATTTCCTAACACAACTCTAACTTTCCTTAATACTAACTAGGCTTCCGAACTTCATATTCTTCGACTCTTGGGCCTTCAGTAAACCCTGGGTACCATCTTCAGCAGGCCCATTGGGAATGCCTATATCACCAATTGACGTAAGGACTGACGAATTTCGATGAAATCTACATGAGTGTGATAAATTTTTGGTGGTCCATGTATGGTATCAGTTAGGAATCTTCATAAAGAAGTAATCATTCACTAGATTTAGGGTGACTTCTTTTGGGCTTCTGCTTATGCATAAGCCGGTTTCTGAGTTTTGGTGGGGGGAAACTGTGGTGGGTAGAAGCTCCTAGAAGCTAGCTCCTCCTATTCTTTTGGGCTTCTAGAATTATGGCTTATTTCTAGATTAAGTTGTAAAATGTCTATAAAGCCCAAAAAAATTGACAACACAAATCCAAATCATGGTGATTGGTTTATAAGATCATACAAATCAGCAACATTGGTATATGACAACACAAATCCAAATCAGCAACATACCTTCATGACAATGTAGACAAAATAAAATCAGCAAATTAGTTCATGACAGTACAGATCAACAAATTGGTTCATCTAACAAATGCTTGTAGAACATTAATTGTTATCTTGTGATACAGATAAAGTCAGAAATAAAAGATATCTTCACAGAACAATATGTATATCATAAATGTCAAATCACTAGAAGAGCATCAATTCACAATCAGAGCATTTGGAACAAATATACTACCAGAGTATCAATGAAAATACAAGCAGAGGACGAGGTCAGCTGTAGGAGGACGAGGTCGAATTTCGGCCAACGGGGGCGGAGCTCGTCGGGGACGGATGCAGAGGCTAGTGTCACTTCAAAGCAAGTCAAACTAGGCGTCCTTGATGCGGATGCAGGCAGGGGCGGGCGCCGTCCTTTGGCGTCGGTGGGGAAGGTCGATGCGGAGGGAGGAAGAGGTCGACGGTCGGCCACCGGGCCGGAGCGGAGAGCTCGTCGGCGGTGGATGCAGGGGCGGGCGTGTGGGGGAGGAGTGGCGGGCGCGTGGGGGAGGAGGGGCGGCCGCGCAAGGCGAGCACAGGAGGGGCGGCCACGCTCCTTCCCTTCCGGAGCTGACGGCGGCGGGTCACAGCCTTGGAGCGGTGGCGGCCGGCGGCTTGGGAACCCTAGCTGGGGGACGAACGGTGCGGGAGAGGGGGACGAGTGTGGGAGAAGAGGGAGGCGTGCGAGTTTACCAATTCGGGAACGGGGAGAAGCTCGGGAAACTGCTCCGGACCAGTTTCTCGCTACGTGAAGAAAATGGGCTTCACGGTGGGAGGAAGCTGTGCAGAATCTGGGCTGATCTTTTGGGCTTCAGCGGTTTGGGACCTAGAAGCTGGGGTAAAAGCCCAGAAGAAGTCACCCTTACATGGTTAGGACATGTACAATGGTGATATCTTAGCAGTGCCACATAGGATAAACGTTGAGGTGGAGGAAAGATAAAGTTGAAAAAAGGGTGTGCCTTCTCTTGATTAAGAGATGATCTATTAGCACAATTTGTGTCACCATAAATTTAGGATATCTGGTTAATAGAGATAAGACTAAGAAATAGTCCATTGTACATCATGTTTTATTGTCATGTCTAGATTATGTGGCGTGTTAAGATAAGACGGATCTTATCAACCATTGCACATGCCCTTAGTCATCCAAACAAGTTCTACCATATACCCGTCATGTAGCATTGCTAATATATTCAGCAATTGACTAAATGGTGTGGATCATAGGTTTTAAAAATACTTATTATGGTAGAAGCGCTTGCCGTTATTTGATCGCTATGGTTATATAGAAATGACAATGTTTTAAATGGTAAAGATTCTTCTCTCATGCAAATTATCTACCAAAGGCACCGTTCATGGTCGTCTCTACAGCGTGTGAAAAATCGTGATCTATTTACGAAGATGTCTATTCGGTTGAAGGACACTACGAGGTATATTTTTATCCAACATGAATAGACGTGTAATCTTCGGATCGGTCCTCCATCATCTTGGTCACATATGCAATTTCCCATGAGGATTACTTATGATGCACATCTTCTTATTTTATCTTTTCTTCGACTGGATTTGAACGCTTGTGTGCACCGCTAGGCTACCCGGTCATTTTGGCCACTCTTAGGGACACACGAAAGCGGGTTCGTCCGAATGGGTTACTCTCATACATTTTCACTCCTACATTGATTGGCTACCGTTGGATTTGTCCAAGCACTTCTTAGCTTATTGTCTTGGTAAAAAAAAGGTTAGTGACAGTTGGGACCGTGTGCGTGTGGGTCTGCAACTTTGGAAGTCCCCGCCTCCCCATTGATATTGATAGTTGTCTGACCCTATGTTGCATAAGTCTATGATATGGACCGTTGCTGGTTCAAAGCTTCTTTAGAGAGAATAGACAAGAGGATCTCCTAGTTGACTTTTTTTTTTTTTTTTTGACAATCAATACCACATATATTCATAGCAACAAATAATACATGGTAGAGATACATGAACTGACTCCAACGATTACAAAATAAAGTCTAAAAGATAATAACAAATCTTCGAGGTCTTCAATTTCTTTCTTCTTCCAGAACACAATCTTGTACTCTTCTGAAGGCAGCCAAAGATAGATAACGAACCATAAACCTGTAGATACCGACGAAAGTTAGTTGACTTGGTCGTACCCTTTCTTGAAGTTCAGTTTTAGGAAGATGCCCCAAGGTTCTTCACTCCGGCCTCTTGAGAACTTTTTTTCACGATTACCACAAAGCACTTCTGAAATACGAAATAGGGGTAGCTCCCCGGCTCTAGAGTTCTGTGATCTCTTCGTGTTTTCATTAACCGCAAAAAAAAAAAGCTCATCCTCGTAGGCAGGAGGGTTTCGTTTTTTCAGTTTTAGAGTTAACGTTTGGTGGCGCTCAGGTGGTGGCGGAGGCGTATTCTCTAATAGAGTCTTCCCAGGTTCAGCCCATCTCGACGGCGACGTCGAGAAACTTGTGGAAGTGGTGTGGTTCTTGAGGACTTCTTTTGGCTGGACGAATCTTCGGACCTTCATAAAGTTTCATCGGCGGTTATTCCTTCTTCTTCGTCTCCAGGGTGGATGTAGTCTTCTTGATTTGTTCGGCTACTTCCTGTCCGCAACCAACAACTTCAAGCCAACTCAGAGAGGAGCGGCGGCACACCGTCGACATGGTCTAGAGGTTGAATATGAAGAGCATCTTAAGGATTTCTATGTAATTCTCGTTTTTATTAGGATGTTTTGTTCTTCGATGTTTTTTTAATGCCACGGTTCTATTCAAAAAAAAAGTTAAACTCGTAAGAGCATCTCCAGTCGCGTCCCCCCAAACCGTCCCCCAAAGGCATTTGAGGCGCGCCGGACAAAAAATGTGTTCCAGCCGCGTCCCCCAAAGCCCATTTTTGTCCGGCGCCCCGAGCCCGTCCCCGTCCAACAGGGGACGCACCGGGGACGCCGGACACAACGAAAAGCGAGGCGGGGAGTGGCGGGGCCGACCCGTCAGTGGCACAATTAATTTAAACCTAACCGTCGCCTACCTCGCGACGGAAGTTAGTGGCGCGCAGCCGACGTGCGCTTCCCGCAGAGGCGCGGCCGACGCGTCACATCGCGCCTAGCTCGCGTGCCGGCGTTAATGAGCGCCACCGCTCATCCGCCTCCCTCCGGCCTATAAAAAGGGGCGCCTCTCGTCGTCCCTCTCACACACAAACCCTAGCACCTCTCTCCCAAACCCTAGCCGCCACCATCTCTCAACAAGACTCGCCGCTATGTCTGGTAGAGGCGGAGGCCGACCTCGCGGCCGTGGTCGTGGTCGTGGTCGTGGCCGCGGCATAGCTGAACGATCGTCGTCGCCTCCCGCGCCGTCGTCTTCATCGTCGGAGATGGACGTGGAGCCGGACGCGCTGTTCGAGTTCGTCCTCGTCCTCAAGGGCGACCCGCGCGGCATCCAGAGGCTGCCGGACTCCTTCGCCGAGTACGTCGGCGGCGTATGCCCGCGCAAGATGCATCTGCGGGAGGCTTCGTGCGGCTACTACCGGTGGATCGTCGGGACGCGATCTACGACGCGCGCGGCAAGATGTACCTCAACATCGGCTGGGAGAAGTTCGCGCGCCACCACAGCCTCGAAGCCGGCTTCATCCTCCTGTTCTCCTACTTGGGCAACAGGGACATGAGCGTCAAGGTCTTCGACGAGAGGCGCCGCCGCCGGGACTACCACGTCGACAGGGACTACCACGGCGACAACACCGACGAGGAGGACGATTGAGTGTTGTTTCTTCGCAGCGAATACGTGCACGAAGGTTCTCGCCTGTTCGCCTCATCGGTAGAACCAACAAGGGCACCATCCTCCCGCTGGATTTTCCAGCTTCGGTGATCGGGTGTGCCCTCGAGTGTTGTTTCTTAGCAGCGAACACAGGAAACCTTCGATGCACGGCCTAGTTAAGTTTAGTTTTTTTGCAATATTATATATTTGTGTCCACCACGGTTCCAACTATGTATTAGTTTGTGAAAACCATGTTCCTAACTATGTCTTTGTGTAAACCACGTTCCCAATTATGTATTAGTTTGTGGAAATTGAAATAAAAATGCAAAAAAAAAGTATTTTTAATGTTTGGGGGCGGCGTCTGGGGGACGCGGCTGGGGAGCGACGTCCCCAAACGCGACACGAACAAAACACGTCCCCCAAACACTCAATCCGGCGCAGTTTAGGGACGCTTTGGGGACGCGACTGAAAATGCTCTAATGAAAGAAATTTTGCTACTGTTGAACTGAAATTCTGAAGGGATCCAACTCTGAAACTGACGAGGGAGGGCTCCTGTGTACCGGAGCTTTCCTCTGTCCTCAAGCAGAGAAGCGGTGGGAACCGACGAGAAACCCCGTGACCGTCCCCTGCTCCCCAAAACCCACCCGCAAATGCAGGCGCTCCTGCTCGCCCCGGCGCCGCCGCCGTCCCTGCCGAGCCTGAGGCTGCGGCGGCCTCTATCCTCTGGCCGAGTCGCGCCCGCGGCGTGCGTCTCCGCTCCCCTGCGCACGGCCGCCCTGCGCGGCGCGGCCGGACGAGGCGCTCCGTCGCGCCTTGCCGCGGCGCCGCCCGGTCCCGCCGAGCCGGAACCCGCGCCTCCGTCCGCCGAGGAGGAGGCCGAGCGCGCCAAGCTCGCCCAGGTGCCGCTCGCTCCCTCCCTCACCCTGTCGATCTGTTGAGAGCCCCACCTGTGGTAGTGCGCCGTGCTAGTAGGATTTCGGTTGCTCCCCCAGCCGCAAGAACAGTGTCGGCTCTTGATAAGATCCTCGGGATTTCTCCGGGGATGATTGGGGACCTCTTACAACCGAGCCGGCTCTCGATTACCGCAGTGTATGCTAATATTCCAGAGATAGAGTGTTCATCGATAGTATTCAGAAGACGCTAACATGGGCAGTTCTTGTTCTCCTTTAGCAAATCCCAACCTGAAGGAAAGCCTGTGGCACTTGAGGAATGGAACTATTAACTATACTATACTCGGGTAGTACTCCTATGATGAGGAATGTATTTGACATTTCACATGCTTTGTAGACTAACACCTGGTAGTTCCTCTCTGATTCGGAACAATCGGATTGAACATTATATTGGGACCCATAATATAAGATAGTACTTGCTCTGTCTCATAATATATTATGGGACGGAGGGAGTATCATTTATCCATGAATCTTGAACTTCTTTATTGTAAATTTTCAAATTGTTGGGTGTATATGCTCTTCTAGGGATTCTACGGCTATTATGATCTGTGGCTAGCGGTCAACACTGTAGATTAAGTGATGCGGCACCTGTTTCGCCATATGGTTTTCATGGTCCACTGCCACACTTGCTTCTTTACATGCCATTTAGTAGTACCTTTTCTCAGTGTTAATTTTTATCGGTTGCAGGTTAGCAAAAGACTAGAGAAAACGGCACGGTATTTTAAGAGCCTGGGGACCCTGGGATTTTGGTCCCAGCTGGTGTGCACGACTGTTTCGGCTGGGATTTTATCGTTCTCGGCAGTTGCTACAGGGAATGCTACATCTCCGTTTACGTTCTATCTGACTGCACTTGGCATCGTTGCAGCCTTTTTCTCGGTATTCCGGTCATTTGGTTACATCCGTCTCTCTGAAAGGCTCGGGAGAACATCAAAGGAGCCTGCAAAGGTAATCTCATTGCGTAAAACATGTTCCACTGCAATATAGTTTTCTTTGTTCGAAAAGTTGTTGCTTGTATGAAATCACTGTTTTTGCCTACAATGTGGCATGGCCTTGCTTACCTGTCTACAATCAACTGAATACCATACCACATTGTATAGCGATGCATCAGATATTCACATGGTGTCCTTTGATTTGATTCTTTTGAACTTACCTAGTAATATGTGGTTCTGTTTAAAAGACACATTGTAGCCAAAAATAAATCGAATGGCTCTTTCTACAGGCTCCTCCCCGTGCCGATGTTGTTAAAAACCTGAGGAACAGCATTGCACTCAATGTTATCGGAATGGGTGCTGCACTTCTTGGGATGCAGGCAACAGTTGGTGCTTTGGTAGCTAAAGCTCTCACAACCTCTTCGGTGCCCTACTACCAGGGCATATCCGCTGGCCAGAGCCCTGTTCTTGCTTTAGATGTTTTCCTTGTCCAGGTATGACATTGTTCTTTTCTCCTTCCCTTTCATCATTCGTGGTAAAAATAGCTTCAATTGGTCATCTACTTTACGAATATAATAACGGCAGTAAAACATCCTATGTTCAGGAATCTGGATAATTGAACATTCACCAGTAGATTGTTTTAACCAAATTGGCCTTTTGAACTTCACGTTTTATTTCGCATTTTAATTGTTGTCGTCTCTCCTCATGAACAGGCTTCAGCCAACACCATCCTCTCACATTTTCTTGGGCTATCGAGCTCGCTTGAACTATTGCGGTCCGTGACAATCTCTCCAGCAGGGGCTGGCCTCACCCCCCGACCCGCATGAGCCTACAGTTTGTCCAAACGGGGTGTCTGACTCCAGTTTTTTGTTTTCTTTTTGGTTCTGCATTGTATTCTGGCAGCGGTTCTTTTCTTTTTTGTGCTTAGGTCATGTTTGGTGATAAGCATCAATATGTCCAGTTACCTTTGATTTTACTTCTGTGCAACTATTTACATATACTTTATGAAGAAAAAAATTGTCTCGTTGAGCCTCTGTTTATTGCTTGAAACTTATGAAGAACCTGTGAAACGATAACAATCTGATAATAACACACATCATACGAGTGCTACTATATGGATTGTAAAGCTCATGCCAAACAGGCTCTAGTGCACATACAGGAAAACAGATTCACAAGGCAAGATCAAAACAAAATTTCATTTCTTCTTTCACAGATATATCATGCCAAACAGGCTCTCACTTTCTGGTTGAAAGAACGAAACCTGTATACAGGATGAATAATAATGAGCTGTTAAAAAAGAAAGAAAAAGATGTCTTCCCTATCTATAGGTATATCAGAGAGAACCAAGTCAGCGCCTCAACTTCTCAAGGTAATAATGGATAGCCCTGAAACAAAGGCTCCGTATCAGCAGCGTTATCCAAGATGATCAAACAACTCATCGAACTCTTGTTCTTCTCGCCCGTAGCAGCTTGATTAGGGGCCTGTGGTTATCAATCTGCCTGCCCAAAACTTGAGATCCCCTTAGGCCTTAGCATACTCTCCACAGATTGTCAGACTCTTAACCTCGTTATCCGAAGTGGCTTCACTTGTGCACCCAGATTCTCAGTTGCGCGATGGAAACTCGAAGTTCCCCACATTCCAATTCCATCAGCTGCCTCAAACTGTCACACTCTTGCAGTTCTGATGATCCGACGACGTTCCTTTTTGGTTCTGCACTGTATTCTGACAGCAATTCTTTTCTCCCTCTTTGAGCCTACAGGATCTTATTTGATGGTCAGCATATGCTCAATTACTTTTATTTTGTTCCTGTGCAACTACTTACACATGATTTTTTTAACATTAAACTTCTCTATCTTTTTTTTTTGCGGGTAAACTTCTCTATCTATTGCTTGAAACTTATGAAGAGAACTGGGAAGGGGATCAGGCACAGACACAGCATACCCGTGCAACAGGACAGCATACCAGCGCAACAACCATGGATTGCAGAGCTCATGCCAAACACCACCTTAGGTTACGGCTCAAGTACACAACATGGATAAATAGATTCACAAGGCAATATATCGAAATAAAGTTTCATTTCTTCTTTCACATATTTTGTCCTTTCTACATTCAACTAACATAGGTAATACAACAGTCAACAAGTTGCTCTCATTCTCTGCTTTAAAGAATGAAACCTGTATACAAGATGGATAATAGTGAGCTGTTAAAAATGAAAGAAAAAAGATAAACAAGACATGTCTTCCCTATCTGTATAGATATACCAAAACAGAAAATCCAGTCAGCGCCCTCATCTTCTCAAGATAGCTCTGAAACAAAGGTGCAGCAAAGCTATGTATCAACAGCAGCATCCAAGATGATCAAAGAACTTGTCAAACTCTTGCTCTTCTCGCCCACAGCAGCTTGATTATGGTGCTTCGTTATCAATCTGCATGCCCAAAACTTGAGATCGCCTTACCATACTCCCCTCAGCTGTCAAACTTGTATCCTTGCTATCCGAAGCGGCTTCACTTGTGCATCAGGATCTCGAAGTTCCCGACATTCCAATTCCATCAGTTTCTGCCATCAGCTTCTGTCACACTCTTGCAGTTCTCATGATCCGGAGAGGCTTGATCAGCGCATCAAGATTATCAGCCTGTGCCTCTGCACTCAGATCCCCCGAGCCCAATCCCATCAGCTGTAAGCTGTCCAATGCATCAACTTCGTCGCCATCAGTGTCGAGCGTGATGAAGTCCATAAAGTCCCCGTCAGAGAAAACACGCTGCTGTTTCGGTCTGTCGTCTTGATCTGAAGAAACTTTGATCGTCTCGCTGCTTTGTCCAAGGCTGGTGTCAAAATAACGTCCCCAGCTACTGTTTTGAGGGGTGTCTGGTCTGCCTCTCTTATTAGATTTGATCGTCTTCTTGGGGTGATGAAGCTTGCACGTAGATTGCTGCGGGCACTCCCCTGTTGCCTCAAAGACTGGGCATACATAGCTGTGCTTTTTACGACACTGCTTATAAAAGAAATTAATTCAAGACCATGAAAAAGATTAGCAATCTTGGTTCAGAATATAAAGAGACTGCTGAAGCCCCAAAACTTCAAAAGCTGAAGACCGTTGCAATGCAAAACCATGCTTATTAACCAGATGCACTGCAATCTTATCTGGCACAAACAAGTGCCAACAAAAAGGACACCCTACTAACAAAATATTCATCTTGATTACCTACCAAGAGTTCATCACTAAGCCACACTGGATAATTCACGTGGACACGACTAAGAGCATGTATGTCCTACAACCCAGAAAAACACTACACGCCTCAGGTAGTAATACTATACCTAAAACTTTAGATAAATAATAGTAATTGCTTGACAGGAGGAAACAACATGAGAACATCCTAATGGACTTATTATAGTTTTCATGGTTCTTTAAGGGGGGTATTTGGCAATAATAGTTCATTTCTGTTTTCTGATTCTTTTTTTACCAGTTCATTATCAACTGTCTAGGACAATGCTGAATTCCACATTAGCTATAGTAATACTTGAATAAGCTTGATAAATCTCTAGTAATATCATTAAGTACCTCATCACCATCTGCACAATATCCCTTTAGGAAGTCCTCACAGACAGGAGCATTAGAGTTCACTTTCACATGCCTATAGGGACAAGCTGGGTTGGTACAGAAGCCTGCCGGAGTAGGAAGAAAAGTTGATCAAGAAAAAGCTTTCAGAAAAGAAAAAAATCAGGCATCATGAATGAAATGAATCACCTTTCACAAAATAAGAACAATCTTGCATCCTTTCCGGAAGGACCTGCAGAACAGACTCTTACAATGAAAGAAATGTCAACTACAAGATAAGCAGTAGAATCAAGAGGAAATGGCTTACCTTGTGAGTGAGTTTACAGCTAGTATCAGAACACAGGCCTTTAAGAAATTTAGTGCAAATAGTCACTTTGGCACGGTCATGAATATAACGACACTTTCCCCCGGGCTTCTTGCACTCGCCAAACCGTGTGAAGAATTGGCAGTACTGTTGTTTCTTTGCCAGGCGTGATCTAACAGTGTGCAAACTCCATCGAACTTTCTCATTTGCTAGCATGCGGATTACCTTTTTCGGGTTCCTCACCAGTTGGTTACCTTTGCTAACACGCACATATCTGTTTCAAAATAAGACAATCAGGGAATAAATCAAACTTCAAAGATCTAAGATGCAAATAACTTCTATTATAAGATGACATCATGCAAGCAATAGCATGGTTAAAACATACTCATTGCAACTTGATGACTTCGTCAAATCTGAAGATCCTTGATTGTTGTTTCTTAATTGATTGCCAGCAACAGAAGGAGAGTATTGATCTGCAAGTTTTAACCAGAATGAAATAAAAACGACGACATATATAATGACTAAATGAATGATCAGTGCTTTCTTACAAACGCAATCCAAGGTAATATGTTCAACATGAAAGTTACACATTGGACGCACTAATATATGCAATATTGTAATTACTAACCAATGCATCAAGGTTCTTAAATTATGACATAAGAGAGCATTCTCATGCGCTACACTTTGAAAGGGAATCACTACTAAGCGATGCTTTAACAAACTAAGACCAGCAGCAAATGTCCACCCAGTAAGCAACTCAGATTTAGACTTTTAATATGGTGTAATAAAAATGCAATTGAGAAGCAGTCTTGCAACATGGTGGAGCATGTTATTACTTAACTTCCAGCCAAACTTATGTATCGCACACATATATTATTTTAGCAACTACGTCATTCTTTGGTAATGGCAAAAAGTTAGCACATTACCAATTTTTCGTGTATAACGGAGAGATTGCCGCTTCCGTTTAACTCCTCTCTTTCTTTCAACGTCAGCAACTGCCAATGAAGCTTCCTGCAATCCAGACCATAACTTTATTTTGTTTGGTCAATGCACCATACACACACTATACACAACAATGTGGTCTTGATATTTAGTGAAATCACATTTCCAAAGTTGGTTGCATGGATGCTCTCATGACTGTCCTGGCAGCCCAAGCAAGTATAGTCTAGCACAATATAGGCAAGAACTAGCATTTTTGTTAGACATTAGCCGACAAACTAGTTAGAAACTTCTTAAGAGAGTGCAGACTCGACAACAAAAGTTCAACCAGTAACATGAAACAAATCATCTCTCAAATACTCCTTGCCAGACTCCCCTCAGAAAATAATGGTCCGGTAAAAATAACTCCAGCTGACTCTTATGGATTACGGAATATGAAAAATTAGGCATAGATAAAGAATATCAGTGAAGTTACCCCGTCAACCTTTTGAGAACGCTTCTCAAGGGATCGTGACCATTTCAAACTTGATCCACCAACACTTGAAACCGCAGATTTCCGTATAGAGAACCCATTAGTTGAGACAGTATAAGTCGTATCTCTCTTCTTTGTTTGCAGTAATTTCCTGTTACATGATAAAGAACAAAGACTTTCTATAAACAGATCAAACGAAATGGCTCAATAAAGAAAGGATCAAGTCCAGGGCAGTCTGATAATTACCTGACTATTCGTAAGGAGCTCACATTCTGAGTGTGACTGCTTGTAAAATTCTTGTAGTATACTTTTCTTTTCCATGGAAGTATGCGTGGGAAGACCTTCATATAACTAGTTCCCACAGGCCCTTTTCTCTGTGGTTGTTGCCCACTGAGTGTCCACACGTGAGAGAAAGTTCCCACATTATTTGTTGTCTGAAAAGCTGCATTTAGAAAAGTTTGAGCAAATGATAGTTTAATGAATTAGCATTGCTTTCTTATTATAGCATGAGCTTGCAGTTATTTTTGCCTCAAAAGGGGAAAGGCACCAAGCAAAAAAGAAAGAATGCAAGAAAATCGTTAAGTAAAAAAGGTTGACTATCCAAAAATAAACAACAACAATGAAAATCATAAGCAAAATGCAAGGTCATAATTTAATGAACTTAAGGAGAATAGTGCTCATGTCTAAATCTTTAGATTAGTTTTCCTTAAGCTGGCAAAGTTCAGGTTCGTCATACCTAAGAGAAATAAGACGAGGACACATATATCTTCCTGAGAGGTGTATATTTCTCATCACATTCCAGTGTACTAGGATATGTTGCACTGCTAAATTAAAATGAACATATATAGAGAAAAAACGGAAGGAACAGCAGTGTTGTGTAATAGAATACCTTTATGTGGTCTGCCCTTTAACACACTGATAGCATTGTTTGAGGACACAATTTGTACACCTTTATTCTCACCTGAATTTAAGTTCTCAGCAGGAGTAACCGCTTTTGGGTTCTGACCATCAGAGGAAGAGGAACTCAAAACAATCTGATTTTTCCTTTTCTTGAAATATAAATCAGAGGCTGTGGGTGGCTGCAGTGATAGAACCTTATCCATGGAACTGTTGATCGGATCATCAGGGTGCTGCCTCTGTGCAGCAACCAGTTGATTTGATTTCGGTCTAACATAAACCACTTTACCAACATCTGAGGCTTCAGATTTTTGTGCACTTTGAGTGCTTGGGATATCAGCACCTGAGTTTAACTGCCCTACGGGATCTTCCTTTTCAGTTTCAGGAACAAGTTGCTTGGGCAAAGTTTTAGGTAACTGCTCCGAAAGGTTTGTGATTGAATTGATGGATTTGGCATGAAGTGGTAAAGGAGGAGTCTTTGGTCTTTCAACTGTAAAGTTAGAACGTGCTACAGAACCACTTGAATCAACTTTCCTGACAAAGTTCATGCTTCTCCTCGTCACAGGCTTATTCAACTTAGTCTGAGTATCCAGACTAGAAGAAGAAGACGAATGAGGAAGATTTCCTGTTGCTGGATTTCTAATAAGGGCGTTACCCTTGCGTATATAAGAGTTCGAAGTTTTGTCATTCCTCCTCGGTGGTTGTTTAGGGGGTAATCCTGAAGGCTGTGAACCATGCGAAGATGTAGAAGTTGCCATGTCACCACGATGCCATGTCTTGTGCCTCGGATTTGAACTTGCGCGGGGGGGCTCTCGGGATGAACTGGGCAAATTCACCTGTTTAGGAGCAACCTTGGAAGGCATAGAGGTTGTACGATTCATCAGGGGAGGTTTTACCACAGGGTTTCCAACCGAGTCTAATACTGATCTCCTGCTATCCTCATTTGGTGCTAGTAACTTGTCTGGCAAAAAAATAGGAGGTGGAGTAGATTTGCATGGTTGATTTTCCTTTTTAGCTTCTGACACAATGGATTCAATCCAAGAAGACAGCAAATCCTGCTTTGTGCTTGAGTCAACCACAGGACCTTCAGCACTACTGTCATATGTATGATCTGGCTCAACAGATACCTGAGGAGAAACTAGCTTTGTATCAGGCACAACAGATACCTGAGGAGAAACTAGCTCTGCATCTGGCTCAACGGATACCTGAGGAGAAACTAGCTCTGCGCCTGGCTCAGCAGATACCTGAGGAGAAACTAGCTCTGCATCTGGCTCAACGGATACCTGAGGAGAAACTAGCTCTGCATCCATCACATCAGTAGATTCTACGGCTTGAATAGCAGGTTCATTTGGGTTACCAGCAGGAATATCCACCATTTGATGAGCATATTGATCGACAACATTTATTGAACTAACAGATTGCAAACCTGAGAGAACTATCCCACCATTATTCTCGACATCACCACTAGTCTCTTTGGGTGATGGCGGCATGTCACCACCAGATAGATTAATGTTGTTAACCTGACTAGAGAAAGCATCCACACTTCCACACTGGTCCATATCTTGTGCAATATCATGATCCTGACTAATGTAAATGTCATTATCCATGCTGTGATCCAAACCTATCCTATCCTCCCTAACACTAGCATCGTTAGTAAGAAACTTCCCAGACATAGAAATGCTGTTGACAGCCGGTGGTAAGGTCAGCCAATTTTGAGCACCTACACCGATTAAATCATCATCGGTTACAGCTTTTCTTTTTACAAGACTATCATTCAATCCTTTCTGTCCTTCCAGCAGCTCAAGGCTTTCCTCATGATGTCCCTCACTTTCTGTGTTACTAAAATAGAAATTGCTGCCAAGTGTCAAAGCTGTAGGAACAGACTGCTCGCTGTTACCAGATACAGATAAAGATTCACGGGAAAGTACCAAGGGAAAATCAATCTCAGGAGACAGATGGCCTCTATGGAGATTTATCAGTTCTGCTACCTGAGCTTGAGCACCCCTTGCTACACTACCTGCTGAATCCTCCAAACGATCATTATCCAATGGCGCCACATTCCTGCTTTCAACATTTCTGGAAGATGGCAGATTAAAGAAATCTCTGCCAACAAACTTACTCATAATAGCTTCTGATGTATTAGGAGTTTCCAAGTGGTGTGTTATTTTGGAAGTGTTAGTTTGACTAAATTCTATGGGAATTTGGCTCTCTTTGTTCCTGTTATCCTGATTCAGATCAAGTTCTCTTGTATTAGAAGCCTTCACATGGTGTGTCACAGAAACATTACCTTTGCTTGACTCCATGGGCGTTCTACCTTCTTTATTCTGGATATCCTCATTGGCGCTAATTTCCATAGTGTTAAGAATTCCCCGACAACTAATAGACATTGGATGCATGTTACCCTCTTCCTCCCATGTATCCTGACCACCTAAACCAGTCAGAATCATACCCTCATTCTTCTGAGCACCCTTTCTCTCGCACATTGTGACTTGTGCTGTACTAGGAACTACAGTGGAATTGCTTACAGGGAGGACAACCTCTTGATTTGTGTCAGTGAAGATGTCATTGTCTTCCCTCCTAGCATTCTCACTTCCAAAAATTTCTGCTGTACCATGATTTACCGTAACTCCTTTCAAGGAAACAGTATTTTCTTTATTCGCATCCTTAGGAACTTTGCTCCCTCTGCTGGAATCTTCACGACTATCAGAAATTCTCACGGGTTTACTTGCAACTGCAGCATTCATTTCACCTGAAAGAGACAGGATTTCACCCTCCTCCTTCTGATGATTACCATTCGCAAACACATGAGTTGCATTCCTAACACCTGAATCCATGGAGCTCCTATCCTTTTTCCCAGGACGCTCACTGTGTCTTGTAGCAATCGCCTCCCTAGATTTAACGGCTGAAGCAGCCTTATTATCACCTGGATCCCTGGTGCTTCTATTGTTTCCCTTTCCAGGATGCTTACTCCCACTAAGACTTGCTGGATCGAGAATTCTCTTGGGCTCGATGGCTGAAGAAGTAGCTTTCCTTTTGCGTAAGTTATTATTTTCGCCCTTCTGGAGATTCGCGCCATTACTGGCTCCAGCTGTACCACTAGTGCTAACTAAATTATGTTCAGATACGACATCCTTTTCCAGCGATGACGTTATGATCTCACCCTCTTCTCTCTCAGAGGCATTCGCATTAGCATCAATAGTATCCCTCTTCTCAGAGACAACTGTGCCGTCAATCTTCCTAACAATCTTCTTGATAACTATCTTCTTCACTTTCTTCACACCAGCCACAGGACGGCCAGTTAAGCCCAAACTTTTACTAGGGGAACCTGCCACGTTCTTCTGAACATTACTATCATTCTTTCCGGGAAGCTTCTCCGCACTCCTTTCTTTTTCCTTGGACTCGGGCGGCGAAGGCTTCACAAGAACCGAGGACAACACCTTCTTTCCAGCATCCTTCTTTACTGATTTAGTGCTGTCACCATCATTACTACTGGTGCTCTTGGCCTTACAGTCCACGGATATCACGCTGGCCAGTTCCTTGGAAGCAGACCCTGCATTGCTC
This sequence comes from Lolium rigidum, assembly GCF_022539505.1. Classification (NCBI taxonomy): domain Eukaryota; kingdom Viridiplantae; phylum Streptophyta; class Magnoliopsida; order Poales; family Poaceae; genus Lolium; species Lolium rigidum. Next base: position 331,213,805 of record NC_061508.1, read on the forward strand.
GACTTGGACGGGGAAATCTTTGGCAGCTGCCCCACAGAAGCAGGGCTCTCCTCTATCCGCTGCCACACGGAGAGCCTCCTAGGGGCTGCGGGCTTCTGCGGCGGGGTGCCCCTTGGCTGCGCAGTAACTGTGGCACGTGGCGAGCCAGACAGCGCCGTCCGCGAAGGCATCTCTACCTTCCTGCTGCCCCCCTTGCTGTCGCTGTGCGTCGAGAAGCTCTCGTGGCTGTAGCCAGCATGGGCGGGGGCCCTGTCTACGTAACTGTCGACCGGTGCGTAAGTGGGGTGTGGCTGCTGCCTCAGATGGCGGGAATGCGGCTGGCCGGAGCTGGAGGTGCTCTCCAGGTCGCCTCCGCCGTCGTGTAAGGCGCACCGCTGTCTCTTGCGCGGTTCGGACGGCGAGAGACGGTGCTCATGGGCAGGGCCGTATCTGCTGCGCCTGTCCTCCTCGGCCTCCTGGTGGGCATATCGGCGCCTCTCTTCCTCGGCCTCCTGGTGAGTGAGGGCATATCTGCTGCGTCTATCATCCTCAGCCTCCTGGTGGGCCGGAGCATATCTGTGCCTGTCTTCCTCAGCCTCCTGGTGGGGTGGGGCATATCGGCGCCTCTCTTCCTCGGCCTCCTGGTGGGTGGGGGCGTATCTACGCCTGTCGATCTCAGCCTCATGTTGATCAGGGGCGTATCTACGCCTGTCCTCGGGCTCCTGGTGAGCGGGGGCGTATCTGCGCCTGTCGACCTCAGGCTCCTGGTGAGCAGGGGCGTATCTGCGCCTGTCGTCGGGCTCAGCCTCCTTCCAAGCAGGCGGCTGCTGCTGCTGCGGGTGGTGATGGTGCTGCTGCTGATGCTGATGCTGCTGTTGGTGGTGCTGTGGCTGTGGCTGGTACTGCGGCTGGTTGCTGTGGTGGTGGTGGTGCCCGGCGGCGCGGCGGATCTCTTCCTGGCGGTTGGGGTAGTGGGGGTGGGGGTAGGGCGGCGGAGGCGGCGGTGGGGTGGCGTAGGCCTCTGGGGGAGGATGCGGCGGGGGAGGGGGCGCGTAGCTGGGGCGGTGGGGCGGCGGCGGCGGCAGGGGAGGCGGCGGGGGCAGCTGCTGGTGCTGGTGGTGCACCCGCGGCGGGGGCTGATGGTGGTGGTGGCTGTGGAGGTGGTTGTAGGGCGGCGGGACGTGGTCGTAGGGGTCGTACTGCTCGTGCCTGGACCGCACGGGGGCGACCCCCGCCGCGAAGTGGTGGTGCTGGTGGTGGTTGTCGGGGTAGTGGCCGCGGTGGTGGTGGTCGGGGTAGTGGCGGCGGTGGTCGTAGGGCGGGGCCGGATCCATGGCGACGGCTGGAGGCTCGTCGGCGGGGGAATCGGGGCGGCGCGGCGGCCGGGGAAGTTCTAGGGTTTGTGTGGGGAGAATCGGCGTGGCTTGCGCAGCCGGCAACGGCAGGTGGAGGATGTAGGCGTGGCGCGGCTGGAATCGCTCAATCAATCTGGAAGTTCTAGGGTTTGGGTGGGATGGGATCTTGTGGATGGATCGCGTCGCGGCGGCGCCGGTGGTGTTTGTTTGTTTGGTTCGTTGTAGGAGTATTTGCTTCCTTTATCTGGGTCCGGCCTGAATTGGGAAAGTGCTATGCACGCATACGGCACCCCCTACTTTCACCTAGATGACAAAACGTCTACGTCCAATCCGAGGATACGAGGCTAACGATTATTTTTGGGTACCTCTAGTTTAAAAGGATATATACATTGTTTTAATGGAATACAAGTGTTTCATGTCTTAAACAATATAATTTTATCTTATATTTTCTCTTTTCTCATGAGAAGACCCTGCATTTTCATGTCTTACCCCTAATACCTTTCCCCTGGCCCCCTCCCCAATCAATTCTCTCGTTCAGTTGAGCCACGTTGCTCGTTTCTCGGGCGCAACCTGCCTCCCTCAATTCTCCCAGCCCACATAGTGCCCCCTCCTTTTTATCAAACCACGTAGTAACATCTCCTTTCCCGTGCATGCGCCATGCACGCCCGATTTGGTTTCCTTCATTTCTCGGTGCTACCCTGGTAAGGAAAGTGCGATGCATGCGCCGCGTGTCGATCTTCACAAGGGAAAAAGGGTAAACACAATGGATAATTTTACTACGTGGATCGCGTTTACATCCACGTGAAATGGTGGAAGTCGGTATGAACCATAATAGTTTGACTTCCTTGTTTTGGTGCACACCCGCCAACGAGTTGGTACGTACTAATTTGAATATCTATTCTTACTTAAGGCAAAGTCAATCAATTCATTTGGGCAATAATCTATTTGAGATATGTTTTACCCAAATGTTTATGGTTTATGGTTCTAAACCGTTGAGTTCGTGTTGTGGTAGTAGCTGTTTCGAAGAATGGCGGATCCATAGTTGAAGGATGGCGAGAATCATAATCATTTACAAGAAAGCAACTAGGTGATTCAACATCATTATTTTAAGAATGGATGCAAGCCAAGCCCAATTGCTAAGCTGTTGTGAACAGAGGTCAGGAGGCCAAGACAGAAGCGATGTCGTGTATGCATGTCCATGTGACCGAATATCTGGTTTTCACGATTCGAATCCGAGAACAATTTTGATCATCCCATGCCTACGTGCATTGTGTTTGTCATGGTAGATGGTGCTAGATGACAACACATGATGGAAAACCGTGTACCGTATCCTCGGTGCCATGGAAAGGGTGCTCACAATGGTTTACTCAACCGGTTTTATGACCTGATTTACGAAAGGACATATTTGGGTGGTGCTTGCGCATGACAAAAAGTGTCAGGGCACAAGTGCCAGGAGGGGAAGTATATCCCACACGGTCTACGCTTGCCAAAAATGGCAAGTCGGCTGACCCTTTTGCCCCCACCTAATTCGCGCCATCATAGCTCCAAAGCGCGCGAAAACAATTTACTACGCCCAACAACCACCCCTACAGACCCTACAAATAATTACCGCGCTTCCCGACGAAACACAACAACCAACCCAAGAGACTCTACAAATAATTATCGTGCTTCCGAGCGACACGCGATAACTGCCCCATAGACCGTACAAATAGAAAGTAGTAAGGTAATGAGATTTTCATGCACATAATTTGGTGAACTAGTGCACGATTTATTTGTGGCGGGTGGAAGTCATGCAGTTATTGTTCATACTGACTTTAATCATTTCACGTGGAAATTATACTCAATACTTTTTTGAACGGTGCATCGCGAAAGTACATGCAAAGGCGGATCCATCTTTTGCAGTGATTTTGAAGGTCAGCGGAATACTATATGTCGTGTTGTAGTTGATGCCAGCACATAACGGTATTGTTCTTGCTAGCATACAAGACCGACACTTTTGAAAGGAGGCACTAATAATTGTATTGTACTGTAGTAGGTGTCGTTAATGGCGGGTCCTACCCTAGATAATGGTCAAGTACATCTCGTCGACTGGTAGGCTTCTATCGGTGACTAGTCTGGCCCACCATCGTCGACGCTTGCCTTTATACTCGTGCTCCACTATGTACCCTTGGATGAATCTTCACTAGTGCGGCCGACGCAGCAGCAAGCGGCGGACTAGATTGTTGAGTCACCCAACAGGCACATGGGGGTATTTGTTTCTCTGTGTGCTATTTTGGTATTTGGTGGTTTTCTAATCATGCTAACATATTGTTCTAGTGGATCTATGATACATACTGGGTGTCCCTATGAGTTATCACTAGGAAAAGAATGTTTTTGCAACAAATCCTCATGCAGATTCATCGCATTCGAGGGAAACAACACCAACCGTAGATTGTATGACTACAAATACAAAAAATCATGATGAACCCTTACTTGGTTTGGAGGGGGTAGCTGCATTTGAGGCAACTACAACATGTGTTGGTCAAAATGTCAAAGCAATCCCTTGAGGGAGAAGGGCATGACAAGCATGATGATTAGGCATGTGCCTCGACGTTTATAACCCCGACAGGGCTTGCATGTGATGTTGCGGTGGAACCAATAAGGGCATGCCAGAAAAAATCAGGAAAAATAGAAGGGGAAGATAGACCATAAAGCAAAAAACCAAAGAGATGGATTTCTCTCAAACTAAAAGGGGACACCGTGGCAGGTCATACACTACATTTGTGGCCACAGCCATCCTTTGGTTAAAAAACCTTCGTTATTTTAAAAGTAACTTTTGTCACACAAGGGTATATGAGAAAAGAAAGGGGCTTCAAATGTTTCACCGGCACCAAGAAGCCAACCGGAGGAGATATTGGCGGTTGGGGTTCCGCCCCGGTGTCGCCTTGGGGGTGACAAGACTAGGGAGCACGTACAAGTTCCATCAATGGCTTAAACGATTCCACCATATTCACATTCATTGTTTCTATTTTTGACCAAAAACAGGCTCCCTACTGAGGTACTATATTAAAGACCACAATATTTACATCATCTCAGGTGCATACACCCACTTTAAAAGAAATCACAAAAGGATTCAGAGCTTATCTAAAAAGAGAAATTATGGTTTCCAAGTTTTGGCTAACCCTGAACCTTAGCAGATTAAGATCAGCTATCACTCTTGCCTTCTAGGAGTTTGATGAGGGTCTAATACCTTTAAAAATTAAATTATTTCTTTCTTTCCAAATCCTCCAAGCAGCTATAGTGAAAATCTCAAAGAAAAGACTGCTCTGGAAATCCGATTTAACCGGACTCATCATATCAAATCTTCGAGCACCACCCAACATGAAGTGCTAAAAGGGCAAAAGAAGAAGAGATGCGCCAATGTTTCTTCATCTATCTTATTTCTAGTAGTGCTAAAAGGGCAAACTGCACAAGAATGGTTGTTACAGGAAATGTCTCTTTTGACCATATTTCTAGTATTTAAACGATCCGAGAGCAACAGCCAAGAAAAAACCCTAGGCCCCGTTTGGGAGTTCCTCTTTTTTGAAGTATTCTGAGAATACTTCAGTTTCCAAAAAATAATGAAGTATTGAATACTTCAAGGTGTTTGGGGCCGAGGAAAACAGTTGTTTTGGAAACCAAAGTATCTCCAAGAATGTAGTTTTTTTTTGAAGTATTACAAATTTTACCCTGAACCTCTTTTTTTCTAAACGGAGAAACTGGCTTGCTTCATCCCCTGGTAAAACGGATCTCCTTCGTCTGGCGTCTACGCTCATGGCTCCTGCGGCGATATCCTCTTCTTCAGCCGTGGAGAAAGCAAGTTAAACCAATAGAAAAGAAGGCTCGTTCGGCTTAGCATTCGCCAAGAGCAGATCGATCAGGTTTCATAGGAAAAAAGGAAATTGAGCGGAGCAGATCAATCATTTCGTATGCATGTCTGAGCAATGGCGTCGCAAGATCCATGCAATTTGGTGCTCATTATGGTGCCAACATCACGTCACGCCTCGCACTTGGCCGCAAAATCCATGCAGGTTCATGTTTCTTTGGTTGATCAATCCGTAGGAAATAACGTTCTACGTCTCCGTTTGCATAGGAGGTAATCTACCTATTAGACCTCGTGTCCACTGGATATTATCATTGTAGTTTGCTACACACTCCAACATTCATTAGCTGTTCTAAGCAGCTAGAAACAACACTTTCCAAACACATTGCAGTATTTGTTAAAACTGAGAAATACTGCATTATCAAGAAACTGCAGTATTCCTTTCCCACGCGATTTCCAACTCCATAACTTAGATTTCCAACTCCACAAGAGAAAAACTACACACTCCAACTCCATAATTTAGTTTTGAAATACTTTTATTTTAGAAATACTTTGTTACCAAACTAGATTTCCAACTCCATAACTCAGATTTCCAACTCCACAAGAGAAAAACCCTCCCCGCCACCAGTGGAAAATGGGACATCCATCTAAGCCATTGGTACCGGTTCCCTTACGAACCGGTGCCAATGGGGCAATCTGCACCGGTTCGCGGGCTCAGGCGTGCGAGGAGCATTGGCACCGGTTCGTGAGGGCTTTCGTGCCGGTTCGTGTTAGGAACCGGTACGAAATGTCTTCGGCCATTTGTCGGACGCTTGGTGGGGCCCGGGCAGGACCTTTGGTACCGGTTTGTAACACGAACCGGTACCAAAGGGTGCCCCTATATCATCATCGAGCCCGTCCCCCGGCCGTCCCCCGGCCGGCTCATTTTTCTCGTTCTTCCTCTCACACACAAATTTTTTGCACCTCTCACACTCCAATAAATCACTAATTTTTCTCCACCATTTTAACAAGAATAAGGGCATTCATCTATCCAACGGTTAGCAATATCATCCTTTCTTCCGGCGTTCCTAATTTTGCACATCTCTTTGGTAGTTTTAACTCGTACTATTTTTCTAGTGCTAGCAAGGTGTTCGATGAAATTCCTAAGTTAGGGATTTTACTTTTTTATAATCAATTTGAGCTGAAATTATGGTATATTTTGTAGGTTTTAATTAGTATCATCCCCGTCTTACCGCCGTCGATCGCCGGCGTCGTCCCCTAGCCGGCACCGTACAACCTCGGTGAGCCTCTTCTTTTTATAAAAAAAACTTAGTTTTATCTCGATGAAATTGAATATTAATTTAGTTTGTCACTCATATATCCACGATGTTGTGTAATTAATGATATTTGATATACATATAAAATGCGGATGAATCGACAATGGATGTACGGTGACCGGTGCCATCCCGACTTCATTAATGGCATGCATTATTTTCTCAACGTGGCTGAGGCAAACGAGCGATCGAATGGTTTCATCTATTGTCCATGTAGTTCCTGTAAGAATATGACGGATTACTCTACCTCAAAGACCATTCACGTCCACCTGCTGCAGAACGGTTTCATGCCCAGCTATAATTGTTGGACCAAGCACGGAGAAAGAGAGATTATATTGGAAGACAACGAAGAAGAAGAGGATAGTGACAACTATCCTATGTTCACTGAAGACGGTGATAGTAGAATGGGGAAGACGAAGCTGAAGAAGAGCCCATTTTTGATGAGCCCATTTTTGATGACCCCGATGACGATTTGGGTCGGGCCATTCTTGATGCGAAGATAAGCTGCGGAAGTGAAAAGGAGAGGTTGAAGTTGGAGAAAATGTTTGACGATCACAAGACACTGTTGTACCCAAATTGCGAAGATGGCCAGAAAAAGCTGGGTACCACGCTGGAATTGCTGCAATGGAAGGCAGAGAATGGTACTTCTGACAAGGGATTTGAAAAGTTGCTGAAAATAATAAAGAAGATGCTTCCAGGGGAGAACGTATTGCCCTCTAGTACGTACGAAGCAAAGAAGGTTGTCTCGCCCTCTAGGATTAGAGGTGCAGAAGATACATGCATGCATCAATGACTCGCATCCTCTACCGCGGGGAGTACGAGAATTTGAATGCATGCCCGGTATGTAGTGCATTGAGGTATAAGATCAGGCGAGATGACCCCGGCGATGTTGAGGGCGAGTCCACCCCCGGAAGAGGGTTCTGCGAAGGTGATGTGGTATGCTCCTATAATACCACGGTTGAAACGTTTGTTCCAAAACAAAGAGCATGCCAAGTTGTTGCGATGGCACAAAGAGGACCGTAAGAAAGATTTGATGCTGAGACACCCCGCCGATGGGTCGCGGTGGAGAAAAATCGACAGAGAGTTCAAGTCATTTTCAGATGACGCAAGGAACTTAAGATTTGGTCTAAGTACCGATGGCTTTAATCCTTTCGGTGAGCGAGCTCCGGTCATAGCACCCGGCCGGTGACTCTATGTATCTATAACCTTCCTCCTTGGTTGTGCATGAAGCGGAAGTTCATTATGATGCCGGTGCTCATCCGGGGCCCGAGGCAACCCGGCAACGACATTGATGTGTACCGAGGCCGTTGGTTGAAGAACTTTTACGGTTGTGGCGTGACGAAGGTGTACCTGTGTGGGATGAGCACGAACAGAAGGAATTTAACCTACGGGCATTGTTGTTTGTAACCATCAATGATTGGCCTCGCTCTTAGTAACATTTCGAGGCGATCAAACAAGGGATACAACGCATGCACACACTCGTTTAGGTGAGACTGACACTATATATTTAGGAAACAAGAATGTGTACCTAGGGCATCGTCGATTTCTTCCAAAACAACATCACGTAAGAAAGAGAGGAAAGCATTTCGGAGGTGAGGCAGATAACCGGACAAAGCCTACCCGCCCTACTGGGGAAGTTATATATGATATGGTCAAGGATTTAAAAGTGATCTTTGGAAAGGGTCCCGGCGGACAATCTGTTCCGAATGTTGACGGACATGTACCCATGTGGAAGAAGAAGTCGATATTTTGGGAGCTACCCTACTGGAAATTCTTAGAGGTTCACTCTGCAATCGACGTGATGCACGTGACGAAAAATCTTTGCGTGAACCTGCTAAACTTCTTGGGCGTGTATGGGAAGACAAAAGATACACCGGATGCACGGCAGGACCAGCAAAGTATCCACGAAGGAAGCAACTCTGAATCCGAGAGAAGTATCAAGGTCCTGCCGGCTACGCTCTTACCAAAGAAGAGAAGGAGATCTTTTTTGAAGTCTCGAGTAGCATCAAGGTCCCGTCCGGCTTCTCGTCGAATATAAAGGGAATAATAAACATGTCCGAGAAAAAGTTTCAAAACCTAAAGTCTCATGAGCGCCACGTGATTATGACACAATTACTTCCGGTTGCATTGAGGGGGCTTCTGCAGGAAAATGTTCGAGTACCCATTGTGAAGCTATGTGCTTTCCTCAATGCAATTTCTCAGAAGGTGATCAATCCACTTACTCTACAAAATTTACGGAAGGATGTGGTCCAATGTCTAGTCGGCTTCGAGTTGGTGTTCCCACCATCCTTCTTCAATATTATGACACATCTCCTAGTTCACACTGGTCGAAGAGATTGGCGTTCTCGGTCCTGTATTTCTACACAACATGTTCCCCTTTGAGAGATTCATGGGAGTCTTAAAGAAGTATGTTCATAACCGTGCTAGGCCGAAGGAAGCATCTCCAAGGGCTATGGAACGAGAGGAGGTCATTGAGTTTTGTGTTGACTTTATTCCTGACCTTAAGCCGATCGGTGTTCCTGAATCACGCTATGAGGGGAGACTTGCGTGGAAAAGGCACGCTAGGAAAGAAAGCAATAACGTGTATAGACGGACATTCTTTCACTCAAGCACACTACACGAGTTCTACATAATTCCATCTTGGTGGCTCCGTACAAAGAGGAACACAAGGATATCTTACGCTCTAAATACCGGAGGAACGTGAAGATTGGATTGATGGAGAACACATGAAGACTTTCGGCGGTTGGTTGCAAACACGTCTCATGAATGCCACTGATGACGAGCAGCTATACTTGTTGGCCAAGCAACCATCTTCGACTATATCGACTTTTCAAGGGTACGAGATTAATGGGAACACATTTTACACGTTCGCCCAAGATAAAAAGAGCACCAATCAAAACAGTGGTGTCCGCTTTGATGCAGCGGATGACAATGGGAAGAAGGTCACATATTATGGGTACATAGAGGAGATATGGGAACTTGAATATGGACCTAATTTCAAGGTCCCTTTGTTCCGGTGCAAATGGTTCAACCTCGAAAGATGGGGTACGAGTAGACCCGCGATGCGGAATGACTACGGTGGATCTCAAGAATCTAGGGTACGACACCGAACCATTCGTCCTAGCCAGTGAAGTGGCTCAGGTTTTTTATGTGAAGGACATGTCTAGCAAACCGAAGAAAAGAAAAGAAAGGCAAGAGGACACATCATACGATGAGCCAAAGCGGCACATAGTTCTTTCGGGAAAAAGAAACATCGTGGGAGTAGAGGACAAGACGGACATGTCGAGAAGATTATAATAAGTTTGATGATATTCCACCCTTCAAGGTGAAAACTGGCCCAAGCATCATCTTAAATAATGAAGATTGTCCATGGTTGCGTCGCGATCGGAAGAAAGGAAACAGAGCGAAGAAAACTCGGAAAACTAGCTAGATAGGGATCATAACTTGTGTATCTCAATATGGAAATCACTTTTGTGTAATGATGTTAACAATGGAGCTTTCACGGGCTTGCATGGAAATTTTTCCAAGGCGGAACTTCCGAATATGCCATATATAGGGCATGTGCACCGAGGGCATATTCGAGAAGTTCCGCCACGAGATTTCCCTATCCTTCCACAACATTGTTAGAGGAGATGGAGTCTTTCACGGGCTTCCGGGGAAATTTTTGCGAGGCGGAACTTCCGAAGATGCCATAGGTCGTGTGCACCAAGGGCATCTTCGAGAAGTTCCGCCACGGAGATTTCCCAACCCTTTCCTCCATCCATGGGGATGAAACTCTCCATCCATGTTGGCTTGTTGAGCTGCTTGCCATGGCGATGCTCCTTTTATAGGCACGGCACCGCTTCTACTTTGTCTTCTTCCTTCGACAGGGTGTCGTGTGCTACATGCTTTATCTCATCGAGCAGGGCGTCCTTATCATGCCGACAGCTTTAGTACCGGTTGCACCCACTAGCCGGTACTAAAGGTTACCCACGCGTCCTTATCCCACCGACAGCTTTGTTACATGACAGAAAACCACCTTTAGTACCGGTTGCACCCACCAGCCGGTACTAAAGGTTACCCACGCGTCCTTATCCCACCGACGGCTTTGTTACATGACAGAAAGCCTCCTTTAGTACCGGTTGCACCCACCAGCCGGTACTAAAGGTTACCTACGCGTCCTTATCCCACCGACGGACTTTGTTACATGACGAGAAAACCACCTTTAGTACCGGTTGCACCCACCAGTCAGGTACTAAAGGTTACCCACGCGTCCTTATCCCACCGACAGACTTTGTTACATGACAGAAAACCACCTTTAGTACCGGTTGCACCCACCAGCCGGTACTAAAGGTTACCTACACGTCCTTATCCCACCGACGGCTTTGTTACATGACGGAAAACCACCTTTAGTACCGGTTGCACCCACCAGCCAGGTACTAAAGGGTTTCCCGCCTATTTTTTCACCGGTTCCCGCCTCCGTCATCCCGCCATTTTTTCACTATATATATGTAGGCTTGGCCTCCATTTACATATCACATCTAGACTCATATCTCGCAAACCTCATCATTCTCTCCCATGGCTTCCATCGTATATCTAACCCCCACGGAGGCGGAGGCGCTTTGCGCCTCGAACTACCCCTGCCCGCCGGGCTACCGCGTCCCGACCGGCTGGTTGCTAAGCGTCGGAGGCGTACCGGTCCCTCCGGTCCCTCTAGGTGTGGCGCGCGAGATGGCCATCACGAACCACTACTACTTCGAGCTCACGCCGGAGCAGCGGAGGAATCCCCGGTGGCATCCCGACTACGGCCCGACTTGGGAAAGCTTCTTCATCAATCGGCGTGAGAGGGCGCTTGCCGAGGCACGAGGAGGGCGGCCCGCCTCCTTCGAACTTCAACGAGGCCGGCCGTCGGGCGTGGTGGCGCGGCCGGACTCTCCAGGGCGTCATGGCCTACCGTGGCCCCCGCCTGCGCTACCCTCGGTCCCGGCCCACGCGTGCTCTCCCGCCGAGGTTCGACTACCGCGACCCCGATGCCGGCGACGATGATGACGGCGACTACGACGACTACGGTGGCGAGTACTATAGGGCCGAGCACGAGTATGACCGAATGACTCCAACAGTCAAATCTGGCCATGTATCTTAATTTTCAGTTGAGCTACTTTTAATTCGAGTTCAATCGTAACAAAATTGTATTCCCACCCTTTCTTTCTCGCCTTTTTTCTCCCACGCGCGGCATCGTGACGGACAAGTTTCCCGCGCGATGTCGGGGCGGGAAACTTTCCCGCGCGGACGGCGTCGTGGCGGGAGTAAAGAAAAGAAATAGAAAAGAAAAAGAAAAGAAAAGGAAAAAATAAATAGAAAATAAAAGAAAAGGAAACAGGAAAAGAAAAGAAAAGAAAAAGAAAAGAAAAAGAAAAGAAAAGGAAAAAATAAATAGAAAATAAATAGAAAAGAAAAAGAAAAGCAAAAGAAAAAATAAATAGAAAAGCAATAGAAAAAATAAATAAAAAAGAAATAGAAAATAAAATAAATAGAAAAGAAAAGAAACAGAAAAGCAATAGAAAATAATAAATAGAAAAGAAAAGAAAAAATAAAAGCAATAGAAAATATAAATAGAAAAGAAAAGAAAAGAAAAGAAAATAATAAATAGAAAATAAATAGAAAATAAAAGAAAAGAAAAGAAACATAGAAGAAAAAATAAACAGAAAAGAAAAAGAAAAGAAAATAATAAATAGAAAAGAAAAGAAAAAATAAAAGCAATAGAAAATATAAATAGAAAAGAAAAGAAAAGAAAAGAAAATAATAAATAGAAAATAAATAGAAAAGGAAAGAAAAGAAAGAAAAGAAACAGAGAAGAAAAAATAAACAGAAAAGAAAAAGAAAAGAAAAAGAAACAGCAAAAGAAAAGAAAACAAAAAAAAAACCTTTGGCACCGGTTGGTGCCACCAACCGGTACGAAAGGCCTTTCGTACCGGTTGGTGGCACCAACCGGTGCCAAAGGTCCTCCCCATCACTTACCTTAGGCGCGCGCGGCCAAGACGCCCAAATCGGTACCAAATTAACGCACAGACATCGCGCGAGACGCCGCCGCCGCCGTCGCCAAGGACCACGCTGTCGCCGCCGTCGCCACGAGACGCCGCTGCACGCCCTCGCCGTCGCCACGAGGACCACGCCGTCGTCACCAGCCGGCCGCTCCCTCCTCCGCCGCAACTTGCAGGTTAGGGTTTCTTCTCCCTGGCCCCGGCCTTCTCCCTCCTCCGGCCGGCTGCGCCACCCGCCGCAGCGGCCGCCGCCTACGCCGCCTCCCTGCTCCAACCACGCCGTCGTCACCAGCCGACCGCTCCCCCTCCGTCTGCGTGCAGTGGCGCGTGCCGTGGCGCCCTCAACCGCGGCCGCCCACCACATGTTCGACCAAATGTGGCACTGAGCTTCCGCGCGCCGTGGCGGTCAGGGCCGACGTCTCCGACAAGGCCGACGTCTTCCTTGCTGGCGGTGACGCTCCTGCCCGGCTACGCGGCGTACGCGGCGTCCAAGGCGGCCGTGGAGGCGATGTTGCGGGTCACGTCGACAAAGGAGCTCGGGCCCGCGCGCGTGACGGTGAACTGCGTGGCACCGGGGCCCACGGCGATGGAGCTCTTCTTCCAGGGGAAGAGCCGGGCACCCCATGGGGCTCCCTTTGCTAAGTTGAAAAATAAACCCATGATTCCGTCCATTGAACGAATGAACATCTTCTTGCTTGCGGCGATTTGATTTGTTGGTAAACTCCGCGTCGATGAGGTTGACACTTGTGGCGAGTGCGCGTAGGTAAACGAAGGAGAAATGATAGTTCAACAGAAGATGCTCACTCGCTCCGATATTGTTTGGATTTTGGGCACCAAGAACTTGTCATGGATGTGTAAATACCACACAAACTTGTAAAATATGGTGTAGTGGACAAAGAACTTGTTTTGGATATGCAAATACCCCCACCCCAGCACACAAACACAAACTTGCAAAAATAGGGCGTAGTGGCATTTAAAAATTTCGTGGTGCAAAAATCATTATATATTATTTTGTATCCGATAATTTGTTGCCACGCTGCAGCGGTTGGGTCAACAATTGTGCATAAAAAACTAGGTTTTCATAAAAGAGTCTTTTGGTCCCCCCGTCCGTTTGGTAGAAATAGTCGGTTTCATTTATTTTTCATCTACTCTAACCCAGAAACTTCACCTACCTCGTAAAGGAGTCCTTTTTTACATCACATTCGTGGCCAAGAGAAGGGCGTCGCTGCCGCGGTGCCAACTGACACGTCCTTTAGGCCGTTCGAGGAGGATAGGTGGTAGGCCGTTAGGGTTATTGCTTTCTTCATTTCAATTGTTATCCATCTAGCAATCTGTTATATGATCATGACAAGATGAATGAAATAATTGCTTTCTTAATTTTGTAGTGACATTGAGCTATGGCGGACGGCACCTTCGTCCGAGATGAGGAGGGGGAAGAAGCGGTGCAGAAATTGATATATGAGAGTGCCCGTGGGGCTGATGGAGATGAAACAGAGTTTGCCGACTTTCTGAATGATTTCGGCGAGGGACTTGAGTCCGAACAAGTTAGAAGAGACAACGAAGTTTCCATAACAAACTCCGCCGAGGTGTATATTTATGTATCAAGTGTATGTTCATATCACTAGATGCATTCATTTATTTGTATTTCACTTATTAACGAATAATTTTTCTATTAGCCTTCTGGATCATCGAGCAAGTCTGTTAAAACAAAACGAGGCCCGACGCGAGTTCTAAAGGGCGAGGGTAGGTTAGCCCTCACGGCATTTAAGGAAAATGGTGAACCGGTGCATCCCAAAGATCACTGCACCAAATTTACAAGTCAAGCTGGAGTTCTTGTTAGGGACCATGTACCGATCAGCATTCGAGAGTGGCATAAGCCGAAGAAAGCGGAGAATGAAGCTAGTTATGTCAACGACGCGATGAAAAAGTTTCTTTGGGAAACTCGCTAACACGCTTCAGCCTACCGGAAGACATGACGGAAGGCCAGAAGAATAAAGTCAAGGAATGGACTCTCAAGAAGATGGCCATACAATTCCAGACTTGGAAGAAAAATTTATGGGACAAATATAAGAATGAAGATCCAGTATTCGATGATGATACTGGCAAGAACAATCTAGTGAAGATAAAGGATCACTGGCAAGAATTTAAGAGGTATAAGCAATCGTCTACTTTTGTGTCCCGATCGGTCACAAATAAGAAAAATGCTGCAAAGAAGACAATTTGGCATCATATGGGGTCAGGTGGCTACAAGACTGCCATTCCGAGGTGGATAGCGTATGAAAATGAGCTCGATGGCTGCAGGAATCACTCCACGGACATGGGACCGGCCCGAACGGTCCAAGTTCCGGTTGTTCGCGCATGGGGCAGGGTTGGACCCAAAGACGGGGCTGATCGTTGCGAAGGGAAAATGGAAGGAAAAGATTGAGCAAATCGTACCGAAGCTTGTAGCTGCAATTGAACAGGTTCGAAAGGGAGAGTACATTCCCGATAGAGAGAATGACGAGCCGACACTCGCTCCGGGGAATCCCGAACACGTTGGACGGGTACGAGCTCGCCCAGGTCTCACCATGAAGGAAGCGTTCCCAGAGTCCGCTGACACTTATAGAAGCCGTTCGCGGAAGAAGAAGAAGGACGCCGACACATTAAATGAATTGTTAAATAGGGTGTCGGCGCTTGAGAAAAATCAGAGGCCACCTGACCAGCCGATGTTCCTACGAGGATCCTCAAGCCGATGCCGCCCCATCTCGGCGAAGAAGCGAGTGTGGGTTCCACGCATCTTGACGGATGTGGAGGAAGCTACCCGTGGATTATGTCACGGAGAAGACAGATTGCGAGCTCTATATGTTATTCGGAACCGCGTACGTTAAGGTGGCGGTCGGTTATGTTTACCCAAGTGAAGAAGGAGCAACGCACCACCATATGCCCATTCCACCTGGCTGTGTTCGTGTCGGGGTGGATGAAGTTGTTCCGGCTTTTGAAACGGTGGAGCTTGATATTCCTAGAGGTGACGATGAGAGGACACTTGCCGATGTCAAGCACGGTTTCGCTCTATGGCCCAAGAAACACATCGTCCTTACGCAAAGGCCACCGACTCCTCATAGCAGTCCACATGAGCATCAAAGGCCTTCGACTCCTCCTCCTAGCAGTCCACATGAGCAGCAAAGTCCACACCTACCCGAGAGGGACCCCGGCGTGAGTCCACCACCTCGAGATCCTCCGCGTAAGACAGCGCACGGTAAGCGGAATGGTACGCCGCCTAAGAAGAGATCTAGAAAGGAGAAACCACTGCCGCCTATTGAAAAGTTACCTTGGGAAAAAACTCCCGAGGAAAACCAGGAAGCCGTTGAGTCCCAGTCGAGGGCCTTTTTTGCTAAGAAAGAGCCGGAGATACCTTTTGAGAAGACACTAGATCCGGTGAAGGTTCGTCGTACGATCGAGAATCCGTATAACCACGAACCATCGCCGCCATCTGACTATAGGCGTTCTATTGAAAGGTCGTACGACCAAATGATGGAGGCGAAAAACCCCACTACCAGCTCGGGTATCAGGGAGATAAAAGGGATACACCAAGTCTACCAACTCAGAGAACTACCCGTTAAATCGGTCCCCCCTCTAAAGGTGTTTGACGAGAAGGCCGTTCAAAGTTCTCGACAAATCTCAACCGATTACGCCATGGCTAAGGTAGTATATCAATATGTTCAAGGGAAAGATTTGGTTGAGAATCTCAGCAAGCTACCAACAAGTATGCGTAACTTGCATACGTGGTACAGTGTTGCCGCAAAGGGAGGGATGGAGACTATTATGGTGGGAGTTAAGGAAGAGCACTACTTCCAAGAATACTCTGTGAGCGTTGACTTCTGCGAGCTTTTCCAGTTATACAATCTTCGGGCCCTCGACAAATCTATCGTCAGTTGCTATTGTCTGTAAGTGATTTATTTATATAATTTGAGAAGTCTTTAGCTCAGCTCCTTGATTATCCGCAAATTATAATCTTTTGTGCGCTATGTTATGCAGATTGAAGATGCTCGAATGCAAAAGGGATGAAATCAAGGACATTGGGTTCATTGACCCGGACACAATGCATGTCAAGACCATAGAAGAACCCCTCTATAACAGGGATACACCGGAGACTTTGCTAAGGTTTTTGAAGCGACAACGTGACAAAAAGACAATACTTTGGCCTTACAACTTCCAGTGAGTGTTACTCTCTTATAACACATTCTATTTTGCTCACTTATATATATGACACTACATATTTAAACGTGCGCAGGTTTCACTTTATTCTTATCGTCATTAAAATGTACGAAGGAGAAGTTGAAGTCTTTGACTCACTAACCAAAGAGCCTATACTATACAAGTCTTGTTTTCTTATGCTCAAAAGGTAATTCAAATTCTTATCGGTTTTTTTGTTAGTTTCCGATATCAAGCGATTGATAACTCTTTTGTGCATTTTCTTTTGTCGGGCAGCGTATGGGAAACTTTCATCAAGGAAGATCAGTCCCATGATTGGAAACCGAAGCTGATATGGCGTGCGAACAAAGTAAGTAGTACTACCTAGGTCCACACACCTTTATCATACTTCATTATTGTTTGACTGAATTATATTCTTGTACAGAAATGCGCAAAACAACCACCGGAGACTAATCTATGTGGATACTACGTTTGCGAGTACATCCACAGAATTGTCAGCGAGAGAGCGAATAATGAAAGAAATAGAGAGGTACGAAAATAATATTCACAAATTTATTTTCTTACCATAAGTTGTGCTGAGTTTCAGTAATAATTGTTTGATTTGTGATTTGATATAACACACATAGCTCATGTATTCATCTTATTCTTTTACGGTTGAGAAGAAAGCGGGAGAAGATCGGAATCGAGGAGCGCTTCAAAGCAATCGGCGAGGAATTGGCGGGATTTTTCCTTCGGGAAGTCATACCACCATCCGGAGAGTACCACTATGCATAAAGATCTTCTCCAGCTCCTCGATTGCTTTGTGTGTATATATAGTTTGACTCGGAGTGTACCACTATGGTACATGTGTGTAATAGATCGATCTTCATGCATGTACTATGGTGCATCGACTTGATTTGCATCGGAGAGTACTACTTATGCAATTACATGTGTGTTATATTATATGCACCAACTTTATATGCATCACCTTGATCTTCATGTACTACGTAAACCCAAACGCATTTCCGGTGCATCGACGCGATATGAAACGCTCCGATACCCCTAAACCCCTGCAGAAACCCTAAACCCTGAATTCTCTGCCGCGGCAGAGATTCATGAATTTTTCCTGACGCGGCAGCCTACCTTTGCCACCGGTTTGTAGTACAAACCGGTACGAAGGTCCATCGCCGTGCGCTCTCCTGGGCGCCCACGTGGAGGCCCATCTATACCGGTTCGTAAGGAACCGGTACGAAAGGGTGGGGGCCTTTTGCACCGGATATTTTATACCGGTTGCTAAACCGGTGCAAATGGCCCTCTGAAACCGGTATTGATAAGCGTTTTTCCACTAGTGCGCCGTCCCACGGTGACAACCCCCACCACGGCGCCGGCTCTCGGTCTCCAGCTCTACACTGTGGCGGCGGGGCGAACCGTAACGAAATTGTCGCCCAACATTTCTTCCTCAGCCGCTGCTCCTGATTTCCCACTGATTTATCGCCCGTCGCAGCGAGTGGGGAACAACAACCGCCATCGCATCCACAGGTTCGACTTCTCTGATGCCCCGATTTACTCCCACCAACGATGCAGCATGGCGTTTTTATCTCTTGATATTGTGGTTCCTCCATTCTTGCAATTTCTTGTGATGCCCAGAAAAGTTCGATTTCAGCTGCGAACATGATCCTTGAGTAAACGTACATTTTTGTATATCCGGAGCATCTTTTATGCAGGCACGAATTTTGGCAGACTCATGCTCTTGAAATTTCAAGTTATCCTACTCTTGTTTTAGTAATATCACAATGTCGTGTCAAAATCGCATTTCATTTCATCTGACGTTCATGGAAGTTTTCATGATGCTGGCTGGCTTCATATGAAAAGTTCGATTTTATCCAGGGAGTCTAGAAATAGTTCTTCGGTTCTTCACTTATGCTCTTGATCTGTCAAGCTATTTTTTTCGATAAAGGAGCATAGCCACGGTCTCTCGCATCAATGGATGCACACGACTTGCTTTATTAAAAAAAGTATCAAGTCACAATAAATCCATCATCACTTATTACAATCACGGAAAAGCTAGGGTCGATACATGAATCAACAAACTGAAATTATGGCGCTCAGAAAAGCTATGCATTTGCTATTCTATTAAGATAGTAGCCTGGAAAAAGAAGTCCTGAGCAACCACTAGCATCCGGTTGCATCCAATAACTATATTCTTCCGCTGCTCCACCGGGAGAAGGAAAACCCATTGCTGAACTGAATGAGCAGCTCGCCGGATAACCTGCAAAAAATTAGTTCCACTTTATTTGTTAAAGATAATATCATTTCTAGTCCTCCAAATAGCCCAACAAATGGCCGAAACACCAATTCTAATCTTTTGTTTTTCATCTTTCCTCACACCATTCAGCCATCTACCAAACATATTAGTAATATTAGCTGGTGGCGAGATGTTATATGTAAGGTACATCATTCGTCATATTATCTTCGCAAAAGGGCAATGGATAAACAAATGATTAACGGTTTCCGTGGAATCACAAAAACAACAATTTTGACATCCTTTACACTTCCGTTTAGCTAAATTATCCTTAGTTAGAAGCATTTTATTGCTCATGAACCACATAATTTTTTAATTTTTAAAGAGATCTTTAACTTCCATAGATATCTACGAAGGTAAATAGTATCCCATTCATCCAATCAAGGTACATAGATTTAACTGAAAAATACCCGAATCAGTAAGCTTCCAAATAAACTTATCAGGTTCAGATGTTAGGCTAATTGTAATTAGTCGTTGGCATAGATGTAACCATTGCACCCACTTATTGTCATTCAAACCTCTTCTAAAAGAAATGTTGATAGGTTCAGTAGCAAGCACAGTCGAAACTAACACATTTTTATGTTGAACAATATTATATAATGCCGGATATTGATGAGACAAAGGAGTATCTTCCATCCACACATCCTCCCAGAACCTAACAGATGTACCATCCCCCACTCTGAAAAAACCTCTCTTGGTCCTCTTTAACATGCATGAGACCTTTCCAGAAAGGTGAATCAGTCGGCTTGACCTCTACTTGTGCCAGTGTTTTATTTTTGAGGTATTTGTTACATAAGAGCTGTTGCCACATATCCTCCTCGGAGAGAAATTTAAACAACCATTTGCTCAGCAAACATTTGTTCTTTAATTCCAAAACCTCAATTCCCAATCCACCTTGGTCCTTCGGTCTACACAAAATATTCCATTTAGATAATCTATGTTTCCTTTTGTGCTCATCAGATTGCCATAAAAAATTTGATCTATAATAGTCTAACCTCTTTCTAACCCCAATTGGTATTTTCAAGAAGGAGAGCATAAACATAGGAAAACTTGTAAGAACCAATTAATAAGAACCAACCTATCTGTCAAGCTATGCTACTCTTGCATTATATCATCAGAATGTTAGCCAATAACCCAAGGAAAATGTGAGAAACTTTGTCGTGTTCTTTTCAGCATTTCAATGGGGAACTGTGTGACGAGCACGTACTAGAACAACAAGGGAAACCAGGGTTCAAAAGGGTAGGCGGAGAATTAAGCTTGAAGACCTTCCCGCGGCATTGCCTAAATTTCTCTTCCCAGTCAATTTTCAGGGTGCAAAGACTTATGAACCATATTTGTTTTCCAATTTATCTCTGAAGGACATGCTATATGTGTGATTTTATCAAAATTGCCCTCGGAAGAGGTTGTGCGGACTAGTGTTCTATCGAGCGAGTGGAGATGTTTGTGGACAGGTTGCCCAAAGCTCTGTTTCAACGGTCGCGTCATGTGTGTAGGCTTGGGGCAGAGCAAGATACCCAGACTGTGTTAGCGCAGTGTTCTGCTAGCTGCGCATGTCCTCCTCGGCCTCCTGGTGGACGGGGGCGTATCGGCGCCTGTCTTCCTTAGCCTCCTGGTGTGCCGGGGCGTATCTGCGCATGTCTTCCTCAGCCTCCTAGTGTACAGGGGTGGCGCCTGTCTTCCTTGGCATCCTGATCCTGGTGGATGGGGGCGTATCGGCGTCTGTCTTCCTCGGCATCCTGGTGGGCATGGGCGTATCTACGACCTCAGCCTCCTGTTGGGCAGGGGCGTATCTGCGCATGTCGACCTCAGGCTCCTGGGTAGCAGGGGCATATCTATGTCTGTCGACCTCAGGCTCCTGGTGAGCAGGGGCGTATCTGCGCCTGTTTTCCTCAACCTCCTTCCAAGCAGGTTGCTGTTGCCGGTGGTGATAGTGCTGGTGCTGATGCTGATGCTGTTGGTGGTGTTGTGGCTGCTGATGCTGATACTGTGGTTGGTTGTTGTGGTTGTGGTGCCCGGCGGCGCGGCGGATCTCTTCCTCTTCGTGGCACTGGTGGTTGGGGTAGCGGGGGTGGGGGTACGGCAGCTAGCGGAGGTGGCGGTGGGGTGGCGTACACCTCGGGGGGAGGGGGCGCGTAGCTGGGGCGGTGGGGCAGCGGCGGTGGCTGGGGAGGAGGCGAGGGCAGCTGCAGGTGATGGTGGTTGTGGATGTGGTTGTGTAGGTGGTTGTACGGCGCCGGGACATGCTCGTAGGGGTCGTACTGCTCGTGCCTAGACCGCATGGGGGCCACCCCCGCCGCAAAGTGGTGGTGATGATGCTCCTGCTGGTGGTCGGGCGCCGGCCAGCAAATACTTCACTACACCGGGGAGTGTTTACAAACGCCGTGAGTTATCTTATAATCTGATAAACCTAAGCCTATCGATGACGGACCTCGCTCCGCTCGTCAGAAGTTAGCATCCGTTTAGAACAAATTTGGATCACAATACAACAGTTGCCGGTACAACCAGCATAGGTTCGCCGGCTGGTTTACGGCGTTTGGGTATTGGGACCTTGGGATGGTGACATCAATGGCGTCCTCTACGGCGCCGCATAAACCTTTGCTGCTCCGCATAGATGTTTGCAAAGTTAGTTTCATATCCATTGGACTCATCAAACCAGGATCATGAACCACGAACGGAGAATGATGGAATCTTTTGTTTTCCTTCTGCAAGGAACGGGCTGCTTCTATGATCCTTCGTGGATGGAGGATTACCCGGCCGATCGCTTGGAGCAAGAAGTAGAGAAACATCTGCAGGTTGCCACCAGCTTTTTTTTTTGTCCAGAGGTTGCCACCAGCTGGTCCACCATGGATTTGGAGCTGCAAATTACACCTTTGGGCCATGTCTACGGTGCATTGGTGATGTATCTCCTCGGGATGCGTCGGGTTCGCACTGCTGCACGCGCGCAGCCTCAAGCTCGTCCTGCTCGGACACAGGGTATACGTGTGATTTTCATAACCACAACCAATTTACAGTACTACACACTGTACGTAGTGCCACCAACGAAATGTACGTGCTCACCATGGCATGATAAGTCCACCAATAAGATTTAAATTAGGCCCAGGCAGCTAAGAAAGTGTGCCAAAACTACACCACTCCACCCCACGCCTTGCCACAACAAGGAAACAATAAGGGCATGCCAGAAAAAATGGAAAAATAGAAGGGAAAGATAGACCATAAAGCAAAAAACCAAAGAGATGGATTTCTCTCAAACTAAAAGGGGACACCTGGGAGGTCATACACTACATTTGTGGCCACAGCCATCCTTTGGTTAAAAAACCTTCGTTATTTTAAAAGTAACTTTTGTCACACAAGGGTATATATATGAGAAAAGAAAGGGGCTTCAAGTGTTTCACCGGCACCAAGAAGCCACGCGGAGGAGATATTGGCGGCTAGGATTCCGCCCCAGTGTCGCCTTGGGGGTGACAACGGACTAGGGAGCGCGTACAAGTTCCATCAATGGCTTAAATGATTCCACCAAATTCACATTCATTTTTTTTCTGATTTTGACCAAAACAGTGGTACTATATTTAAAGACCACAATATTTACATCAGCTCGGGTGCATACACCCACTTTAAAAAAAATCACAAAAGGATTCAGAGCTTATCTAAAAAGAGAAATTATGGTTTCCAAGTTCTGGCTAACCATGAACCTTAGCAGATTAAGATCAGCTATCACTCTTGCCTTCTAGGTGTTTGATGAGGGTCTAATACCTTTAAAAATTAAATTATTTCTTTCTTTCCAAATCCCCCAAGCAGCCATAGTGAAAATCTCAAAGAAAAGACTGCTCTGGAAATCCGATTTAACCGGACTCATCATATCAAATCTTCGAGCACCACTATTCCAGTAGATATTTAATCTTGACCAACATGAAGTGCTAAAAGGGAAAAAGAAGAAGAGATGCCCCAATGTTTCTTCATCTATCTTATTTCTAGTAGTGCTAAAAGGGCAAACTGCACAAGAATGGTTGTTACAGGAAATGTCTCTTTTGACCATATTTCTAGTATTTAAACGATCCGAGAGCAATAGCCAAGAAAAAACCCTAGGCCCTGTTTGGGAGTTCCTCTTTTTTGAAGTATTCTGAGAATACTTCAGTTTCCAAAAAATAATGAAGTATTGAATACTTCAAGGTGTTTGGGGCCGAGGAAAACAATTGTTTTGGAAACCAAAGTATCTCCAAGAATGTAGTTTTTTTTGAAGTATTACAAAATTTACCCTGAACCTCTTTTTTCTAAACGGAGAAACTGGCTTGCTTCATCCCCTGGTAAAACGGATCTCCTTCGTCTGGCGTCTACGCTCATGGCTCCTGCGGCGATATCCTCTTCTTCAGCCGTGGAGAAAGCAAGTTAAACCAATAGAAAAGAAGGCTCGTTCGGCTTAGCATTCGCCAAGAGCAGATCGATCAGGTTTCATAGGAAAAAAGGAAATTGAGCGGAGCAGATCAATCATTTCGTATGCATGTCTGAGCAATGGCGTCGCAAGATCCATGCAATTTGGTGCTCATTATGGTGCCAACATCACGTCACGCCTCGCACTTGGCCGCAAAATCCATGCAGGTTCATGTTTCTTTGGTTGATCAATCCGTAGGAAATAACGTTCTACGTCTCCGTTTGCATAGGAGGTAATCTACCTATTAGACCTCGTGTCCACTGGATATTATCATTGTAGTTTGCTACACACTCCAACATTCATTAGCTGTTCTAAGCAGCTAGAAACAACACTTTCCAAACACATTGCAGTATTTGTTAAAACTGAGAAATACTGCATTATCAAGAAACTGCAGTATTCCTTTCCCACGCGATTTCCAACTCCATAACTTAGATTTCCAACTCCACAAGAGAAAAACTACACACTCCAACTCCATAATTTAGTTTTGAAATACTTTTATTTTAGAAATACTTTGTTACCAAACTAGATTTCCAACTCCATAACTCAGATTTCCAACTCCACAAGAGAAAAACCCTCCCCGCCGTCCCACGGTGACAACCCCCACCGCGGCGCCGGCTCTCGGTCTCCAGCTCTACTCTGTGGCGGCGGGGCGAACCGTAACGAAATTGTCGCCCAACATTTCTTCCTCAGCCGCTGCTCCTGATTTTCCCACTGATTTATCGCCCGTCGCAGCGAGTGGGGAACAACAACCGCCGTCGCATCCACAGGTTCGACTTCTCTGATGCCCCGATTTACTCCCACCAACGATGCAGCATGGCGTTTTTATCTCTTGATATTGTGGTTCCCCCATTCTTGCAATTTCTTGTGATGCCCACAAAAGTTTGATTTCAGCTGCGAACATGATCCTTGAGTAAATGTATATTTTTGTATATCCGAAGCATCTTTTATGCAAGCACGAATTTTGGCAGACTCATGCTCTTGAAATTTCAAGTTATCCTACTCTTGTTTTAGTAATATCACAATGTCGTGTCAAAATCGCATTTCATTTCATCTGACGTTCATGGAAGTTTTCATGATGCTGGCTGGTTTCATATGAAAAGTTCGATTTTATCCGGGGAGTCTAGAAATAGTTCTTCAGTTCTTCACTTATGCTCTTGATCTGTCAAGCTATTTTTTTCGATAAAGGAGCATAGCCACAGTCTCTGCATCAATGGATGCACACGGCTTGCTTTATTAAAAAAAGTATCAAGTCACAATAAATCCATCATCACTTATTACAATCACGGAAAAGCTAGGGTCGATACATGAATCAACCAACTGAAATTATGGCGCTCAGAAAAGCTATGCATTTGCTATTCTATTAAGATAGTAGCCTGGAAAAAGAAGTCCTGAGCAACCACTAGCATCCGGTTGCATCCAATAACTATATTCTTCCGCTGCTCCACTGGGAGAAGGAAAACACATTGCTGAACTGAATGAGCAGCTTGCCGGATAACCTGCAAAAAATTAGTTCCACTTTATTTGTTAAAGATAATATCATTTCTAGTCCTCCAAATAGCCCAACAAATGGCCGAAACACCAATTCTAATCTTTTGTTTGTCATCTTTCCTCACACCATTCAGCCATCTACCAAACATATTAGTAATATTAGCTGGTGGCGAGATGTTATATGTAAGGTACATCATTCGTCATATTATCTTCGCAAAAGGGCAATGGATAAACAAATGATTAACGGTTTCCGTGGAATCACAAAAACAACAATTTTGACATCCTTTACACTTCCGTTTAGCTAAATTATCCTTAGTTAGAAGCATTTTATTGCTCATGAACCACATAATTTTTTTAATTTTTAAAGGGATCTTTAACTTCCATTGATATCTACGAAGTTAAATAGTATGCCCATTCATCCAATCAAGGTACATAGATTTAACTGAAAAAATACCCGAATCAGTAAGCTTCCAAATAAACTTATCAGGTTCAGATGTTAGGCTAATTGTAATTAGTCGTTGGCATAGATGTAACCATTGCACCCACTTATTGTCATTCAAACCTCTTCTAAAAGAAATGTTGATAGGTTCAGTAGCAAGCACAGTCGAAACTAACACATTTTTATGTTGAACAATATTATATAATGCCGGATATTGATGAGACAAAGGAGTATCTTCCATCCACACATCCTCCCAGAACCTAACAGATGTACCATCCCCCACTCTGAAAAAACCACTCTTGGTCCTCTTTAACATGCATGAGACCTTTCCAGAAAGGTGAATCAGTCGGCTTGACATCTACTTGTGCCAGTGTTTTATTTTTGAGGTATTTGTTACATAAGAGTTGTTGCTATATATCCTCCTCGGAGAGAAGTTTAAACAACCATTTGATCAGCAAACATTTGTTCTTTAATTCCAAAACATCAATTCCCAATCCATCTTGGTCGCTCGGTCTACACAAAATATTCCATTTAGATAATCTATATTTCCTTTTGTGCTCATCAGATTGCCATAATAAATTTGATCTATAATAGTCTAACCTCTTTCTAACCCCAATTGGTATTTGCAAGAAGGAGAGCATAAACATAGGAAAACTTGTAAGAACCAAATTAATAAGAACCAACCTATCTGTCAAGCTATGCTACTCTTGCATTATATCCTCAGAATGTTAGCCAATAACCCAAGGAAAATGTGAGAAACTTTGTCGTGTTCTTTTCAGCATTTCAATGGGGAAGCGTGTGACGAGCACGTACTAGAACAACAAGGGAAACCAGGGTTCAAAAGGGTAGGCGGAGAATTAAGCTTGAAGACCTTCTCGCGGCATTGCCTAAATTTCTCTTCCCAGTCAATTTTCAGGGTGCAAAGACTTATGAACCATATTTGTTTTCCAATTTATCTCTGAAGGACATGCTATATGTGTGATTTTATCAAAATTGCCCTCGGAAGAGGGTTGTGCGGACTAGTGTTCTATCGAGCGAGTGGAGATGTTTGTGGACAGGTTGCCCAAAGCTCTGTTTCAACGGTCGCGTCATGTGTGTAGGCTTGGGGTAGAGCAAGATACCCAGACTGTGTTAGCGCAGTGTTCTGCTAGCTGCGCATGTCCTCCTCGGCCTCTTGGTGGACGGGGGCGTATCGGCGCCTGTCTTCCTTAGCCTCCTGGTGTGCCGGGGCGTATCTGCGCCTGTCTTCCTCAGCCTCCTAGTGTACAGGGGTGGCGCCTGTCTTCCTTGGCATCCTGATCCTGGTGGACGGGGGCGTATCGGTGTCTGTCTTCCTCGACATCCTGGTGGGCAGGGGCGTATCTACGACCTCAGCCTCCTGTTGGGCAGGGGCGTATCTGCGCCTGTCGACCTCAGGCTCCTGGGTAGCAGGGGCATATCTATGTCTGTCGACCTCAGGCTCCTGGTGAGCAGGGGCGTATCTGCGCCTGTTGTCCTCAACCTCCTTCCAAGCAGGCTGCTGTTGCCGGTGGTGATAGTGCTGGTGCTAATGCTGATGTTGTTGGTGGTGTTGTGGCTGCTGATGCTGATACTGTGGTTGTTGTTGTGGTTGTGGTGCCCGGCGGCGCGGCGGATCTCTTCCTCGCCGTGGCACTGGTGGTTGGGGTAGCGGGGGTGGGGGTATGGCAGCGGAGGTGGCGGTGGGGTGGCGTACACCTCGGGGGGAGGGGGCGCGTAGCTGGGGCGGTGGGGCAGCGGCGGTGGCAGGGGAGGAGGCGAGGGCAGCTGCAGGTGATGGTGGTTGTGGATGTGGTTGTGTAGGTGGTTGTACGGCGCCGGGACGTGCTCGTAGGGGTCGTACTACTCGTGCCTAGACCGCACGGGGGCCACCCCCGCCGCAAAGTGGTGGTGATGATGCTCCTGCTGGTGGTCGGGCGCCGGCCAGCAAATACTTCACTACATCGGGGAGTGTTTACAAACGCCGTGAGTTATCTTATAATCTGATAAACCTAAGCCTATCGATGACGGACCTCGCTCCGCTCGTCAGAAGTTAGCATCCGTTTAGAACAAATTTGGATCACAATACAACAGTTGCCGGTACAACCAGCATAGGTTCGCCGGCTGGTTTACGGCGTTTGGGTATTGGGACCTTGGGATGGTGACATCAATGGCGTCCTCTACGGCGCCGCATAAACCTTTGCTGCTCCGCATAGATGTTTGCAAAGTTAGTTTCATATCCATTGGACTCATCAAACCAGGATCATGAACCACGAACGGAGAATGATGGAATCTTTTGTTTTCCTTCTGCAAGGAACGGGCTGCTTCTATGATCCTTCGTGGATGGAGGATTACCCGGCCGATCGCTTGGAGCAAGAAGTAGAGAAACATCTGCAGGTTGCCACCAGCTGGTCCACCATGGATTTGGAGCTGCAAATTACACCTTTGGGCCATGTCTACGGTGCATTGGTGATGTATCTCCTCGGGATGCGTCGGGTTCGCACTGCTGCACGCGCGCAGCCTCAAGCTCGTCCTGCTCGGACACAGGGTATACGTGTGATTTTCATAACCACAACCAATTTACAGTACTACACACTGTACGTAGTGCCACGAACGAAATGTACGTGCTCACCATGGCATGATAAGTCCACCAATAAGATTTAAATTAGGCCCAGGCAGCTAAGAAAGTGTAGCTATTTCCGTAACAGTAACGCTACATCTACGGGCAAGTTTTACAAAAAATTCCTACGGACTCAGACGTGGCACATCACGTAGGGCTGAAATAGAAACTTCCTCCGATTTTTAAGCAAGCCGAGCCAACCAACTCACTCCACCTCTGCCCGTAAAATTCCCGTAGACACAACAGTCCGTAGGTCTAGCTTTATTGTTTCCGTAAACATCCTTCCGTAAGTTCCGGACCAGTGCTCACCACATCCTTCCGTAAGTTCTTTCCGTAAACAAATGCCCGTAAGTGTAGCATTGCTGCTATGATAATAAAAATGCATCTTTTCAAGCAAGCATATTAATAATTAAATTGTAAGTAAACATGCCTAATAGAATCCATGCCATTTTTGTTGTATTGATGATTATTATACGCAATGATATTTATATACCAATTACAGACCTTCCACACACTGTTAACTTATATAACTAATGCATCCTAACATGTATGGCACAATTGACATTAAAAAACTAGAAAATAGTCATGTCAAGATTTAATTTATAGTCTAGAAGTTTCGCTAAAATGGTTATCTAGTCATATAGTAGAAACAACTATTAAAATATTTGTTACGTGGAAGGTACACTTTAGATATCCTTACCATAAATAAGTGTATAATATAATGTTTATGTAAGCACTCAAGATAGGTTAAGAAAGTAATTTATGTAAAAGTACAATTAAATTTTGCGTACTGCGATTATAACAAATAACACTACAATTATCATATAGTAGTATTTTCTACATGGGATGCCAAATCAATAATATAAAATAATATTTGTAAAATCATACAAAAGGTAACTATAAATAGTATAAAAGTTTAGTATAAAATGTAACTATATACTCTCTCATCATGTATGTGATATCATTGTAGCCTTTGTATTAGTTAACACACTAAGTTATCATTTCAACTAAATTGAAACCTGTAAACAGACAATCTTCTTTACTATTAAATTGCTAACCGTCGTTCGTACGTGTGCGTCGTGGTTGTTCACCGCGTCCATCATCCCGCGAGCACATATGGGCCGAGGCCCAACAAAACTCTGAAACGTTTTTTCCTCTTTAGCATGGAGGCGGGGCAGCGACGACCCGAACCAGAACGGTGGCGGCAGTCGAGGGTCTTACGCGACGGAATACAACAGTTCCCGGCCGGAGGAGCGCTCCTACCGGTGGCCTCCTGTTGGTGGTCGCCTGCCGAAGCTGATGCTTCCGGCATCCTCCACGATCTCCTGTTACCGGCCTCGTCTCCGAGCTGCTGTGATGGCACTAGAACCAGAACACAACAAATTTTTAGATTCGATTCACCACACAAAAAATCGATGCAGAAAAGGAAGCCATAAAAATTTGATTCACCACACAAAATCGATCCAAGAAAGCTAACCCACTCCGTCATGCTAGAAGTAGTAGGAGCTCCACGCAAAATCAATCCAGTAATCTGGATCGCCACCAACGCCTGCTCTTGATCTTGCCGCAGCGCCTCATCTCCGTTCAAAGCAGCAAGAGCAGCCACAATTGCCTAGGTCCTCGCCATCCAATAGTCACGTCGATTCCTCCGGTCCCTCAGCTGTGTGCGTCGTCTACTACCGTCCGGCAGCTGCTAAGAGCATGTCTAACAGACCCTTTAAAAAGGCCAAATTCGTATAATAACCGTCTAAATAAGGGGTTGGACGCTACCGGCCGTCTAGCAGACCCGTAAAACAGGGCCCCGCATTGATTTTCTACAGTTTTGGCTACGGGGCGGCTCTTCGCCCATTACTTGTACGGAGCGGGAGGCTGAATACAGGGCCAACCCCTCATCCCATTTCACTAGGGCGCGCGGACATTTTAAAATTCCCAACCGTTTCCCCGCGCCGCCGCCATAGCCACCCGCGCGCCGCCGATGAAAATAGAATATTCCGTAGGATTCCGTTTTACGGGGTGGGGATACGGTGTCTGCTAGCTCGGACGAGTTTTCGGCCAGCGAAAAGTGAATGTAGGGCCCTCTACTCGCGTTTTAAAGGGCAAAAAAATAAGAGGTCTATTAGACATGCTCTAATACAGTCTGCTTTGACGAGACCGTCCTCCCTACACCGATGTTCAGCCGATCCAACCGCTACTCTCTTGTTCGGCAGCTACTCCAACTCTCGTCCATGTCTGATCCGGCAATTTCGGAATTGGCAAGAGGAAGGGCGAAGCTCGGTGAGGAAACTGCATCAGGAGAAAAGCTGACTCCTGGGTCCCACAAACAGTGCTAAACACTGGAGTAGACTAACATTTTACTAGCTGGGTTGTCCAGACTAGGAGGGGGTGGTACGCTTTTTTTTTCTATTGTTGAAGATTTTCTTTTTCTGCTTCTATAGTGTTTGGGGAGATTTTAAAAGGGCAAGATATGTCTAACTTAAAAATAATTTTGCAAATATTAGGGCAAAATAGGGTGCGCGAGGTTGGGTTGCCATGTCCGTGTACAGAACAATGGCTATAGATGACACACACGAGATCACATACCAATTGAAATGATCCTCATTGTTATGTATGAGTTTTTGTCGGAGAGTGACGTCGTTTGACATTGATAGAGTCTTTTCCCCACGCGTTAGAGAGCATAGCCATATAGTCTGTGCTGCAAAGTGTCACGGGCTATCGCTGCTTCTGGTTTGCTTCCTCGATGAAGGTGTCGTTGTAGAGAATGACAACGCCGACACAGGTCAGTTGGCTTAAATTGTTAGGAGATTTTCTTTGTTGCATGTTTTAAATCGACGTGATGTTCACTATTGCATTGTAAAAAAGTAGGGTTAACTAAGGACTCCCTACCATTTAGATTCGATTGAAGTAAGAAATGCAACATATGAAATATTGTTCACTTAATTTAATATGGGCGTAGCAACGCACGGGTTTTGTGCTAGTTAGTACTCCCTCCTTACCAGGGCATAGTGCGTATATATTTTTACACGCTTATTAAGGAGACTTGAGGCATCGTGGGTCAAGAGAGAAAAAATAGGGAAGCTTCCTTTCCTACCCCTGCATGCAGCCCAAGCACCTCCTTAATTATCTTTGATTAACTTCCCGGCCTCTTCGGTTTACCCATCACGCCGTCTTCCTTTTCCACCTTGCCCCTTCTCTCTCTCCTGTACAACGCAGGAATCGGGAGGCCCCCCAATCGTGGCAGTAATTCAGCCTAGCAGTCGAAGCGAACGGCGTCTGCGCGTGCGACTCGAGGAGCTAGACGTGCGCGTGCAGCCTGGGATCGCAGGGGTAATTCGGGAAACGATCGGGAGGGAGGGCCCTGGCGCCTTAAGCCTTGACCAAAAAACAGAAATTTTTTTACGCCTTATGCTCTGGTAAGGAGGAGGGAGTATAAGGTAATTAGACATGCGACTCACTTACATTAGAAATAATTACCATCAACCACATATTCAACATGTGGCAAACTGAGGGCATAACTTTTATATACCAATAATCATCCTAACGAAAAAAAACTCATTCAGAATTAATTTATTTCCAAATATTACACACAAATTGATCTTCATTTCTCTACATGTGAGGCTTCCATGGGTGGAGAGCTTTTCTTAAGATAGGAGTTTTTTCCCGAATGTATGAGATGTCCATATCCTGAATGTTGATACTTGCTACCATGAACCATTAATGATACAGTGCAAATTATTTCAGTTAACATTGAGAGAACATGATTGGTACCTCTCTCAGCAGCTGTACATAATTACATTGCCCTCAACTAGAGTTCACATATTTGTTTGATTTTACACCACTTGCAGCACTATGTATTTATCTCCGTGTTTCAGCGCTTCAGATGCAAGAGCGATGCTTTTTTCGCTTCAGATCACTCGCGTACTTTGCTACTTGCAGTAAAATAAACGAATATGGCATGGCTTAAATCTGAAATTGGAAATTCAACACATGTTTCTTTCCATTCATGTATGTACAGACTGAAGCAAAGCCTCGGCTTAGGGCAACTCCAACGCAGAGACCCAAAAGCGAATCTTTCGTCCGTTTGGGTCTTTTCGGACAAAAACAGCACCCAACGGGGCAACCTAAACCCAAAACGGACAGCCATACAGTCCGGGGCGACCCAAACCGGACCCAAATTTTGGCGGACTTTGGGTCTGTCCGGATGGCTTGGGACAGCTACGGACGTCCGGTTTTATCCACCCGGCCCCACACCTTCTCTCTCCTCTATCTTCTTCCACCCATGATTATGGCCGGAATAGCCACCGGAGTTTGGCTGGCCTGGCCAACTGCCGCCGCCGCCGACGTATGGCGTACCCCGGCGCCGACTCCTCCTTTTTTTTCATCCGTGCCCGAAGTTGCCGCTGCCAAAACGAGCTCCGGCGAGAAAGCTCGTCGACGGCGATGGGCAGGGTGACGACCAAGGGCGTGGGCGGAGCTCTCCGCGAGCACGGGCGGGGGCGGAGCAAGCCGCGTCGGCCACGGGCGGGGGCGGGCGGGCACGGCCGGGGGCGGTGCCGGCCGCGTAGGTCGCGGGCGGGGCCGGAGCTGGCCGTCGCGCCACGGGCGGGGGCGGGCGAGCGGGCACGGCATGAGGAGCTCCACCTGGGAGGAAGCTGCGCCTCGGGGCGACCTCGCCTTGCAGCGCCTCGCAGCGGCCGTGCGCGAGGAGCTCGTCCCGGCCGACGTGCTGCTCGGGGCGGCCTCGCCTTGCAGCGCCTCGCAGCGGCCATCGCGCGAGGAGCCCGACCACGCCGTTAGACTCGCTTCCTCGCGCAGCCAGCCTGGACCCTCCCGAGGCCGTTCCCCGCGCCGCCCTCGCCCGCCACCGCGACGCGCGCCGCCCGCCACGCCGTCGGCCGCCGTCCGCGAGCACGGCCGCGTCGCGCGCGCACGCCTGCTCACCAGGCGGGGGCGGGCACGGCCACGGGCGGGACGGAGGCCGCCGGGCCGGTGCGGGGACGGAGGCCTGCAGACGAGGGGTGGCGGAGGTTGACGCGGGCGGGGCCTGCCGGAGCGACCCGTGGCGCGGCGGAGCTCGTCGGGAAGTGGCGGGGTGGGGCGGAGGTCGCCGGGGCGGGGACGGACTGCGCTGCGGCAGACGCCGGCAGCCATGCTCCTCGCCACCCTCGACGCCGGCGTCATGGCGCATGCCTGCCCTTCACTTGTCCGTTTTGGGTCGTGCGTGTGCGTTGGGGATTAAGATTTGAGCCGGTCATCTGTGGACATCCGCGCAACGTCCGCGTGTCCGCCGGACGACCCAAACGGATAAAAAGGACAGTCCGTTTGGGTCTTTGGGTTGGAGATGCCCTTAGCCTAGCTTTGCCCAGTTCTTCCTCTGTTTTCTTTGTGACA
The DNA here is from genome assembly GCF_022539505.1 of Lolium rigidum. Classification (NCBI taxonomy): domain Eukaryota; kingdom Viridiplantae; phylum Streptophyta; class Magnoliopsida; order Poales; family Poaceae; genus Lolium; species Lolium rigidum. The sequence goes on from NC_061508.1 coordinate 331,247,143, forward strand.
TTAATTGCTAATTTCAGTTCACCAGATCCTAAAGAATGAAGCAAAATGCCACTGGGAGTGAGCAGAATGGTCACTGCATCCTAGCACCTCCGCCGGCGCGATGCACTGCCGCGCGCATCACGCCCTCCACCACCTGCGGCATTGACAGGTCCGCGCCGCACCCGACGCCCGCCATGTACCTGTGCACCTCGTCGCGGATAATGTCCTGCATCGCCGCCGCGAATGCAGGGGTGAAATGGTAGGGCGCTGGAGCGGGCGGGGGCGACGGGGAGGAAGAAGGTGGTTGGTGGAAGTGGCTGTGGGAGCTGTCGTGAAGGAACCCGCCCTGCACGGCGGCGTCCATGCCGGGGAGGGAGAGGGAGAGCGACGTGAGAGGGTCCTCAGGCTCCTCCTCCACCACAACTTCGTGCCGCCGGCTCATGGCGCAGTCGGCCGGCTCGAATCCACCTGTCCGCGCCACCGGCCGGTACACCTGCCCGTGGAACACGCCAACTCCGCCATGGCTGAGGTCGCTGCGGTCCGACCCCGATCCGGATCCCGACGGGCTGCTCTCCGGCGAGACGCTCGCCCGCTTGCACGGCCGCTCCTGCTCGCCCTCGCCGGCCTCGGAGACGGCGAGCCTGCGCTTGAGGGAGCAGTTCCAGTGGTTCTTGACGGCGTTGTCGGTGCGTCCGTGGAGGAGGCGCGCGATGGCGGCCCATCGGTTCCCGACCCTTGCGTGCGCGGCGGCGATGGCGGCGTCCTCGTCGGGCGTGAAGGGGCGGCGCTCCACCTGCGGCGAGAGCTGGTTGCACCACCGGAGGCGGCACGACTTGCCCGACCGGCCGGGCACCCCGCGCCCGATCGCCGTCCAGTTTCGCGCCCCGTGCCGGTCCACGAGCCGCCGCAGGGCCTCGTCCTCCTCCGGGCTCCACGGGCCCCTGATCCGGTCGCACTCGGTGTCCGCTGCGACTCCTCCCATCGTATGTGCTCCGGCTAGCTGCTTCGATGTGGAACTGGCGACTGGAATGGTGATTGGCTTGTTTGGTGTGGGTGGCGGCGAACGGCAGCGGTGGTCGTGGTGGAGTACGGAGGAAGGGGGAGAGGAAGAGCTAATTTATAGTGCGGGGCGGCCGGTGATCTGAGCGGCAACAACAGCTGGCGCACGACTCCCGAGCTCACCGGAACGAACCCTCCTGTAGACGCTACCCGGGTTGCTTGTCGTTTTACTTGTGAGGATGGCATGTGGGGTCCGGTGCTTGTGGGACCCATGGATCAGTCAGTTCGTGCGGTTCGATTTTGTGCAGGTGGGTTCGAAATTTGAACCGTTTCCGTTTCCGTTTCGTACGTGGGTGGAGTGGGAACCGTTGGGAGTGAAACCGTGGCCACCCGATATCTGCTCCACGTCTGTTAACCGTTTAGTGGCTTGCTATGGCAAAGCCAAAATTAACGATGTGCAATGGCTCCAAGGTTTTCTTTGCCGGCATGAGTTTTAGTTCAGTTTGTTGTTACATTATCCTCTTACTAACATAACAAGTTTTTTTCATCTCCAAATAAAGAATAATTCTTAGACTCTTTTTGTGGAATTTTACATCATATACTTCCTTCGTTCTGATTTAATCTACATTCTAGGAAAAGGAAAATTGAGACAAACTAGTATTGTACTACCTCTGTTTCAGCGAATAAGGCGTACACGTATTTCAAGACGAACTTGACCAAACAAATTAAGAAATAAAATCTTAATTGTATTGTACATAATTGATATCGTTGGATTCATATTGAAAAGCATTTTATAATGATATTTTAAACCAAAAATCTTTGTATATTTAGAGTAATTTTTAGTCAAATAAAAAAACATGTAAAACGAAGGCGCCTTATTCTCGGAGGGATTATTTATTAGTACTAGTTGAATATGTAAATAACCAATCTAAGCTACATTGAAATAACAACATCCAATAAAGCCTAGAATGTAGACTATTTCAGAATAAATTTTAGGGGTAGAATGTAGATTATTTTAGAACGGAGAGAGTAGTTCAGACGTTGCTTATGCCCTGTTTGGGAACTCTGTTATTTTTTGAAAAAAAATCCGTATTTTAAAGAAAACAAAAGATTTTTTTAGTGCGTTGTCAAGGAATACTGCAGCTTTTGGAGAATATTTCAGTTTAGGGAAAATGGTGGGGATTCAACTATCCCATAATGAAAAAAAATGTTTTATAACCACATTAATTGTTGATTCTAGACACCTTAAAGTATTTTACAATCCCTTATTTTCTAAAACCAGGGTATTTTTGAATTACTTCAAAAAGAAATTTGATTCCAAAATGGCGGCTTAATAATTTTGTTCTATTGATGATTATTATACGCATTGATATTTATATACCAATTACAGAGCATCCACACACTGTTAACTTATATAACTAATCCATCCTAACATGTATGGCACAATTGACATGAAAAAACTAGAAAATAGTCATGTCAAGATTTAATTTATAGTCTAGAAGTTCCGCTAAATGGTTATCTAGTCATATAGTAGAAACCGCTATTAAAATATTTGTTAGGTGGAAGGTACACTTTAGATATCCTTACCATAAATAAGTGTACAATATAATGATTAATGTTTATGTAATTGCCGCAAGACAGGCTAAGAAAGTAATTTATGTAAAAAGTACAATTAAATTTTGTGTACTACAATCATAACAAATAACACTACAATTATCATTTAGTAGCATATTCTATGTGGGCTGCCAAATAAATAATATAAAATAATATTTGTAAAATCATACAAAAGGTAACTATAAGTAGTATAATTGATTAGTATAAAATGTAAAGAATATACTCTCTCTTTTATCATGTGTGTGATATCGATGTAGCCTTTGTATTAGTTATGCACTTAGTTATCACTAGCACAAATAGGCGCGGAGGCATGCCAAGCCAACTGTGTAATACCATGACAGTGATAATTTTAAGACCACACTTCATTTAGTAAATGTAATGAATAGTTTGGTGTTAAATAACGAGCTTCGAGATGGGTGATAGCGAAGATTGATACACATACATTGAAATCATGTGCATAAACGGTTGATCCTTAGAATCAAATAAATAATCAGGCATCACAAATACATATAAATTAAGTTTGGTAACAATAACTTATTTTGCATATTGATGATCATACTCTAATAACTGATCAGTTAGTAGTTACACGGGGCAATATAGAAAAACCATTACATATATAGAATTCAGGTAGTAGCATGGATTTTGCGTTCTATCACAATACATAACTAAAAAGAATGTTTCACCTGCTTATAGCTTACATAAGAAAAACATCACCTCAAAAATTAGAAGTCATTTTCTAAGCCCTCAGGATTTAGGCGTGTGTTTTATTTTGGGCTTGTTGTAATGTGGCCCCAGCATACCCATTTGCTTTCTTCGCTCTCTGTTTATACTCGGATCTTGTATGATCGTGGTGGATTTATTTATAAAACGGGGAGAAAACCTATTTCGAGGACTATATATAATGGAATTTATCTCGTGGCTTGAATCAAACGTTGAAGGAACAGCTAAGTCTTGGGTTATCGTCGCTTTGCGCAGTACATGGCTGGGCCGGTGACGATAGGGTAGAGTAGAGATCAACTGCGGACGATAACAAATCAACCGACAGATGCGGGTGGGGTGACCCGAGCTCGGAGCTCGGTAGCGCGCGGCGGTGGTGCGATGCGATCCATCCGTGCGTGCCACCGCGAGCTTGACCTTGAGCCCCACCACATCCCAATTGCGCAAAGTTTAACCGGAAGCATCCAGCCGTGGGTCCCGGTTCCAGCTCCACCGTACAGCCGGTACGTACTCCCCCGAATCTCGCTCGCGTCGCATCCGTCCAGATAAACCCGAACCCTGCCGACAAGCCCCCCTTGTGCGCATGACGGGTGGGTCCGGCCCATGCGCACGAGCGAGCGTGGCAGTTGGGTACGTTCTCGGTCCACGCGGCCAGGCTGGTCTCTGGACGAGCGCCGCGCGCAGGCAGCTTCGCGCGACGTTCCTTCCTCGTGCGTGCATGGATCATGGATGCAAGTAGGCCAGTGCACTGTTCACAGATGCAAGTCGATCGGGCGTGCGGCACGCCACGTACGTAGAAACATGTGCATGTCCAGCCCACGCCGGCGAGGTCGCCGGGCCGGTGGCGGCGCGGGCGCAAGTACCGAGGGGGCCAGGCCAGGCTGGGCGGGCGTTGGGCGGCCCCCCGTCCCACCGACAGCCGCGTACGTGCCCCAACGGCCCCTGGATCCGCGGCGAGCGACCTTGCGAGCTCGCACGCAGCTTCGCGGCAGCTTCCTCGGACAATCAATTTGTTTTGTTTTAGACCCCGACGTACTGTACCAGATCTTTGCTCCAACTGCTGATTGGATCCTTTGCCAACTGATCAAGCTGAAGCTGATCCGTCCAGGTCCAGCCAGCCGCGATCGCGCTGGCATGTCAGTCGGTCAGTCAGCCAGCGCCATCGATCGCACCCGCCCGTCGCCGCCATGCAATACCATATTCCGCCCGCACGGGGCACGACGAGGCCGGGCGTTGCTCTCACGTCACCGCAACGGTGGACGTCGACTCGCCTACCTGTCAGGCAGCCAAGGTTTTGCTTTGCACTAGATAAACCGTGTCGGCCGCTAATTCTTCCTCGTATCTCTTGTTCTCTCTTTGTAAACTTGATTATCAGCCAATTCGTGTCATCTTTCCATCAAAATCACTTGTTAGACCAATTAGGAAACAAAGCGAACCCTGATCTACCAAAGGGAATAGTTCGATCCTCGCCAAGGCAATGAACCAACAAATTAGATGGACGTGTCCATGTCAAAATCCATGTCACACACTAGAGGGATTGGTTACGAATTAGGGCAGAGCGGTCACACGGTAGGAGAAGATGTTGATAGTGGCGAGGCTGATGGGGACGACGAAGAAGGGAACATGCATAACCTGATGGAAGAGGAAGTTGCGGATGGATTGGTGGGTTATCTTGATTCCGATGATTAGGATGAAGAAGAGAACGACGAGGAGGTCTCGATTCCTTCTAGATGGAATCAGGACTTCTCGGCCGCAATGACCGTGAACGATGGCCATGCTTGTAATTAACTAGGAGTACTACCAGAATACCATATCAAAGGGTGCCACATGTCATCTACAGTTACCGGGCAGTAATTCCTCACCGATAGAATCGTGCAATAATTGTCGAGCAGTATTATTCGGAATAAGTGATACTACATGAAACAATCCTTAATAACAATTCCGCATTTCTTCAAAATTAGTAATTCTATATTACCATATGTTATTTGTCGCATCACGGTCACCCCACGGGCTACCTCTTTTGCAGTATCTTTTGGGAAAAAACTTCGTTGTTTACCGTCTATTTTATATTCGAGAAAGCTATGTGTTGCTTGGTGATCATCCCATAAGCTACCTCTATTCTTCATTGATTTCTCTAGCATCCTACATAGTTTTATTCGGCAAAAAATACTACTATCTTCTTTATAGATGGCATCAAGACCATCCAATGGCGCGGCATGCTGTCGTGCTCAACTTTTGAAAAATCATTTCTTTACTCGTTTTAACTAGGGAAATACTAAATAATATTCATTTTCACCGAGAAAATAAAATACTCAACTTTGGAAAAAGTACTCTTCTGTCCTCTACCTCTTTTAGCTAGGGAAAATACGAGCACCTTATTCTACAGTAACTTTAGAGAAAAGATATGCATGATTTTGGTCAGAGTTATATTGGATTTATCCAAGAGAAATACTCAACGTTCAAAAAAAGTTTCCATTGTCCGCCGCCTATTTTGGCCTGGAAAAAATCACTCACATCTTTTACTGCTACAACTATAGTAAGTTTTGACAAAAAAATATTATATTAAAAATGGCGGAACATTGAGAAGAATGGTTTTACCAACTTATCTCAGGAGTAACATCAAGTGAAACTCCAACAATAGTCCATACTCCCTCCATCCAAAGGATTAGGACGTAAATTTTGTTGCACGCTTATTAACGAGACTTAATGGATCGATAGCCAGGAGAGAAAAAATCGGAAAGTTTCCTTTCCTGCCCCTGCATGTACCGAATGCATGCATCTCCTTAATTCGTTCTGCTACGCATGCATATCCTTAATTCATGCATGCATCTCTTTAATTTTCTCACGGCAGCTCCAAGCCTCTGAATGCAGCGCGGGAGTCGAGGGGGGGACGATGGAAAAGGGTGTCGAGTAGCAGGGGTAAAAACGGGAAGGACTCGTCTTCATCTGAACCAGCACCCACCACGCCTCATGCCTTGACTAAAAATCAGAAAAAAAATTACACCCTAATCCTTGGGATGGAGGGAGTACAAGCTATTTTTAGCAGTATTCTTAGCAACAGGCGCAGCGTGCCGCCGCACATAACTTCCTAGTTACATTTTATAATGAACTTTCATACCTTTCTATAGTTATTTTTTGTATGCTTCTACAAATATATTTTTCTACCATTTATTTGGCATCTCGCATTGCAATGCTATTAAATAATAACTGTAGTGTTATTTGCTATAAAGTTGTAACTGTGGTATCTAACTTTTATTTTATTTTTGACATAAATTACTTTAAACTATTTTGAGACAATAATAACATAACATTATATTGTACACTTATTTATGGTAAGGATCTCTAAAGTGCACCGTTCTCCTAACAAATATTTAATATTTTAGCGGTTTCTACTATATGACTAGGCAACCATTTTAGTGAAACTTCTAGACTATAAATTAAATCTTGACATGATTATTTTCCAGTTTTTTCATGTCAATTTTGTCGTACATGATAGGATGGATTAGTTGTAAGTTAATAATCAGTGTGGATGCTCTCTAATTGGTAGATAAATGTCATTGCATATAGTAATCACCAACAAAACAAAAAGGGCATGGATTCTACTTACAATTTATTATGCATGTTTACTTACAATTTATTATTTGATATGCTCACTTAAAAAGGGCACGGATTATATTACACATGTTTACTTACAGTTTAATTATTTGATACGCATATCGTCATCTTCATTGCATCCCGCGACTTTGGCTTTGACATAGCAAGCCACCAAAGCGCAACATACACCATGCGACAAAAGCTACGTCAAGCATGTGCCCTCGAAGCCACCATGGATAAAATATACCGTGACAATACTTGAAGTCTAGTCCGACTCGATTGGGCGTTAAATAAGATTGATAACACCAGATTCATCCTAAAACCCACTTTTGTGTGATGTACAATGTTCCCTTAATTTTGTGGATGGAATGTTTTTTGTGTGAGGATATATGATGGAGAGAGTTTTGTTTTGGGACAATGGAGAAATTATTACTCCCTCTTCATTTCCACTTATATAAGATGTTTGAGTGTTAGTAAAAAAAATACTTCCTCGGATTCATAATAAAAAAAATTCGATAAAGGGAATATATTAATATCAAGAAGATACCAATTACACCCAGCCTCTGCAACAACACACCACCCTAGTGGCACTACGGATGCACACAACCAAAAAAAGGAAAAGAAAATTAAGAAACAAAAATCCCGCTACAGTATCTCGGGCCTAACAACAGCAGTACATCCACCGCCAAGACAACACCTGAATTACAGACTCTCCAAAAAATGACGCCTCCAAGAAGGGAACAGTGCTCAAACACCATCGTCGCCCGATCAAAGATCTTACGTTTTCACCTTGAAGATAGTCCCCGCTCTTAGAACAATGCCTCCACCAAGGCCATTGGCAGACACAACCAGTTAAGGTCAGACCTTGGGTTTTCACCCTGATAGGTAGGACTCTGCGCTTCACCTGTGTTGTCACCCCCACTTTCATACCGCTGATGTGAAGCCCGGAACAGCAAGCCAGTCTCTCAACAGCGCGGAGACTTGAACCTCCCTTAGCTAGTCCTCCCCTCCGGCCTTCATGAAATTCTCTTCTTCCGACTTTCATCATGGATCCATAGTCACTTGATGTCAACGCAGAAGATTCATAATAATTGTCTCTAATATGGATGTAGCTAGAGATATTTTAGTTTTAAATACATAAGTACATACTAGTGATAAGTAATATGAATCAGAGAGAGTAAATAACTACACAAGACATTTAGGCAATTTAAATTAGCTTACCAAAAAGTTTTATATTTGCGAACAAAGAATGTACTCCCTCCGTTCTCTTTTAATTGACTCGGATTTAGTACAACTTTATACTAAATTTGAGTTAATTAAAAAAGAACGGAGGGAGTATAATTTATTATCGTTGGATTTATAAACCCAGTTTTATGTGATTGACCCAATTTATATTTTTGGGTACAATACGGAACATCTGTTTTTCGGATGGTGAGTTGTGTAACAGACGAACAAACGTGGAGCAGAAATCGGGTGTCCATGGTTTCACTCCCAACGGTTGTTACGGTTCCCACTCCCCCCACGTACTACGAATTTACGGAACCAAACGGAAATGGCACCGTTCAAATTTCGAACCGACGTAGGCAAAAACAACCTCCACGAGTTGACTGCTTCATGGGTCCCACCTGCACCTGACCCCACATGCCATCCAGACACAGAAAACGACAAGTAACCTGGGTAGAGTCTACAGGAGGGTTCGTTCCGGTGGAGCTCGGGAGTGGTGCGCCAGCTGTTGTTGCCGCTCAGATCACCGGCCGCCCCGCACTATAAATCAGCTCCTTCTCTCCCTCTTCCTCCGTACTCCAGCTCGACCACCGGTGCCGTTCGCCGCCACCCACACCAAAAAAGCCAATCACCATTCCAGTCGACAGTCCACGTCGAAGCAGCTAGCCGGAGCCGGAGCACATACGATGGGAGGAGTCGCAGCGGAGGTGGAGTGCGACCGGATCAGGGGACCGTGGAGCCCGGAGGAGGACGAGGCGCTGCGGCGGCTCGTCGACCGGCACGGCGCGCGCAACTGGACGGCGATCGGGCGCGGCGTGCCCGGCCGGTCCGGCAAGTCGTGCCGCCTCCGGTGGTGCAACCAGCTCTCGCCGCAGGTGGAGCGCCGCCCCTTCACGGCCGACGAGGACGCCGCCATCGCCGCCGCGCACGCCAGGCTCGGCAACCGCTGGGCCGCCATCGCGCGCCTCCTCCACGGCCGCACCGACAACGCCGTCAAGAACCACTGGAACTGCTCCCTCAAGCGCAGGCTCGCGAGCGCCGAGCATGACCGGCCTTGCAAGCGGGCAAGCATCTCGCCGGAGAGCAGCCCGTCCGGGTCCGGATCCGGGTCGGACCGCAGCGACCTGAGCCACGGCGGCGTGTTCCACGGGCAGCAGGTGTACCGCCCGGTGGCGCGTGCCGGCGGGTTCGAGCCGGCCGACTGCGCCATGAGCCGGCGGCACGAGGTGGTGGAGGAGCCGCAGGACCCCCTCACGTCGCTCTCCCTCTCCCTCCCTGGCATGGACGACGCCCTTCACCACGGGTTCCGCCACAACAGCTCCGACAGCCACTTCCACCAACGGCCTTCCCCCTTCTCCCCGTCGCCGCCGCCCGCTCGGGCGTCCACCGCAACTCCGACGCCATCGTACCTTTTCAGCCCCCCGTTCGCTGCTGCAATGCAGGAGATGATTCGCGACGAGGTGCGCCGGTACATGGCGGGCGTTGGGTGCGGCGCGGACCTGTCGATGCCACAGGTGGTGGAGGGAGTGATGCGCGCGGCGGTACAGCGCGCCGGCGGAGTCGGCAGGACGCGGTGACCAATCTAGGACAGCCGCAGTCTGCTCACAGGAGTAGCATTTTGCTTTCATTCTTTAGGATCTGAACTGAAATTAGCAAATGTCAGAAAGAAACGAAAACAGAGTAAGAATCGGGCAAAGCTAGGCTAAGCCGAGGCTTTGCTTCAGTCTGTACATACATGAATGCAATGCAATGGGAAGAAACTTGTGTCCAAATTCCAAGTTCAGATTTCAGTCATGTCATGCTTGTTTATTTTCCTGCAAGTAGCAAAGCACGCGCGTGATCTGAAGCTGAAGCTGAAGAAATCCTCGTTTTTGCATCTGATGCGCTGAAACACGGAGATATACAGAGCGCTGCAACTGATGCAAAGTCAAACAAAATATGTGAACTCTAGTTCAGGCAATGTGCTTATGTACAGGCGTACAGCTGCTGGGAGGGCTAGCTACCAATCATGTTCTCCTAATGATAATTGAAATAGTAATTTGCAGTGTATCATCCAGGGTTCATGCCAGCAAATATCATCATTCAGAATATGGACATCTTGTACGTTCGGAAACATCATATATCCTAGAAAAACTCTGCACCCCATGGAAGCCTCTCAATAAGAGGATGAGATCTCCGACAGCTGATATTAACATTTATAGTGGTGATTTCAAAAAAAACTTTTATAGTGGTATGTGCTAAATGTTCCAAAATATTTTTTTCTTTAATTCAAAAAATAATGCCCATTTTCAAAAATGACACAAATAATACGGCGTTGAGTTGGGCGAAGCCGACATTCCCATCATCGGCCCAGTTAAAGCCGAAAAGTGGTCGGACTGCCCCCACCAACCGACAGAGCTAGTCAGCCTGGCTGAAACCTACCGGCCCACGTCAGCCTAGGGAAACCCGAAAAGTGGGTGATGCCTAGTCGGCCTGCCTGGTGACAAAGCTCGGCGTAACCCGAAAAGGGAAATCATCTTGGGCTAGGCCGATTAGTCCGAGGCTAAATCGCGTCGACCACTCCTTCCTTCTCCCGTGGTTCCCCGTCGGGAGCGTCGTCGACGCCCGGAGCACCGTCAGAGTTGTCTTTGAAGCGGAGATCGCGAAGGAGTCCAATAACATGCACGAAGTTTCTAGGCTGTTGTAGCATCTAACATTGCTTTAGAGGTGCCTTACCAGCCTCCCCCCGGCTACCGAAAAACTTGGTTAAGCCATTGGTTTGTGCTAGGAGCCCGACCTTTTTTTGTGTGGAAAAATCGAGGAGTCGTGGAATACTAGGAGTCTGTTCGGTGCAAATAACAAAGCAATCAATATTAGGAGGCATTTCAACATCTTAGCTGGTCGATATAAACAAAAATCGTCAACATATTTATAAACAATGTTGTTGATATTAATATATTATCCTTTATGAAGAACATAACAAAAGATATATCACCCCTAAGCAGCAGAGCGCTCTATTGCTGGACACTCCACCAAAAGATCCAACTTCTCTTTGACAAGGAGGGACCAAGCGACTATGATCTCCAACTTGGTGATGCCAACAAAACACTGGCCCTTTGTTGTTTGGCATTGTTGGGCAGGGAAGACAACATGACCCTCTTTAGCTCGATGACCAACTGGTTCAGAGTAGGCTTGTATGACAACTTTCAGTGTTCCTTGTAATTCCACCGAAACAACATTCCTCGATAGATGAAGGTAACCATCCCATCCTACACGCATTCTTTTGCCACGATAATCAAGCAGCACAACTTCCCTAGGCATGACCTCTCCTGCAGTGGACGAGGAGCAAACAACTCGACATCCATTTTTAAAGGGCCAACGTCCTTCGACGATGCGAACACCAACGATAGTGGCTTGGAGGGGTGTAGAAAGGCGCTCAAGGCTTAATTCTGCTGTACAACGGTAGCCATGAAACAAAAGAGAGGTAGTACGATCCGCGAGTATCGTAGCGGTTACTAAAATTGATAAATGCATCTCCCGAGTTGATTTTGAGAACAACTTCGAAGTCAACATGGTCCAAAACTAGAACTGCACGGGATGGGCCAATCAAGTGCAAAAAGGGATCCTGCAAAGCAACATCATTGTTATACTTAATGGCGATGGGTTTCCTAAAACAAATACTCAACTGCACTCAACGTAAGACACGAACGATAGAAAGTGAAGAGAAAATTGATCATACATTTTCAGTAAGTACTTGGCAGTTAGGCCATGAGCGAGATAAGAGAACGTTGCGGTTGCGGTCCACGGTGTCCCGAGCAGCAACCACACCGTAGACTTTGAGTGGCCATTTCAAGTTGCCCTTTAGTTCCTTGATTTTGATGGAGTAGATCTGCAAGCATGTGCTCCCAGCCAGAGCAACAACATGTGACGGGATAGTACTGGGCGTGCAACATGTGAAGTGCATAGAGCTCAATGTGGCTGGAGCAACGAAGATACTATCAGAAATCTAGTATGAATAAGTAAGTGAATTATTAAGCTAAGATGTGGTAATATTTCTTGAGAGCATAAAAGGAAGCAAATAGCAGAAAAAGGATCCTGCAAAGCAACAACATTGTTATACTTAATGGCAATGGGCTTTCTAAAAGTTTACTCATCTGCAATGTAACAGAAGAACAAAAGAAAGTGAAGAGAACATTGAACATACATACTATGGCGGCAATACGAACCAGTTATTGTTATTCTAATTTCAATAATAGGAATGAGTGATCGTTGCATGTCACTCCAGCAACTGAGTATAAAAGTCGTTGGACACTCAGCCCATGTATCCCCTCATTGAGTGGTCTCTAGCCAATCAGCTCCTAGGAAACATCCTCCCATGGATCACTTCCCAGAAGTCCATCTGAACCCTTGATAACCAAGTGATCTGTGGCCTCAGGCATCTCAACTGTCCACCCTGCTGCTCAAAACAAGTACTACCAGAGAGAGCACATGCCCTTCTCCACAGCCTCCCCCTATATATTTGAGTCCACCATTGCAAAGCCGCGTGCGAGCTGCGCGTGTGACTTGTGAGTAGAGTAGAGTAGAGTAGAGTGTTGAGCAGCTGGTCATTGCCTTATCCTTGTCGAGGCGTGGAGTGGTGTAGTGTTGAGCGAGCCGTCAATACTTTGTCCTTGTTGCAGCGAGAGTGAGCCATACTTTTTGTCGTCGATTTGCCTGCCGGCGGAAAACTCCTCTCAATCCTCAGCTCTGTCCTCAATCTTTCTCCATCTGTCCCAGTCTACCCGAGTGTGGAGACCATCCACAAGACCCTTGTTCTTGGCTGTTTCCTAAGCTGGCCTCCATGGTCGGGTCGACCTTCTGGAGGCGTGCTGCCCCACCTTCAAACGACTCGCCGGCGGCTGACGGACGAGCTTGACGGTGGCCATGGAGTCCCCCTAGCCAGTACTCTTTTGGAGTGGAGTGTTGAGTAGCCGGTCACTATCTTATCATTGTTGTGGCGGGGCGTGGGGTGGAGTAGAGTGGTGTAGTGTTGAGTGGGCCGTCAATACGTTGTCCTTGTTGTGGCGAGGGTGAGCTGTACTCCTTGTCGTCGATTCACCGTCGGGCGGAAAACTCCTCACTATCCTCAGCTCAGTCCTCACTCTTTCTCCACATGTCCCAGCCTACCCGAGTGTGGCGACCATCCATAAAACATTTATTCTTGGCCGTCTCCTAAGCTGGCCTCCATGGTCGCCCTTCCGGAGGCGTGCCGCCCCACCTTTAAACGCCTCGCCGGCGGCCGACGGACAAGCTTGAGCAGCTGGTCATTGCCTTATCCTTGTCGAGGCGTGGAGTGGTGTAGTGTTGAGCGAGCCGTCAATACTTTGTCCTTGTTGCAGCGAGAGTGAGCCATACTTTTTGTCGTCGATTTGCCTGCCGGCGGAAAACTCCTCTCAATCCTCAGCTCTATCCTCAATCTTTCTCCATCTGTCCCAGTCTACACGAGTGTGGAGACCATCCACAAGACCCTTGTTCTTGGCCGTTTCCTAAGCTGGCCTCCATGGTCGGGTCGACCTTCTGGAGGCGTGCCGCCCCACCTTCAAACGACTCGCCGGCGGCTGACGGATGAGCTTGACGGTGGCCATGGAGTCCCCCTAGCCAGTACTCTTTTGGGGTGGAGTGTTGAGTAGCCGGTCACTATCTTATCCTTGTTGTGGCGAGGCGTGGGGTGGAGTAGAGTGGTGTAGTGTTGAGTGGGCCGTCAATACGTTGTCCTTGTCGTGGCGAGGGTGAGCTGTACTCCTTGTCGTCGATTCACCGTCGGGCGGAAAACTCCTCACTATCATCAGCTCAGTCCTCACTCTTTCTCCGCATGTCCCAGCCTACCCGAGTGTGGCGACCATCCATAAAACATTTATTCTTGGCCGTCTCCTAAGCTGGCCTCCATGGTCGCCCTTCCGGAGGCGTGCCGCCCCACCTTTAAACGCCTCGCCGGCGGTGCCTCCCCACCTTTAAACGCCTCGCCGGCGGCCGACGGACAAGCTTGACGGTGGCCATGGAGTTCCCCTAGCCATCTTCACACTCTTTTTGGAGTGTTGAGCGGCTGGTCACTGCTTTATCAGTCTACCCGAGGGTCTCCACAATCCACATGGCCCTTGTTTTTAACTATCTGACACGAACACGATAGAAAACCATACGAAAGAGATGTAACTAATTTGACGTTTCCTAATCTGGTCACCCTTCCGAAGGCGTGCCGCCTTGCCTTCAAACCTTCGCCCCACCTAGTACTATCTTCACACGTACAAAGTTAGCAAACCAAGCTGGCTCAAACGTGATCAATTCCTTTATTTTCATGGTATACTTTCTCATCGCTAACTGGCCTTAATCAGCAGCGAATTGAATCGGTTGGCTGTCAGACGCCATCTAATATGTGCTGACAATCTGAGTATTACTGAGTGATCTATTCGTGTAAGTTACAGTTTGAGCATGTGTAGAAGCAACAAATAAAGCCATATCATGGACTTAGCAGCTGATGGATTTTGAAGCCAATTAGCTGCCCAGATTATCGATTATGGTCTAACTATTGTACTAGATCAGTAGCTGTATGTGATCTATCTACTCTGGTAGATTCAAGAAAGAAAAAAAAAGCTGCAGTACATTAAGGGAAGAAATTAGGAGCTTATCAATGGAAGATTAACTCACAGGAAATTTTGCCATCCCATTCACTCTTATTCGGACTTTACAGGTCACAGATCAAACAATCTCTACTATTAAGAGCAAACTGGTGAATGCCTGGTGTCACATTTTCAGGGTGGACAATAATACCCCCCACGTCCAAGATGATTTATCTCAACGCAACAAACAACTCCACACCATTAGGCGTAGCTTTTCAAAATTTCAAATGGCACAACAAACACCTACTATTTCTCAACTAACACGTCTTTATCCTACCAAGATGTACTGATGCAGGATTACTATTTCTGGGTCTTATCGTCTTTCATGTCACGTCACAGGCGATTATTGTTCTGTTCTAAATTTCTGCTATCATTACTTTTAAACCGGAGGGAATCTACTTTATCTATACTATTAAGGTGAAACATATGCCATTGTCTATGTCACACATCTAACTATTTGCAGAAATGGCACAACGGTTTGTTTAAATCTAACAACCTATTCATAGCTCGTGGGAAAACAAACTATCTCATCTATTCTGTAGGTGCGTCCCTAATGGGTCCTTCCTTTTCTCATCTTAATACGCTGCAAAAACTAACTTTGCATGTGTATAGCTCCATCACAAGATCTCAACAATCCTTCTTCCCGATTTATGTGCTAATTCGATGACGGAGATTTCTAGGTAAAAATCGACCGAAGAATCCTCTGCATTTTCTTCGTGCGTATCCACTGCGGTGGTGAGGATTCCGGAGGACACTGAGGCGGCAGATCAAAAGCTTTAGGATCTGCTTCCAGGATGCAGCCCGAGTCCCACGACCTGGTGGACGTCTCCGATGACAGCGACGAGCCCGCCAGGGCTATGGGTAATTAATTAGTTCCCCATGTTCTATCCGCAATGCTTTTGCTTCCGCTACAATTCTCATCAGATTTCTTCAGGTGCATTGCGGTGACACTTTGAATAACCCTACCCCTTGGTAGAAACGTCTCTGCCGATCAAGAACTGCGATCCAGGCGGCTCCGATGAGGTAGGTTCAGGCGTGATCTGCTCATGATCATAATTTGGCAAAATCAGCAATTGCAAATGCAGCTATGGCTTCCTTGTTTCTGTTTCTGAATCCTGCCTATATTCGAAACGTAGCTGTCCAAATCCAAGGAGTCAATCAGGTGGCTGAAGCTCAGAGGCCTGGCGTTCATTGACGCGTTCTGCCGCTTGATCGTCTGCCACCGGTGCTGGTCGCTTGCTCGTTTGACTCGTTGCTACTACGGACCGCAAGAACTCATGTCGTCCGTCATCACGCTAGACCATTACGCGAGCCAATCCCCTGCTAAAATTGTTGCTTTTGCCGACGCCTATCGCGCTTTGCATCTGTTTCCGTCCTCGAGAAGTGCTCGCCAACCCAAGCATGCTGCTCGACGAGCCTAAGAGCATGTACAATGGTGTGCCACATAGAATAAAGGCTGAAGTGGAGGAAAAAGAAGATAAAAAAGATTTTATCTTCTATTAGCTAAGAGATCGTCTCTTAACGCAATCTCTCTCACCACATATTTAGAATGTCTCGTTACTAAAGATAAGACTAAAAAATAATTTATTGTACATCATGTTTATTTGTTGTATCTAGATTATGTGGCAGAAATAAGATAATACGGTCTTATCAACAATTGCACATGCCCTAATACTTTAGCCGGCGCTAGATGCACAATCATGATACTCCATATTTGTTTTTTTTCTTTCTGAAGGACACGATACCAGTTCCATAAGGGAATATACACCTCACGTTCACTTGTTTACTCTAGCAAGTTAAAAATTGTCACACGAATGCACCTTCTGGTGTTAAATAATTTTGGTTCGGCAAGTACACCCTTTCAAAATTTTCATCGAAGAATTACAAGAAAATAAAATCGGAGAGTGCACAAATAGTTTTTAAGAGTCTGATGTGAGTATGTGTTTTTTTTGAAGTGTATCGGAAGTAACATCCAAGAGTTCACACCTTCGAGTCTATCTAGAACTATACATTGCGTCAATAAGTCTTGAAAAAACAAAGTTTGCTAAGAAAAAGAATTAAATTGCTTACCAAGAACCCCACACAAAAAATTGGTCACCAAGAAGTACAAAAGTGTAACATACTCCCTCCTTGACAAAACCATGTAAATTTTGACAAAGTGTGAAGATAAAAGTATCAATATCTAGATTATCAAATCAATACGATTAATCATGATGTATATTTTCATATGGTATACGTACATTTGGTATTGTAGATATAGATAATTTTTTTAATAAACTCGGTCAAACTTTACATCTTTGGTATTTTTAAGACCTTATATGAACTATATTGTGGCAACAATATTTACACATTATTGTCTAGATTTTTCTAGAATTTAATTGTATTTTTTGTGTCCAATTATAGGTCTTTAATAAGTAGATATATTGTGTGTGTCCATGTGATCTATCTCTTTGATAGAGCTGATGGAATGGTATATATAGACAAAATCTTCATCTCCGGTGCACTGAAAAGGGACCTAAAGTACATCCCCACATCATGGAGACATATATTTATCTAATGCATGGCATGGTAGGAACTAATACCTACATATGCACATGTAAATATAATATTACAATAAACATTAGTGAGATCCATTGGTACCAGAAGAGAGATACCAATTAAAATTATAGGGGTGCTTGCTCTATCTAAATGAGCCTCTTGAAATAGGATAACCTGGCTGAAATAACGATATTTATTTTTAGCCACGTAAATACCCTCATAGTATTCAGATACCAATAAGCCCCGACAGGTGACTTTCTCCGGTTAGCATTATGAGATTTTTTTACTATCGTCATAATGACCAAGATAATGATATTCCATTCATTTGCAGAAAGTTGTTTGGTTACTTAGTCTTTAGTTTTATGCTCTCATGGGATGGTAAAAGATGTGTTCATCCAGTTTGCACCTTGAGTATTCTTTGTTCACATTCTTACATTTTTATGGAAAAACTTCATGTGAACATGATAGACTGATTGTTCATGATGGTTAGGAGTTGAGGAAGAAGCTTACACGTGGTCAAATACCATGAAAATGAAGTTGCAGAAAACACTCATGGTGCTATATGAGAATACCTTAGGCCCGTCAAGGGAGAATGTCTCTTAAAATGAGGGATAATGTGTATGTCCTTGCATTTTATACACATTGCATTAAATTATTTGAAGTAAACTTTAAAATATTTTTAATACTATGTGATTTTTATATATACTTAAATATTTGTGTGCATTGTTTGCACATGTAACATGTGTGTGGCACTAGATATAAGGTAGAAAGCCGTGGCGAAGCACGGGCATTCCACTAGTATACTAGAACAATATATAAGTGCACATGGCTGAGTTAAGCACCAAACGTTAATTCCAGCAATTTGAACAACAGTTAGACTGTTATTACAAACTCCTCAACCTGGAGCATCCGAAGAATGCATGGTACTAGCATGTCGATGACTGTTGGACATCACAAGATGACCGAGACATTTTATAGGCCACGGCTGAAGCAGCTGCAAGAAATTGGACACCAAAGCGGCCAGAGCCACAGACAGGCAGGCGGCAAGGGAGTTTGAGTATCTGTCCTCGCTGCTTAATCCCCATAATAATCTTCAGTGCAAGCAACATAAGCATTCTTGTGAAGCAAACTTGTGCATATATACACCCATCAGGATTCCCATCCAAAAGTAATGCAAGTGAAACTGTTGAAATCATTATATACCAGTATTAAATACTGTGTTTCTGATGAACAGGTGAGCTTCTACTTCAAAGAATACAAGTACCAGGTTGTGGCCACCAGATAGAGCTACAATAGCTTCGTCTGTCAACCCCATTCAATAAAAGATGTCCCTTAGATGTGGTTCCCCTTATCAGGGATACAGGCTGCACCAAGTAATAATGAACATAAGACCCACAATAACAACAAGATACTGACAGTGTTGTTTAAAGGACTGATTATATAGGGGAAAAGATAGCATATATTTAAATACAAACAAATGGCATAAAACCACAAAACAACATGTGCGTATAGCATGTAAAATAAACTACTGGTGATGCAGGAGGATAAGATTAGTTGAGCCACCAAACAGTGGTATTCATGTCCAAATAAATGACATCAGGCTTATTAGGCCTACGACACAAATTCATCCATTTACCAAAAAATAATAGCTAGCACCGAGACCTCTAACAAGGAGATCATCTTCACCATAAGACGAATTAATCAGCACTCCCATTGTCAAATGATTACTATAAGACGGCGTTAATCAACACTCGCATTTACCAAAACAAGGGAAAGCTCAAAGGCAAGCCATTATCAGCCAGCAAGCAAAAACGCTTGGAAACCTAAACATGCATGCCATTATGTATCTTCAGTTAAGGAATAACTGCTAAGCAGTGCAAAAACCACATAATAAGTCTGAGCTGGCTTCAGAAATGACCCCGAGGATCCTCTCAAACGTGAGACCTTCCAAGGGAGGGGTGACACCATGGTGTAGTAGCATCTCGCCGACTTGGACGCCAGTAGCATCTCAGTGGACAGCACCACCACCACATCACCACCATTGGAAGGCACCACAGCCACCACAGGACCACCCTCGCCAACACGTTAGGCTTCACGGATGTTTCTTCATCTTAATGAAGACATGCTGCATCAAACATGGATTCCGACAACTTAGCAAGCCACATGGCAGCATATGCAGTAACACAAGCAACATTCATGTACATAGTTAATTTGCCACCAGATCAAAGAAGAGAAACTAGGGTAGAACAGATCAGAACAGGGGAAAACAGAAGACCTTTTCCATGGCAGCATGTTGGTAGGCATCCCCCTTGTTGAGCATGGGATGCATCATGTAAAATTGGAGAAACTGAGTTCTTAATCTCCAAAATGGGAGCAACATAATGTGGTGTTTGCATATTCAGTCTGGGCAAACAGCAGAAAAAATGCTTTTTTACTTCCATTGATAAAATTGAGTTGGTACCCAATTAAGTCTGCGTGCAAGTGAAAACATGTTACTGCAGTACTGCTAAAATTATTTACACCAGATAAAACATGTTGCATAGAGTCAACCTCAACTTATTACTTTGATCTGACACACATGGATACTGGACCTGTTATACACAAACTTGTACGATTCTATTACAGTTCATGCTATAGTGGATTTCAATCGAGCCTATTAGAACAGAACCTTGAATAATGAGAGTACATGCAACCAATTAAGATGAAGATACATGATATTAGAAACTACATGTACTAGTGCTAGCAGAAAATATTCAGTGTGTATCTACAAAGTTTCAGCATTGGCACATCAATCGACAAAAGGGGAGACAGTCTTCTTGCTCAAAGAAACGATATGAAGCCACAAAAAACTCAAGGAGTCAGTGGGATTACTATTTTGATCATACAACAAAATATTGCTTAACAAAAAAGGACTAGAGGGCAAAAGAACTAGCCAGACACGGTGCACAAGAGTATATACACGGAGACCAATATGCCAAGGTGACAACAAAATAACTATCAGGCATTATATCACACTAAACTGTAATAATCGACGCTTCACTAACAGAGACATAGGTAGGAAGATACACAGAGTAACGGACCAATATTAACTCAAACTATGACGAAATATTAGCACATCATCAGAATGTATAACTCACCGAGAAGGAGAGACCAACACCACCACCATTATGGTTACAGAACAGCGGGCACACACACCTATGCACGGCAGCGGGACACCAACCAAGGGAAATAGATGTAGCCAAGAGGGCCATCCATGCCCTCAACAAAGAAAGAAAATGGCTGCAGGAAGGCATGGTTAACCCCATTGATGGTTCTTACAAATGGTAGTGCTACAACAGGAGTTGTTATCACAAACCATACTGGTAAAATTATTGTTGCAGCTGGTAATATCTTATATAGCTGTATAGCTGTATCCCTTGTTGATGGAGCAGCAGTAGCAAGGCAATGGACTGAGTGCAAAACTTGGAAGTGTGCAAGATGCAAACCAGGGAGTGCAAAACTTGGAAGTGTGCAAGATGCAAACCAGGGAGTGCAAAACTTGGAAGTGTGCAAGATGCAAACCGGGAAGTGCAAAACTTGGTAGTGTGTTTTTGTAAAGATAGCAAAAAATAATACTGCTAATGACTGTGCTGCCTATGTGCAGGTTTTAGGTGTTGAGGCATTTTGAAATAGCTTTTTCCCAGATTGTGTTGCTAAGCTTGCGGCTTTAGATTGCAACCGAACATCTGATGCTATTTGAATAAAGCTTTGTTAGCACTCAAAAAAATTGCGAACAAGAATCTTAACGAGCGCCCACCTAATGGACGAAGCATGAGTGACAAAAAGCAAATAGCTTGTCATCATATACAAGACACAATGAGATCATACATATAAATTATCTCCAGATAAATAAATTACAGTTTGCCTAATGATATTTAGTCTGGACAGACTACTTAATTTAGAGATACATGCCTTCCACCATCAGCAATCTTAGTAGAGGTTTGTATAATAAAACAAAAGAACAAACATAAGCATAAGATCACTGCTGGGATCCGACCCCTGCAGCCATGCCTACTCCATGTAGACAGACACACATGTTGGGAATAGATTGGGATATAAATAAAGACCACCATAAACCCGGTGCAGAGAAGATGAAGCTCAAAATTGACTGTTGATAAAGGTAGATGACAGGAGATCTTAACCGAAATTCAGAAAGGAAGAAATGAAACTCACTTGCACATCATACCAATACCACTTATCAGTGCCATCACCAAATCGTAAAATTCATAAAAAATGGCTTCAAAGTTCAAAACTATTCAAGTGAGCATGCTACACAAAATTGCGCACTAGATCTGCATGTCCGCTAGCAAAGGAAAACAACAGACGAAAAATAATTGCTTTGCTAACAAAAAGGCAGTTGAAATCTTGTAATAAGCTTAACAAGCTGTAATAAATGGCAAGTAAAATTTGATCAAAGTATTCCATAATGGATACGAACAAACATCAAGTAGCAAATTTCGGAGAACCAGGATCTACTACAGGAACCTTATGTGTCACTTCCAACTAGAAGCAAGAAAATAAGAATCCAGTGGAGCAAGATTCCAAGAATCTCAAAAACTCAGGGAGGAGAGGGGGAAGGAGAGTAGAAGCATGGACTTACCAACAATGTTGAGTTGCGAAAAGTTGCCTGAAATGTGGTGGTGTGGCACCATCACCAGCAACCAGGTTGAACAAGAGAGGCAACCTGCCTTCGGTTTGCGCAACTGATGCGATGTAAATCCAGGTCGCTAACAGATGGGACGATACATAGCCCATACACTCCACTGCTCCATCTGCAACAACAACAAGGCATCACTAACATCAAACGAAAAAACAAAGTTGCAGCGCTTGCAAACTTTACAAATGAATTTGAGCATGAATCTCTTAGACCAAAGAACAAACAAGAGTAGTAGATGTTGTATGAATTGGAGCATGAATGTCTGGTACCAAATGACAAAAGAAGACTAAATTTTGATATGCAGGAGTGATGAAACCTTACAAATCGCCTGTACCATCACAAGGTCAATTGCTATTGGAAAATATCATTAATTTTACACTAGATCTGTCTGCCATGGCTACCTCCTAGCCAGCTCCGCCAACCGGAAATCCCCTAAGATAAACACAAAGAAAAAGAAATTCCAGGTTCAGCCCACATTGAATACAAGTCAGGTTTAAGCTTGATATTCATCAAGTCAGCCAAATCGAGCCCACATGTTCAATAAAAACTCAAGGATAATCCAAAGCATCTCAAAGCTCAATTCTTGAAGTAACATACCATCAAGATTGCTTCAACTTGTCCTCATTCATTCTTCCTTGTAGCTGCCATGCATTTGCAGAAGTAACTCATTCATTCTTCCTTGTAGCTGCCATGAATTTGCAGAAGTAATTAGTAAGTTCATAAATTTGATAGCAGAAGCAAGCTGTAATTTTATCAATTTGATACCACAGGTAATTAGTAAGTTCATCAATTTGACAGAATTAATAAACATACTACTTAGCAAAAAAGCCAAGCTATTCACAGGATACTTAGGAGACAAAATAGCAAGTCCACAAAACATTGCTCTCACTCAACGAAACAGCAAATAATTTCCCTTGACACATATTAACTTGAATTCCAGGCCAGTCTACCAAACAAAGCAAGAGAAAAATGTAGTTACAAATGGTAATTTAATTAAACAAGCTACACAATCATATGCTAAGCAGTAGTGGCACAAATGGTTGGTTAACAAGCTCGTAATATAATACATGCACCTAACTGGAACAACCAAGCATCACACCAGCCTAGACATGTTCGCATCCATATATGGAATTTCAAGCATAAATAAACAAACAAGTAGTAGAGCCGTTTCCAGGTTTTTGGGCCTGACCTAGAAAAATGAATAGGGCATTGAAGTGCAGCAAGCCAGCACGCATGTTTAGGAAACCAATTAATCGAACCTCCTTTTCCCCCAAACAAGACATGCTCATATCTTGACAGAATATTCTTTTGGTGCAGCAGGAGCATGATTCATTAATTAGCCCTCTATGCAAAACATATATACATGGGGATTACAAGGAAAAAAGGCAGGATCTAGATAGACCTTATGAGGGAGGGGCGAGCCAACAGGTCGTGGTGTACGCCAGCAGCAGCATCTCGGCGTCGTGGACACAGGCAGGAGCTCCGGCAGAGGTCACCACAAGCACAGCTTCACCATCGGAGGGCACCACCACCACAACAAACCACCAAAACAACAACGTAGCCTCTGCAAAATCCAAACCGAAGCAAATCTTGCAGTTAAGTCAAGGCAGAACCCGAGGCAAGCAGGTTAGGGAGGATGGAAATCGAAGCAAATGTGCTACCTTTCCACAGACGAGGTGGAGACGAGCTTCAGGCTGTCGGAGCACGTGCGATAGAGGGAGCACAGCGAACATCAGGTGCAGGAGGAAGGCGGAGGAGACCTTCTGGTCGAGGAACGACCGGTCGGACGGCGGCGCCGACGCCGGTGCCAGAGAAGACTTTGGGGCGCACTGGAAGCGGCGGTACTGAGGGCCTTGCGTAGGTACGGGGAGTGACCCCCACGGCCGGCGCAGCATCCCACGAGGCCCAGCCGGAGGCGTGTCGTCCTGCACGGCGAGCCGGCAGGTGAGCTTCTGGCCCTTACTGGATGCGCGGTTGCAGGCGCGGGATGCGTGGTCGTGGCGGGATTCAGATAGGTGGGAGACGCTGTGAGCTGCGGAGGCAGGGAGAAGGTTGGGCGGCCGGAGAAGGGCGGCGAGGCTGGTCGGCGGCGCGGTCGCGGATGGAGGGGATGGGAGAGAATCAAGGCGAAAGGGGCAGAAGAGGAGTGGGGCTGGTCTGCGCGTGAGGATGCACTTCAGGCTGAATTATTATATATGGGGTAATTTCGTCGCGCTCGCCCGCCCGCTCGGCCCAAATATTTTGTGTCCCGCTCAGCTCAGTCCAAAACTGAAAAGTTGCGGGCGTCAAAATTTTCGGATATGTTCCCGCGCTGTTGTAGTCGGGGTGGGTTTGACGGACAGCTCGTCGATCCGTGGCAACTTCCTTTAGATTCCATCTCGCCCGTTCATTCTTCTATCATCCAACGACAGGTGCTGCTATCCTTCTACCTCTCGTTTCTGCCTAGCATCAAGGCAGACCTAGGTGAAATATCTGTGTCTCCTCAATTGCATAGGTTTGGTAACGTCCAAATATTTTGCCTCCCACTCAGGCTAAAAGGAGAATTTCTGCACCAATAATCTAATGTCCATGGCAAGATCCTCTGGTGGTTCCAAATTTGTGTACCTTTGGCACTCCATATGCGTAGGTGTGGAATGTAGACCTATCGATCAACCCTTGTATTTGATTTCATGTAGTAGTGGCGGAACCGGGAATACCAACTAGTGTTGTCAAATCTTTTAAAAAAATGGAGTGATGTCAAAAATTAGAATTTATGGGGTCGATTATGGTTTATCCAAAGCTAAAATTTATTTGCACACCCTCTCTTTGTGTTGTCCAATTAACCACACAATCATAGTACCTCTCCGCCCAGTGGCATGTAGTAGCTAGTTCCATATGTGTACATGTGTGTGTGACCACATGTGATGGCGAAAACATGGGTTTGTGTGAATGGACATGCAACCTCACTTTTCATGTTAGGTTACACTATAATGTTTCCAAAAATATTCCATTGAGTTTCAAGATAACATGGATTAGTTATAGGGTAGGCGCAACACCTCGAGTGAAGCAGTCTTGGTTTGGCGATGGTGGAGGACCTATAGAGTCGAGATCGTGCCACATGTCTTGGTCCATGAAGAACGTCACGATACGGAAGGCGGTATCGACCACTAGAAGAAATGAGGGGATGTAATGGCAGCAATACCACAATCGTATAAAATATTCGACCTTTGGGTGGTATTGCTGCCATGGTTCATCCCAGAGGGCCACGTGGACTTCCCTCCATGAGCCCCCCCCCCCCCTCCGCGTGGAAGCGAGCCCAGATGTCTGATCCGGCCCATGGCTCCCTCTCTCAACGGAAGGACAACGCTGGTGAAGAAGGAGGTGACACTACTAGGAAAATCCCTATTGCTGGCGCACCAAATTAGCTTATCCCCGACGCACCAGCCCCTGCTGTTGATAACAGGCCAGTGATATTTGCCTACCGCCAGTGCACTGGACCGTTCGCCAACGGTACATCGATATAGCACCAGCGCACTTGATGTGTTCGCCGGTGGTAGTATGAATAGGGAACAAAAAAGACCCACCCACCACCTCCCCACCACGTGCCTATCCATTATTCCTTTATCATTATATTTACATAGCACCAGTAAAAAAGAAACAAAATTACAACTGCCCACGAATTTTGCACAAAATTACAACTGCCCATGAATTTTGCACAACAACTCAAGCTTCCACGTGTCGCCGGAACTGGTGACCCCGACCCCGCTGCTCCAGCTGGTCGCATCGACGCCCCCAACCACGGAAGCTGATAGGGTGGTGGTGCTTGATAATGCACCCAAGAATGAGCGGTCCGGCGCCGGCACTGACGCCCTTGTATCGACTATAGCCGAGATCGACGCCATCAAGAAGGTAACTCATTAGTTAGTCCTCCGGCGTCATCTTCTTTAACTATATATGTCTTTCGTGACTGTCATCTCATGATGCCCAACATGCCCCTGACTCAAGACGAACCTTGCATACTCCTGCATACGGTGGAGCCCGGCGGCCAGTTGATGGAAGTTGCTAGCGGCACTGTCATGGCCAGCTGCGATATGCACCACGGTAGAATCGCGGAAGACCTGATGAAGGTCAAGTTGGCTATGGTAGTGCCGGAGTACTGCAACATCATCCCCCCCATCAACCTCCGGGCACAAAAGAGGACGGCATTATGGTCCTTGGGGATTGCACCTCATGGATTATGACATGGCCGAAGAACCAAATTCGTGTGGGGTCTTCCGAGTGTTAGGCGCAGCACCGGCGCCACCTCCCCTATCATCCGGCCCAAGATCGCCCGGCCTCGCGCCACCGCCACCCTGAAGGAACCGGCGGTCGCCGCCGCCACCCTTAAGGAATCGGCGGTCGCCGCCGTCACCCAGAAGTAACCGGCGGTCGCCTCCACCACCACACACCACCAACAGCTGTTGGGAACGCTACCGCAACGACCGTCGACCAAAGGCAAGGTACGCCAAGCGCGGGCATCGCAACCGTCACCACCTAAGGTCGTGGACATGGCGCCACTTGATGGCAACGATGGATATGATGATGACAACATCGATGCATACATCAACACTGGCGCCTTCAGCTAAGATATGTACATGCCTCCTATGGATGAAGAAGCCTTCCGCACTCACGGTGATCAACTTGGTCGTCCCACTACAGTCACGCAGCGCCTGACCTTCACGGGTTTTTCTCTGCAAGACACTCCTCCGGAGGCTGGCAATCCAGCTCAAGTCAAACCGGCTACCATTTTCAGCCCTAACACGCTGCATAATACGATCTCCGGGGAGCCACCCAAATCAACCCAAGCACCCCAAGCAACACCAGCACCACCAGCACCCCAAGCAACACTAGCACCACCAGCACCCCAAGCAACACAAGCACCACCAGCACCCCAAGCACCACCATCAGCACCACCAGCACCAACAACACCCCCAGCAGGTCAGGTGAAGAAGCCAAGGAAGAGAAGTAGTAAAAAGGGCGCATCTTCGAGCCAGCCTCTACCTAAGAGGATCTTGGCCGACGACGTGGTACCACCGACACCGGATGGCTTGCCCTGGTGTCATGAAGTTGGTAAACCGATACTGCCTAAGGACCTGGAACACCTCCCTTTGGAGTACAATATTCAATGTCTAGAGGGCATGCTTCTTAAAGACAAGGATCCAAAAACAAATTCAGTGGCGCACCTATTTCTGTGGCGCATGTCGCCTAGGTGCGCCACATAACCTCTTATTTCATCGTCTCTGGTGCGCCACAAAATGTCTTAATTCTGTGGCGCTTGGGCTGGTGCGCCACAAAATGTCTTAATTCAGTGGCGAAGGTTATGTGGCTCACCGCCCATGCGCCATAGAATAGCCTTTTTTAGTGTGCCACTAATGAGCCTTTTCCTACTAGTGAACACACGACGACACAACTCCTCCGCAACAACGAGAAGGACAACGCCGGTGAATAAGGAGGTGAAGAAGGAGGCGCTAGGCTCGCTTCCACGTGCGCACCTCGACCTTCTCCACCCCAAGGAGGAAGACGTCCACCCGCCGCTGGTGGGGAATAAGTGGTGGGAAACGGAGCTCGAGGCCTAGGCAGCTTACCACGACCCCGGCGACCTGGACGATGGGCTGGGCCAGCACCTGCTCATCGGTCGCTCCATCAATGAGGACTACCGGCAGGTGACGTACATCGTGCGGGAGGCGAAGCTGTGGTCTGCCAAGGACTCTGTCAATTTCGTCGACCTCGCCACCGCCGCTCCTTCTCCACCACCGGCGCCAAAGGAGGAGGAGGAGTACTGGGAGTTCCCCGACAACGACGACAACACGGAAAGCGGCGACTACAATGCCTTCAACCCGCTAGTTTAATTTTTGTATACTCATCGCCTTTTGTACAAAACTCGCTAGAAATGGAATGAAATCCTCCGTCTTTTGCGTTTTTGAATTTTTCACTTTTATTTGGGTCTCCGTTTGGGCTGTGGCCGTGTGGGAAATTTTCCCCACACTAGTAGGAAAACCCTTATAGGCGATCCTTATTTCTGTGGCGCACCAAAATAAATGCGCCACAGAAATTTGTTTTGTGGCGCACCAGACACGGTGCGCCACAGAAATAGCTTAATTTTGTGGCGCACCAACAATCCATGCGCCACAGAAATAAGGT
Source organism: Lolium rigidum (assembly GCF_022539505.1). Taxonomy (NCBI): domain Eukaryota; kingdom Viridiplantae; phylum Streptophyta; class Magnoliopsida; order Poales; family Poaceae; genus Lolium; species Lolium rigidum. The sequence goes on from NC_061508.1 coordinate 331,275,295, forward strand.
TGGGTCAGCCCCAATCATTGGTTTCACTATTTCCGTGGCGCACGAGACTACGTGCGCCACGTAAATAAGACATTCGGTGGCGCAAATTCCTCGTGCGCCACCGAATTAAGACTTTCCGTGGCGCACGAGGGATGGTGCGCCACGTAAACTACACATTTACGTGGCGCGTATGAGATCCATGCGCCACGAAGTTCTTTTGGCTCCCCACGCAACTCCACCCCCCCCCGTGGATCGCCTTTTTTACCTCTAAAAAAAATAAAAGAAATAGATAGAAATTTCAAAAAATAAAATCCTTCGAGATTCCCATGTATTATATCATCTAGCACCACTAAAATTTAACAAACATGAATTTTGACTTTTTTTGCAAAATTGCGTGGGAAAATCATCAAACTGGATTTCTGGTTGCATACGAACTCGAAAAAAAACGCATAATATATCAAAATGATCCCACGAAAATTCTACATCCGAATCCACCCGGGCATGCCCGGTTGGACAATTTTTAGAATCTCCAAATTCGAAAAGAGTAAAAAGTTATGGCCAGTTAAAGTTTTTTTGCTGCAAAATACAAAAAAAAAGAAAAAAAGTTCTGTGGCGCACCTAGTGCCCATGCGCCACAGAATTAACGTCCAAAATTTTTTTGTGGCGCACCTAGTGCCCATCCTGCCGCCCTCCACCACTTGTCCTCCACTCCTCCTCCACTTCTCCTCACTTCTCCTCTTATGCAAACTTCTCCTTCACTCCTCCTCCTCCTCCTCCTCCTCCTCCTCCTCCTCCTCCACCACCACCACCACCACCACCACCACCTCCTCCTCCTCCGGCCGGCCTCCTCCTCCTCCTCCTCCTCCTCCACCACCACCACCACCACCTTCTCCTCCGGCCGGCCTCCTCCTCCTCCTCCTCCACCACCACCACCACCTCCTCCGGGGCCGGCCGGCCTCCTACTCCGGTGACACCCTCCTCCGGGGCCGGCCTCCTACTCCGGCGACCTCCTCCTCCTCCGGCCGGCCTCCTCCTACTCCGGCGACGACGACCTTCTCCTCCTCCTCCTCCTCCCCCTCCTACTACTCCGGCGACCTACTCCGGCGGCCACCTCCTCCTCTTCCTCCATCACCTCCTCCTCTTCCTCCATCACCTCTTCTTCCTCCACCACCACCACCTCCATCACCACCACCACCACCACCACCTCCATCACCACCACCACCACCACCACCACCACCACCACCACCACCACCACCACCACCACCACCACCACCACCACCTCCTCCTCTGGCCGTCCTTCTCCTTCACCCACCCACCCACCCACCGCTACCTTCCAGCGAAATTAAAAAAAATTATAAAATTCCGGCGGCCCCAGATCTAGATCTAGAACTAGATCTAGATCTAGCCGCCATTTAAATTCAAAAAAATATTCTGTGGTGCACCACTGCTGGGTGCGCCACAGAAATAAGTTTCTGTGGCGCACCACCGCCGGTGCGCCACGTAAATAAGACTTTCGTGGCGCATGGGCCGGTGCGCCACAGAAACCTTATTTTTGTGGCGAGAATTCTGTGGCGCACCGCCCATGCGCCACAGAATCGATTTTTGGTGCGCCACTGATGAGCCTTTTCCTACTAGTGCCAAATGGAGGAAGGCATGCCGGTGGCCCCGATAGGGCACTGCCGGCGCCTATTTGGAGGGCGCCGGTGGATATGCTCTTACAAACTTAACATATTTCATAAATGAAATAGCATATGACAGATGTAAAGCATAAGATATGAAGAAGCATGTATATGTATACACCATCACTATTTATGTCTCCCCAAAGTGTCCACATTTATTATTTTCTAGATGTGTCCATTGTCTTAGATTTCTAAATTTCTAAAATTCCAAAACAAACATCCAGGTGTACATCTACACATTCTATGTTCACACACTAAGTTTTGCAAAGAAATGACATTTTTTATGGGCTGCATAAAAAAGATATTGTTTTGGTGATCCAAAATAGCTTTTTATGAGGCATGTTTTTATCTTTTTTACGTAGGCCACACAAAATTTCGTTCTTCATAAACTTTTGTGAGTGACATAGAATGTCGAGATGCACACCTGGAGTATTTTTCCAGAATTTTTTTCCATTTTAAAATAAACTAAAACTGCATTTTTCTTAATAGGCGCATCTAGACCTATGAGCCAAAACACCATGTCTCATTCAAGGACTTATGATTTTCATTGGGTTTTTCGTTCTACTGCTCATGCATAATATCAGATCGATCATGTTCATGTGGGAGTATGCGCAAAGTTTTTCATGCGGGCGGCAAAAGTAGGGCTTACAACACTTGAGACATTCACTTGTTTAACAAGTTCAATTCAATTTTGTTCTCTAGCTAGTAGCATTGATTTGATTGCAAGTGAGCCACTCTAGTGTGCTTTACAATGTGCACCCGGGGCGGAGGGAGGAGCGTCGAGGTAGGGGAGGATGGGTGAGATGTGGGGGATGAGGCAGCGACGGAGAAGCTAACCCGACAGCTAGGGTTTTAAGGTGGTGTGAGCTGGAGGTTTCGCGCCATGGAATAGAGAGAGGGGCTTGTGGGGTTCCGGGATGATGGTCGGAGGGGCAAGGCCAATATCTGACATCTAGGCCGACAATGGGAGTGAGAGGCTCGGGAGGGGGGATAGGTTGCAAAGAAGTTGTTCTCGGCGAGGGAACGAGGTTCAGGCCGGGAAGGTAGCGCTAGAGATTTTGATCTATTCCCAGAAGCCCTAGTTCAATTTTCGTTTGGCATCTGAGCCAAAATCTAGTGCGAAGGCGCATTGAAATTTTGGGTGTTTGATGAAAGTCATGTGGGATGATCCATGGGTAGTATGGTTGTTTCTTATGATTGGATGGAGACACCCACGGATGGAGGATTGTCCTGCTCTATTTTTACTTTCATGAACTCAAAAGGCACAAAATGGATGGATGTGATAGTATGTAGTTAGATCTATATGAGTCGAGGCATGACGAGTTCGGGGAAAACATGGATATAGTCTACTTTTGGATATATGAGGTCAGGCACAAAATAGATGCATGTGATAGCATGTAGTTATATCTATATAACATGGAGACACATGCACACCGTAGCACTTATAATAGTAAGGATATATTCCAAGAGATTACTTTTGGATATATGAGTCGAGGCATGACGAGTTCGGGGGTAACACGGATTACATAGTAGGCGTGAGCACCTCAAGGGAAGCAAACATGACCTAACAAGGGTGGAGAACCTACCTACTGAGTTGACACTACACCACATGCATATGCATGACATCTAGCTCGCCAAAAGCGGATGCAGAGTCAAGCACAGACCAAGGAGACACAAACTAGTACGACCCCTTAGGTCAAAGTAATGCATTCTCGGAGACCTAGAAGAACCGAGTGGGAGTATGCAAACAACGAGCACAAGAACATTGAGGAGCATCGCTGGCATGATCGAAAAGCATTTGATGACCGAGGCTACGTGGTGACACTATAGTGATCTAGGCGAAGCCGTAAAAGAACACACGGAATCGAAGCGTTGTCAACATGGTCGAAAGCCGACACTACCCCCTGACATCTAGGATAGTTTGCATGGGACTCCACATATACAAAGTAGCCACATCATGGGCAGAGTCGAAAGGCTGGAGGGACGGAAAGGGGCACAAGCCATTGAGCGTCCACATTTATTTTCAAATTGGGATCACAGAAGCATGAATCAAATGTATTGTAATCAACGATGTTGATAACTCATCCAAAAACTTACAAGCACATGACCACATGTATTTCATCTATTCGATTGGTATCAAATGAAAATCCAATCCAACTGCCTCTATGCAAGAAATATATTTGAGGCAAGCATCACACACCTACAATGGTCCGATGTCTTATCGCATTTGGTCCAGTCATTCCAGTCTCGCCATCTTGCCTTGTTTGTCATAGACGGTGTCGATGTGGTTATAATGCACATGAGATATCAATTTTCACATATTAGTAATTATAATGCACATGAAATAATTGCCATTAACAATCATACCATAAGTTCACCGGTTCGACATTAAAGATTTGTAAAGGAAGATGACATAAAATAATAGATATGTCAATATACGACTTTGTCATTGAAGATTACCCCTCCCATGATTTTCAATACTAGATATAAGCCCTCTTATTAATGTTGGGAATGTACTGTTAAAATATCTAAGCTTCTAGATAAAACTTAGAGAAAATAAAGAGGGTTCTTATGACACTTCATCGTGTGATTTCAACCGAAGCCTTGTTATGAGGGCACACGATTTCTATTGTTTAGTTTCCATCGCAAATCGCGATGAATCCAGGTGAATTTCCTTCTTTTTAAATGGGTCATAGGAATTTGACCACCGAAAATAGGTATTTTATAGGAGTTTCCTTAGTGTCCTAGAACTGGGAGCTTTTCACTATAAGTCAAGAGTCTTTCTGCAAGATGGGGGCTTTCACCCCTTGCTCATGTGAGTTTAGATAAATTCTATGTTCATGTGGGCTCCGCAGTGTCTCCCGCCTAGCTTTCCATATGAATTTACTCTTAGTTTACATTAGATTAGGTTATAGGAACATGAGAAACCGATAATGAGGCAAAAGCGTAAAATGAGTGGATCAGCAACCTTGAAGTGGGAATTTTGCACTATAAGTTCAAAATCTTCACCGAGTATATCATGCTTGTTGGGTTCGGCGGAAGGGGTTTTCCATCAACAACAAGGTGTGGTGGTGGCGATAGATCACTATGTAACATGTAGGTAAGTAATAAAAATGGATATAATCGTTTCACACTACTCTCTATAAAATGTAGTTACCTAATAAAATCCCCCCTTAAAAATCCTTTTCTAACAAGTTATTAACGAAAACATTATCTATAAATTAGTCACAAATTTATAATCTGTCCACATCCGCGAGTGAAGGAGGTGGCACTTCGAAGATGTTTGTTGACCTTTACTCGATAAACCAACATTATATACCCTTGTTAGGACACACACAAAAGAGGGAAGTATTTTTTACCCCTTCCTTGTGCGATTTCATGTGAAACACTTTTATGTGGGACCGAACATCTAATCCTAGCTTTTCATCATGTTTTGGATTTGAAAATCCGCAAAAAAGAACTTGTGTTTGAGACGCGAGTCGATGCTTAATCACGTCAAGAAAAGATAATGGAAAGAACAAGCCAGAAAGGAACAATAGGAAATGAGTGAGGAGAACGAGTGGGGGAAAGAGATGGCGTGAAAGGGAGTGTGTAAAAGATGCCAGAAATATCGACGGCAGAGACTAGCACGACATGCCCATCTCTCGAAGGATGGTAGCTAGCAGCCGCGTCTAGTAACACAATATAGCCACGATTGATTAGATACAACATAACAACAAGTCCTTATTCAATAGTGTACTCTATGTACGATCAAGTGATCAAGTCCATGCATGCATGAGAGACTACACATGAAAAACAAGAAAAGACAATCTAGCTAGGGAGGCAGGTTTTGCTTCACTTGAAAATGAAATACTCCCTCCGTCCTATTAAGTTTATATGACAGTTGTCTAAATTTAAATATATTAGACACCAAAAGTATCTAGATACAACCAAATATTGAGAAATGTTATACACATTTCATGAGACTGTATTACTATCTAGCTTCGAATTTATTTCTAGCCATTGGAATCAATATAGCTGGCACGCATATGCACACGCCTGCTAAACCTGCGGTCTGGTCAGTATGTGTGCATCTATGCAAAGTTGATCAACCTTGTCACGCAGCTAGCTAGGCATCATGTGGTAGGGTTTGAATGGAGACCAGTGCCTATCGTTGGATATAAATGAAATGGACGGACCAGATTGTAATCTGAGAGCAGATGCCACGGATCGATGACATGGCGGGCATATAATTGCCCTTGCGGTAATAGCTAGTACGTAGTACCTAGTTAGCATGTACAATATCGTAGCTAGCTAGTCGGATTAGGCTGGGCGGGAAGGAAGGAAAAATTACGCTACATACGTACTACTTTTGCCCCTTTGACCAGACTGCACATGCCCATGCACGGATGCACCTTCATGGCTGGTTGCTTCCGATAGAAAAATATATACTATCTCCATACTGGCTTATATGGTAATTACGCATTTCAAGAAAAAAATTTAACTACAAATTTAAGTAACAAAACATGAGATATATGCTACAAAAATCATACCATTAGATTCATGTTCAAAAGAAGTTCCAACGGTATAATTTTTTTGATAATATTTATATTTTGTTATCCAAATTAGTAGCTGATTTTTTTTCTCGAAATACATAATAAACCCTATAAACCTGTATGGAGGAAGTACTACCAACTTAGAGCAAGTACAATAAGTTCTAGTCAGCTGGCTATAAAGATTAAAATAATATTATATTATTGCTTAGCTGGAGGAGAGAGAGAAGGAGTGAGAAAAGGAACAAGCTTTAATGCAAGAACCAGCTCTAGCACATGCTCCTAGCCACTTTGTGAGAGTGAAAGGTGTGCCACATATTAATAAAGTAGGACATGTTTATGGCTCACTATTGTACATGTTGACTCTAAGTTGGCTATAGATGATATGGCACTTGGCTTATACTAGCCAACAGTTGGCTATACTATTGAACTTGCTCTTAGCACACCAATAAAGCTTGCTGACTAGGAAGACCACGCCCCCCAACAAAATGTTAAGAACGAGGAGAGCAACTCATAGGCTGGGAAATCAAACAAGACACCCTAGACTAACCACACACGACGCAGAACTACGGGTCGACTATCCCTACTCCCTTTGTTTCTATTTTGTTCGTGTTTAGAGAGTTTAGTTAAAGTTAAACTCTATCAAGTTTGACTAAAATATAGTAAGAAACATCCATAGTATTAAATGCATACAATATGGAAATAAACTTTATTACAATTCCAATACTAGGGTACCAAAAGATGGAAGTCCAACGCCGAAAGCGAGATTGCATGTACTTTGTTAGGTGACTGGTGAGTTTGACGCCAAACTGCACCATGTGCATCACATGCGATAATTTTATACATACCGCTATTTTGGGCCCCACCTGTCATCCCCATTTCACTCTCTCTCTCTCTATCCCGGTGGATTCGCCACTCTCCCACCACCCGACCAGATGCCACACACCCTTCCTCAGTCACAACCCTACACGACATCGCTCAGGCGAGCCACATTTCGCATCTCTCTGCTGCTCCATGGTGGCATGGCAAGCTCGACAGTCGGCAGTTGGTACATGGTGGCGCATAGTTTGGTAGCCTTGGCGCGCGACGCTACCGAACGCCAAGCGGTGTGGCACCTCCAGCGCGTTTGGAAGATGGAGGGAGAACAAGGTGACACAGTGGTGTCCTAAGGGGGACGCGATTAAATATGGTCCGTAGACCGATGGTGGTAATGGCGGTGCTTTGCGACCGCGTTGGGGCGTGAGCAAGGATATACAGAGCCACGTGGGTAGCCAATGCAGCCAAGGTGTTTTTGCTCGGATGACGTTGGATTTTGTGTCGTACATAAATCGGACGAATTTTATTGTACGTAAAGCAGGACTCGAAAGAATATGGGTAGCGGTGTTGTGGCATTGTGTTATAAGTTCATGTACGTATAGTGCTAAGGGCTCAACCGTTATGGATTTACCTACTCCCTCTGTATTTAATTAAGTGTTTTAGATTTGTCAGATACGGATATAGCTAGACTTATTGTAGTGATGAATATGTTTTTGTCTAGAAAAAAAGAGACAATTATGTCAGAACGGATCGGAGAGGCCTTTTTCTTCTTGGGTTTGTGAATATAATGGGTAGCTGATGTACGCGTGCTCGTTTCGTTGCATGAACTCGCGGCGGAAAAAACGAAACGAGTCGGTAGCTCCACCGCTAGTGTACGCGCGCGTTGGTCGCCGTGCGCCGTACGTACGTGTATTTAGCGAGCGAGCGAACGAACGGACCGGGTGGCGTGACGGCCGACGCAACCAGTCGAGCGAGGGGCCACGCCTTTACACGACCGCGCGCGACGGGAGTCAACCGTAGTACCTCTCCTCGCGCAGGTAGTTCCGCCCGAGGGTGCCACGTAGGCAAAATCCACCCCCACGACCTGACTGATCACCGGGTCCCACCGGCCAACGTTCCATCCTCACAGCCAAAACGCCAAGCGAATCCACGGAACGCTTCCTTCCGTTCCGGTGCAGCTCCGGACTCGTGCGCGCCAGCTGTTGTTGCCGCTCAGATCACCGGCCGCCCCGCCCTATAAATCAGCTCCTCCTCTCCCACTTCCTCCGTACTCAACCTCGACCACAGCTGCCGTTCGCCGCCACCCACAGCTCAGACCATCTTCATCCCGTTCCAATCGCCAGCTCCACGTCGCAGCATCCCAGCCAGAGTACGATGGGAGCGGACGCCGAGTGCGACCGGATCAGGGGCCCGTGGAGCCCGGAGGAGGACGAGGCGCTGCGGCGCCTGGTGGAGCGCCACGGCGCGCGCAACTGGACGGCGATCGGGCGCGGGGTGCCCGGCCGGTCGGGCAAGTCGTGCCGCCTCCGGTGGTGCAACCAGCTGTCGCCGCAGGTGGAGCGCCGCCCCTTCACGGCCGACGAGGACGCCGCCATCGCCGCCGCGCACGCCAGGCTCGGCAACCGCTGGGCCGCCATCGCGCGCCTCCTCCACGGACGCACCGACAACGCCGTCAAGAACCACTGGAACTGCTCCCTCAAGCGCAGGCTCGCGAGCGCCGAGCATGAGCGGCCCTGCAAGCGGGCGAGCGTCTCCCCGGCGGAGAGCTGCCCGTCGGGATCGGGCTCGGACCGCAGCGACCTGAGCCACGGCGGCGTGTTCCACGGGCAGCAGGTATACCGCCCGGTGGCGCGTGCCGGTGGGTTCGAGCCGGCCGACTGCGCCATGAGCCGGCGGCACGAGGTGGTGGAGGAGCCGCAGGACCCCCTCACGTCGCTCTCCCTCTCCCTCCCTGGCATGGACGACGCCCTTCACCACGGGTTCCGCCACAACAGCTCCGACAGCCACTTCCACCAACGGCCTTCCCCCTTCTCCCCGTCGCCGCCGCCCGCTCGGGCGTCCACCGCAACTCCGACGCCATCGTACCTTTTCAGCCCCCCGTTCGCTGCTGCAATGCAGGAGATGATTCGCGACGAGGTGCGCCGGTACATGGCGGGCGTTGGGTGCGGCGCGGACCTGTCGATGCCACAGGTGGTGGAGGGAGTGATGCGCGCGGCGGTACAGCGCGCCGGCGGAGTCGGCAGGACGCGGTGACCAATCTAGGACAGCCGCAGTCTGCTCACAGGAGTAGCATTTTGCTTTCATTCTTTAGGATCTGAACTGAAATTAGCAAATGTCGGAAAGAAACGAAGGAAGAACTGGGACAAGCTAGGCTAAGCCGAGGCTTTGCTTCAGTCTGTACATACTGAAATCAAAATGAAAGAATACATGTGTGTTGAATTTCCAAGTTCACAATTCAGTCATGTCATATATTTATTTATTTTTCCTGCAAGTAGCAGATCCAGCCGCCTGAATCTGAAGCAAAAAAATTCCTCAATTTTGCATCCGACGCACCGAAACGGGAAGATAAATACATAGTGCTGCAAGTGGTGAAAAAACTACGCAAACTTATGTATGAACTCTAGTTGAGGGTAGCGCCGCAGCGTACAGGGGATGCTAACAATCAGGTCCTACCCAAGTCAATTGCTAATTTACAGTGTCCCATTCATGTTCATGGCACAAGTATTATCATCTAGAATATGGATATCTTACACATACAGAAAACCTCTACATTAGAAAAAGCTTCGCACCCAACGGAAGCCTCTCGATAAGAGGACCCCTGACTACATCAAGAGCTGTGCGACGATCTGCCGGGTTTATCTTCTCCCGAAATAAACGGAATCTATGGAAACGTTGAGCTGTATCGATCGTCACAGCCTCTATTGCAGGGGAATTCTCTGCGACATAGGTAACGAACTCGACTTGGCCTCGTCCCGCTCTGAACCCTGAAACATACATGCTCTTCAGATGTTTATATTTGCACGGCGGAACTTCCTGTCTGAAAGATTCGCTGCTTGCAACCCAAACTCCAAGCAAGTCTTCGAACTGCAAAGGTATTATGAACACAAGTGTTACATATACGTTCAACGAATCTGACTGCTGTTGTATAACTATGAAGCTTTGAAAACAAAGGAGTAATAATCATGTATCCATGTCCCAAAGAGGTCAACACCAACACTGGCGCATCCTGATAAACTCAAATTTAGTAGATTCCCTCAGAAACAAGGCTGGTATGAAACATCTACAACGTACTCCTTCCATTCCTAAATATAAGATGTCTAGGGAGTTCAAAGAACTCCCAAAACGTCTTATATTTAGGAACAAATGTAGCTATCTATTCACAAGGAGAAACTGAGAAGATAACTCACATGTACTTCGAGTTTTTCAATAATCGGAGCAACCCTCATAAAAGAAAGTAAGTAGAGAATCTTGTTATTATCTTGACAAAATAATGTCACAATTAACTGTACATGCCTGAGCCGATAAAACATGTGAGGGCTACCTAACATCCACGGGATCTGAAACATAAAAGAGTAAAGGTTGTCGCAAAATCAGGTCATGCAAACTAAGACGTAATATGAAGAAAAGTTGTGGCAACATCATACATACATTTCCATGTTCAACTTCAAACTTCAATGTGAGGCGTTGCACCTCCGGGACCCCATTGAGAAGTACAGTAGTAACTGATTGCTTAAAACATGTACCGGAGAACAGCACTTGTGCATTCTCCAGTTTTGATGCATGGTGTAGAGCAATAGGTATGCATGGTCCATCGTACACAAAGGTGGAGAGCATTGCAGCACGGAACCCTATCTTGCTTAAATTGCAGTGGGTGATTCTCAAGTACTGCAGGTTGGGTAGTGGCCGAACCACTCTCAGAGCATCTCCAGTCGCGTCCCTCAAAGCGTCCCCCAAAGGGATTTGGGGCGCGTCGGACGAAAAATGCATTCCAGCCGCGTCCCCCAAAACCCTTTTTTGTCCGGCGCGCCCCTATACGGTGTCCGGCGCCCCGAGCCCGTCCCCGTCCCACAGGGGACGCTCCGGGGATGCCGGACACAACGAAAAGCGAGGCGGACTCCCACATGTCGGCGACTATTTGCATAAACCGTTGGTTCGTGATGGCGTGTAACTCACACGTTCGTTGGGAACCCCAAGAGGAAGGTATGATGCGCACAGCAGCAAGTTTTCCCTCAGAAAGAAACCAAGGTTTATCGAACCAGGAGGAGCCAAGAAGCACGTTGAAGGTTGATGGCGGCGGGATGTAGTGCGGCGCAACACCAGAGATTCCGGCGCCAACGTGGAACCTGCACAACACAACCAAAGTACTTTGCCCCAACGAAACAGTGAGGTTGTCAATCTCACCGGCTTGCTGTAACAAAGGATTAACGGTATTGTACGTGTGGAAGATGATTGTTTGCAGAAAACAGTAAAAAACAAGTATTGCAGCAGATTTGTATTTCAGTATAAAAGAATGGACCGGGGTCCACAGTTCACTAGAGGTGTCTCTCCCATAAGATAAAAGCATGTTGGGTGAACAAATTACAGTCGGGCAATTGACAAATAGAGAGGGCATAACAATGCACATACATGTCATGATAAATATAGTGAGATTTAATTGGGCATTACGACAAAGTACATAGACCGCCATCCAAGCATGCATCTATGCCTAAAAAGTCCACCTTCAGTGTTATCATCCGAACCCCTTCCAGCATTAAGTTGCAAAACAACGTACAATTGCATTAAGTATGGTGCGTAATGCAATCAACAACTACATCCTTAGACATAGCATCAATGTTTTATCCCTAGTGGCAACAACACATCCACAACCTTAGAACTTTCTCGTCACCTGTCCCGTATATCAATGGAGGCATGAACCCACTATCGAGCATAAATACTCCCTCTTGGAGTTAAGAGCAAAAACTTGGCCAGAGCCTCTACTAATAACGGAGAGCATGCAAGATCATAAACAACACATAGGTAATAACTTGATAATTAACATAACATAGTATTCTCTATCCATCGGATCCCGACTAACACAACATATAGTATTACACATAGATGATCTTGATCATGTTAGGCAGCTCACAAGATCCAACAATGAAGCACAATGATGAGAAGACAACCATCTAGCTACTGCTATGGACCCATAGTCCAGGGGTGAACTACTCACTCATCACTCCGGAGGCGACCATGGCGGTGAAGAGTCCTCCGGGAGATGAATCCCCTCTCCGGCAGGGTGCCGGAGGAGATCTCCAGAATCCCCCGAGATGGGATTGGCGGCGGCGGCGTCTCAATAAGGTTTTCCGTATCGTGGCTCTCGGTACTGGGGGTTTCGCGACGGAGGCTTTAAATAGGCGGAAGGGCAACGCGGGGGGCCACACGAGGGCCCCACACCATAGGTCGGCGCGGCCAGGGCCAGGGCCGCGCCGCCCTAGTGTGGCGGCGCCTCGTGGCCCCACTTCGACTCCTCTTCGGTCTTCCGGAAGCTTCGTGGCAAAATAGGACCCCGGGCGTTGATTTCGTCCAATTCCGAGAATATTTCGTTACTAGGATTTCTGAAACCAAAAACAGCAGAAAACAAAGAATCGGCTCTTCGGCATCTTGTTAATAGGTTAGTTCCAGAAAATGCACGAATATGACATAAAGTGTGCATAAAACATGTAGATATCATCAATAATGTGGCATGGAACATAAGAAATTATCGATACGTCGGAGACGTATCAGTTCGCGCCTCTTTTCTCGTCGCTCCTTCCTTCCCGCGCCTCCCACCCCACCGCCGCCGCTGGATTTCCCGGCCGTTTGGGCGTCGATCTCTGCTGAGAGTCGGCACCGTTGTCGCGGCTGGGGCTCCCGCCGGTCGTGCCGCCGCCGCCGCGTCGCCGCGTGCGTCCCAGAACGCGCCGTCAAATCCGCCCCGCCTCCGCGCACAGAAGGTGCTCGACGACTTGCCAGGTAGGCGCGATTGGCCGCTGTTTGTTGTGTCGTCTGCCTCGGCGCAATTTTAACCATTGATTTTGCTTTAGCCATGGACATCGACGATGAGATGGTTGCCCTGCTGCTGGAGGACGAGCAAGCGTTCGACGACGACCTGCGGGAGCATTTGCTGATCATCGCGTCCCTCCGGGACATGCTTGACGTTGAGGCGGAGAAGAGGAAGAGAGCCGCGCCGCGGAGGATCAAGGCCGGGAAGAAGGAAGTCGAAGCCCCGGCGAGAGGATGGAGGGGCATGCCATGCTGCACAACGACTACTTCGCCGACGATGCAACACAGGCCGACAATTTTCGGCGCCGGTACAGGATGAGCAAGGGGCTGTTCATGAATATCCTCCACGGCGTTCGAGAGTTCGACCCCTACTTCAAGCTCAAGCTCGACGCCGTAGGCGTTCTCGGGTTCTCGTCGATTCGAAGTGCACCGCCGCCATGAGGATGCTTGCATACGGAGCACCTGCCGATACACGGGACGACTACCTTCGCATGAGTGAGTCTACTGCCATTGAGTGCATGTACAAGTTTTGCCGAGCTGTGGTGGGAAAGTTTGGCAAATACTACTTGAGAGGGCCAACCGAGGAAGAGACCGCAAGGATCATGGCACAAAATGCTGCCGGAGGATTTCCCGGAATGCTTGGAAGCATCGATTGCATGCACCGGGCATGGAAGAACTGCCCGTTTGCTTGGCAAGGTATATACAAAGGCCGTCATGGATATTGCAGTGGTGGTGCTTGAAGCCGTGGCAGATTATGACCCGTGGATTTGGCATTCTTTCTTTAGCATGGCGGGATCACACAATGACATCAACGTGTTGCGCTGGTCTCCGGTGTTCAGCAGACTAGTGGAAGGGCATGCTCCACCATGCAACTATGAGATCAATGGCCACCAATATACCAAAGGCTATTATCTAGCCGATGGTATATATCCAAAATGGGCCACTTTTGTCAAAACAATCTCGAATCCATCAGGTCAGAAGAATTCCCACTTTGCTACGCGACAGGAGGCTTGCAGGAAGGATGTCGAGCGGCATTTGGTGTGCTTCAAGCTCAATTTGCCATTGTCCGGTACTCTCGCTCTAAGCTGGTCTCACGACCAAATGTGGGAGGTGATGCAGGCTTGTGTGATCATGCACAACATGATCATCGAGGATGACCGCAAGAATCATGTTAGGTCACATGTTGGTCCCTATGAGTGTCAAGGCCCTCTCGCGGAGGTTGATCATGAGTTGCCTGCAGATTTTGGTGATTTTCTCGCCATGCACGCAGAGATCCGTGACAGCAATGTGCATGAGCAACTTCAAGCTGATCTCGTTGAGCATTTGTGGAGGATCAAAGGAAATACCGTGGCACCTTGATGTAGCATCTAGCCCTATTTATTATATTTGATTACTTGTTTTATTGTTTGTTGTAATTTAATTTGAAAACAGTCCTCGCAAACATTTTTATTCATATGCTACATTTGATATAAATGGTTTATGTGTTAAAAAATTATTTTAAATGTTTGGGGGCGGCGTTTGGGGGACGCGGCTGGGGAGCGACGTCCCCCAAACGCGACACGAACAAACCACGTCCCCCAAACGCTCGATCCGGCGCGCTTTGGGGGACGGTTTGGGGGACGCAGCTGGAGATGCTCTCAGGCCATATACTATGTGGTGCCGGTTTAACACAAAAAATTGTCAGAGTTGAGTCGAGCCACATTTAGCTGTTGTGTGTGAACCGCATCAATACTGCAACAATGGGGTCCAGTTTGAATAAAAGATGATTATTTAACACCCTTTCCTACTCCTTCCATGCATGGACTTTGCTCTTCACAGTCACGAATCAGTAAAGAATGCATTGTTTAGTAGAATGAATCGAACCAACTTCTTGATTCGCTTTTTCTGTCAGAAGCCACAATGCGATGCCCTGCTATATAGAACCGATTCAAGGACCATTTTGATTCGCTTTGCTACAACATAGTGTATGGTCTCAGCTCATCATGGAGATAACATCTGACCATGCTCAACCACTCAAGGTTGCAGCAACTACTTAAGATATCCTCGAGATCCTTCCTGGTGGTGTTGAACACATAAAGTTCAAGCTCCCTCAGGTTTGAGAAACCTGAGAATTGGGAAGGAGGTTCCAAGCATACGAAACTAAGTTGAAGACACTGCAGACAGGATGTACTTTCCTTTTCGAAGAGTGTGCAGAAGGCAATAGGTACAGATCATCAAATCCCATGAATTCTGACGGTGCCAAATCAAGAGCTAGACTCTTTGTACGGGAGAACATAGCGAAACTGATCCAATTATTAAGATGATCAATTAGCTTATTTTCAAATAGTGATTTAACCTCAAGCCCCACGATACCCTTGCCGCAATGCTGTCGCAGAACTGCGTTAACACAGTGGATGAACATCTGGGTATCTTGTACAGGGGGAGTTTTTTGAATATATTGCTTGGCCCCAAGGCCATAAGAGTTTGTACAGGGGGAGTTTTTTTCAGATAAAGGGGGTACAGGGGAAAGCGGACATCAGACAGAGGTGATGGTCTCAGTCAGGCAGCCAAGCCAAGCTGCCTCAGCGAGTTCTTGATCCCTAGGTAGTCTAGCTCGCCAGAAACGAGCCTCACTCCGACAGAGATGTAGCAGCAGCGGGAGGCAGGGTTGCTGCTCACGGAAGACGACAGCATTCCTATGTTTCCACAGGTTCCACAAGCACAGCAGGGTAAACGTCGAGGCAGAGTCCAGAGGCACCGCAGCATGAGCGGCGTACCCGTGGAGGAGCTTGACATCAGCAGCGTCGGGGAACTGAAAGCCCACATCACCCCAGAAGCGCCGCGCGAAGGGGCACTCGAAGAAGATGTGGTTCGCCGTGTCCAGAGGAGCATGGCAAACGGGGCAGCCGGCTTCAGCGACCGCCAGGATGTTCTTGTGCAGCAGCGACGCCCGTGATCGCACCCGCCCTTTGGACAGCAACCAGGCGAAGAACCGCACCTTGGAGGGCGCAAAGTTCTTCCACACAAAGTCGTGGGCCGGGTCGTCGACGCCGCCCCAGGTGCGCAGCCGGTACAACGCCGAGGCATCCAGGCCACCAGCCTTCTTGCGGCAGCGCACCAGCTCGCGCGTATCGGTCACCTCCGAGAGCGCGACCTCACCCACCAGGGCGAGGAGGGCCGGAAGCAGGCCCTCGGCGGCAGCGGTCAGCCTCAGACCAGCGACTGGCGAACGCCGACGGCGATCACGGAGCTGACCGTGGCATCACGACGCAGAGCATGCGAGAGGAGAATGGGCCACCGGCTGCCAATGGCCTCACCACCGATCCAGTTGTCCAACCAGAACAACACCCGCTGCCCGTCTTCCACCTTGGCCACCGAGATGCTCCGGTATAGCGGCATGAGCGCCTGGAGGTGCTTCCAATGCTGGCCGGGAACAACGTGGCCAACAGCCGCACTCCAAGCCCAATGGGGCCATGGGGCGAGGACGTCGGAGTGAAAACGGTGCACAAGCTTGAGCTGCAGGCACTCATTCTTAGCGGCGAGGCACTTGATCCCAAGGCCACCTTCCCTCTTGGGACGGCACACCGCGTCCCAAGCGACGAGGCATTTGGCACCGGTCGCGCGCCCCGGCACGTTCCAGAGGAAAGCCCGGCGGAGCGCGTCAATGGCGCAGAGTAAGGCGTGCGGCAGGTCGAGGGCCCCCATGGCAAAGGTGGGGAGGGCATCGAGCACGGCGTTGAGCAGCACCACCCGCCCACCACTGGAGAGCAACAGAGCACACCATCCGGATAGGTACTTGTCCACTTTGGCAATCAAAGGCGCGAAGTGGAGCATGGTGAGCTTCTCGCAGGACAGGGGCAAGCCAAGATAAGTCTGAGGAAAACCTTCGACCCGACAGCCGAGAGCAGCTTGGATCTCCATCAAAGCAGCCGCAGGGACATGCATAGGGACCAGGGTGCTTTTGTGGAAGTTAATCGTCAAACCAGTCGCATCCGCAAACTGATCCAGCAGCTCCTTGAGCCGCACCGCAGCAAGCAGGTCAGCACACATAATGATGAGAGTGTCGTCGGCATACTGTAGTACCTGACAGGGAGCACCATCAACGATGGGGTGGCACAAGAGTGGGTCCTGCCGGATAAGCTGCTGCAGCACATCTGCAACCAGCAAGAAAAGGTACGGAGAGAGCGGGTCGCCCTGCCTTAGGCCTCGCTTGCAATCAATCCATGGTCCAGGGACACCATTTAGCAAAATAGCAGACTTGGAGGTGGCCAGGATCATGTCCATCCAATCACACCAGACAGGGGGAAAACCACGCGCCAACATAATAGCTCGGAGACTCCCAATCAATTGAGTCGAAAGCCTTAGAGAAATCCAGCTTGAGGACCAGAGAGGGAGCAAACCGCTTGAAGCAGCACTGGACCAGCTCCGTAGCAAAAACAAAGTTTTCAGAGATGCTTCTTCCAGACAGAAAACCCGACTGATTTTCATCCACAAGGGATCCAATCTGAGCTTGGAGCCTACTGGTAAGAGCCTTGCAAACCGTCTTGATGGAGGAGTTTTGCAGCGAGACAGGTCTGAAGGACCCAGGTGCAAGGATACCATCAGCCTTGGGCAGCAACACCACATGCGCACGGTTGATCGCGCCCAGGTTTGCGTTCCGAGCATGGACGACGCCAAACAGACGCAGCATACCAGTTTGAACCGTGGGCCACGCGGCTCTGTAGAAACTTGGGCCAAGGCCGTCCGGCCCAGGGGCGCTGGTCCGATCCATCCCATCGATAGCAGCCTTGATCTCCTTCAGCTCGAAAGGTGCCGTGAGGGCCGGCCCATCCACCACCTTGGCACCATGGTAGAGGCGGTCAAGGTCGAAGGCCCAGCGTGCGGGGCGGGCGCGGCCCAACAGGTTGGAGTAGAAGCTATGAAGAGCAGCGACCAGTATACTTCGTGAGCGAAGTCTTGTCGCCCTCAAAATAAAGGTACCCTCAGTACCACGCCTTCACGAATCTCGCGTCCATGGAGCTCCAAAAGAGAAAGTGCGTCAAGGAGAGAGTCATTGACGGGATTCTCCAGATCATAATCTTGGCCTGTTTGGGCTGGCACACGAAGACAACATATTAGTCGAAAACCAAGACACAGGAAATGTAACAAAATAGAAGAAATTGAGGATATTACTCAGCGTACGTCGACATTGCGACTTCAAACGCTTGATGACCCCCTGCTCACGAGCAGCCTGTGCAGTTTTCTGCTCGTGTAAGGCAGATTCAGCATCTTTGAGCCTTTGCTGCAATTCTTCGACACTAGCGGCCTTTGCTTTAGCATCATCAGCTTCAGCTTTAGCTTCGCTAGCGGCAAGCTCAGCCTTCTTACGAGCCGTTTCACTTTGCTCGAGTTTTCGAGCAAGTGTCTCGGCACGTTGGTTAGCCTCCGCAAGTTTTTCTGTTGAGATGTGGAAAAGAAAGATCAAAAACAACGACAGGCAGCACGAGTAAAAACGAGGAAAAAAGGGGCGAGTATCAAAGTCGTTACCTTCGGCTCTGCTGGCATACTCGCGGTACCCAATAAATTGGGACCCGATGCGGATAAGATCCTTGATCATAGGCTGTCAAAGAAGAAGAAAAGAAGGGGAAAAACTCCGGCATTACAAAAAGTAAGGCTCCATAAAAGCAAAAAAGAGTAAAGATGGATCTCGATAAACTTACATCATCCAAGAGTCTGCGACGAATAGCTGCTCTGGTTGAGGAGGAGGCTCAACGATCATTTCAACCCTTGCCCTTTTTGGCGAAGGGACAAGGGGGCTCGATGGTGGAGTAGTAGTGACGACGTTTTGTTGGGGAGGCGATGTTTCATCTCCTTCAACTAACGTGTCTGAAACAAGCACAGTACGTGACGTGCCGGTCCGAGGAGCTACGTCAAGTAACTGGTACTTCTTCCTCATCACTAGTGAACAAAAATCGACAAGTACAAAAAGCAAGACAAAGTTAAATCTTTCGAGTACATAAAAAAGAGGAGGAGAGATAAAATTGACTTACGAGCTGATGAGGGACTCAAAATAAGGATCATAAGCTGCCTTCTGGATCGAAGGAACAACTTCTTCAGCCTTAGAAATGCCGTAATCCTCGACTTCAGTCCTTTTCCTTTTGTTCTTCGGAGAAACAAGCAGGAGGAAGGGATTCAGTCGATTCACCGGCTTCGTACTCAACCTCTCTTCATGAGAAGCCGCAGATTTGTGAGAACCCGCGACTTCACTTCCAGAAACGGAAGAGCCTTGAGTATCTTCGGCAACAATACCCATTTCTTCGACTTCTCCATCCTCGTGAAGAGGAGGAAGGGAAGCCATAGTAGGGTGATTCTACAACAAAATAGCGGCAGAGAGAAAGATAGCGAGATATTAATACAATGAGATGCAGGAAAAATTCAGAACAAGATAAAAAATTCGAGAAGGCAAAATACCTCGGGGAGAGGATTAGTGGAGCCGTAGGGTTCCACGCGACAAGAGGAAGGAATAGGATCCTTCTTACTCAGCGAGGTAATTCTTCGAACAAGCTGCTCCAAGTCCTTCACGTAAAGATCATTGGAGAGCCTATTGGCGTCATTGGCACCGAATACGTCCAAAGGGGATTTTTGCGAGCTCGAAGAGGCTGCACTCTAATCCTAAGAAAATAGGCTATGATTTGGACACCGTACAACTCTTTTCCTCGAGTATTTTGGAGCCGATGAACACGAGTCATAAGAGCTTCTGTCGCCTTTCTCTCTTCTTCGGAAGCTTCGGCGTCCCAGGAGTGGCGGCGTTGAATCTTCGCGTTTCCGTCGAAGGGAACTATGTTGTGTTCCACGGAGTTGGCGCTTTCTTCGTGTATATAGAGCCACCTCTTGCGCCATCCTTGGACAGTAGTCGGGAAATTTGACGTCGAAATAATCGACATCGGTTCGGACACAGATAACTACGCCACCTATGTTGTAGGTGGCGTGGTGAGCGCCATTACGGCGAAGGCGTAAAATGCGTTTCCAGAGAGCCCAATTGGGAGCAACTCCAAGAAAGCATTCGCAAAGTGTGATAAAAATAGAAATGTGAAGAATGGAATTGGGGGTCAGCCGGTGCAGCTTGAATCCCATAGACAAAGAGAAGACCGCGGAGGAAATCATGGATTGGGGTAGAGAGGCCGCGGATAAGATGATCAACAAAACTAACCCGATACTCCATTGGAGGCTTGGGATAGCTTTCTTCACTGGGAAAGCGGATGGCGTCTTCCTTCTTCATCAGGCCAAGCCTTTTCATCAGAGTTGGCGTCTTGGTTGGAGATTTTGGATCTCTCCCACTCAAGATCTTCAGCGGCCATCGCGGACTCGGAGTGCTGTGGCGAGTCAAACGCGCACGCGGTGGCATCCACGGCAGCGGATTGAGCAATGTATGCGAGAGCGGGAAATCGGCGAAGATTGGGCGCAGAGGAAGATTTGCGAAGAGGAACAGGTGAGCGGCGCAAGCGAGGGGATGAACGGAGGTTGAAGACAGGTTTATATAAGAATTGGGTGAAGCAGTGTGCCGTTGGATGAGGAGATCGTGTGGTGAGAATGGATTTTCTAGATTCAAGGGCAAAAAAGTATTTTTACCGAGATAGGCGTTACCGTACGTGCGCCGTAAAAGCGGAGGACGTGTGTCCCCCACTTGCACGACGTGTCAACATGGTGGGAACGATGGACCCACAAAGCAGAAAAATATCGACCATTGATAGAGTTGAAGAAAATTTGACAAGGGAAAATATGTCGACAAGAGAAAGGAGAATGGCGACAGGATAAGTTATTTGAATGCATCGGGAGCCTTTGGTCGAAACAAGTTTTTGCCCAAATGCTCGGGGCTACTTCGAAAAAAGTAAAATTTCGACAATGGCAAATATAGAAAATGTTGAGCCTACAGTCAAGCACAAGTTCTTGGCTGTAGCCTCGGGGGCTACTCCCATCAGGAGCGCTGTTCGCGCACCCGACAAATAAAAAAAAAAAAAAATAGAGAAAAAGAAAGAGAGAAGAAGAAGGAGGAAAGAATATCAGGAGATAATGGCAATATAGCGACAAGGTGGACTAAAATGTTGAGCCTACAACCAAGCACAAGTTCTTGGCTGTAGCCTCGGAGCTACTCCCATCGGGAACGCCGTTCGCGTGCCCGATGAAATTAACAAAGGAAAAATAGAACAAGCAAGAGAGTATATTTCGAGTTATCATTAACTCTCCATATACTCCCATCGGGAGAGCAATATAAGTCATATTTGACTCGATAAAATGTGCCATTCCAACAGCCGGAAAAGCACTCGACAATATATTCTCGAACGCCGAAGTTGCGATCAATTTCTCGAATGCCGCAAAATTGCGAAGGTAAGACCCCGCACCTATTCTCGCTGGGCGTGGCATCGCCGAAGACCGCGCTCGCTACTTTTATCCGTATCAACAGATACGAAGAAAAATCCTAACGGACGCGTTAGGTACTCGATAAATTCAACCGGGACTCGACGTAATGGTAAGACCTTAAGCGGCGCCCGTCGAAGTTTACACCAGCATCCCGAAATCATGTCCAGGGACGTGATTTTGAAGTAGGTTTTTGCGGATTGCCACTAGAGCAGCTTAACTAGTACCCGATCCGTCGATGAACTAGCCCCAACTACCAATATCCCCGTACAATATAGAATTTTATGAGAAAAAGTATGAAAGTTAGAGCTTTCGAGTAAAAATAAACAGTAGAGATTTTCCCCGACTCTATGATTCAAGCAAAATCTCGGGGCTACCGACATAGGCATCCCAAATGGGCCTGCCTAATATAGTACCCGGGGTTTATTGAAGGCCCACTACCCGAAGAATAAGAAGACTCGAGAGCCCAAGATGTATTTAAGGAAAAGATAGAGTTGTAATAGGAAGTGTTATTTGTAATCTGGCGGGATGAGTTAGAAACCATCCCGGACTCTGTAATCCTTGTATAGCACGAATCCCTCGGCTCCACCTATATAAAGGGGGGGGTCGAGGGACGAGAAGATCATCGAATCATTGTTTGCAAACCCTAGTTTTCATATTCGTCGAGTACTTTTTGGCTGAAACCTTCGAGATCTACTTGCCCTCTACTTCTAACTAAACCCTAGCCTACAATCCATAGGCATTGACAAGTTAATCCCTTGTCACCCGCCTTCGCAGAATGATCAACGATGACCTCGCCGTCAACCTCCAGCTCGCGGATCTAATTCCTCCTGTAACGCTGCGAGGCTCTGGCATGGAAGTAGCGGGTGTTCTCATCCCCCTCTTTGATAGCTCGAAATTTCCCCCTTTGCTTCCAATGTGCCGCCGCACGGCACACAGACAAGGCAAGGTGATCTCGGGCCTCGTCGCGCAAAGCCACTTCAGCACCTGTCAGCACACGAGATTCCTCATGGAAATCCATTAGCGAGATTATAAAACGGCAGTTATTTTCAAGGCGTGGGATGAAACGGTGCTCCTTTTTCCAAACCTTGGCGGCAGACCTGAACCGCTTGATGTTGGCGGCAAGGTCGAGAGCAGCATCGCGGGCGGGCAACCCATTGGTCCAGTGGGCAAGGGTGGTGGGGAGGAAAATAGGATCAAGGAGCCAGGAGTTCTCAAAGCGGAAGTGCGAGGGGTTGGGGATAGTGGTAGAAGCCGTGACAAGCAGCGGATGATGGTCTGAGGTGGGGCGTGGGAGCGAGGCGAAGGAGGAGTCAGGGAAGATCATGTTCAATTCGTTGTTGAAGAAAGCGCGATCAAGCCGAGAAAGGACAGGCTCAGCCTGGCCATTCGTCCAAGTAAAGAGGAGGTCGAGGAGAGGAAGCTCGAACCAGGACAAGGCATGTATCATTGCATTGAAGGCGGCAGCAAGGCCGCGATCGAAGTTGTCGTTATTTTTCTCGTTTGGATATCTGATTAGATTGAAGTCGCCGACGATCAGCCATGGACCGCTAACCTGATCCTGAAGGGTGATCATTTCATCAACAAAACCTTGCGTGAGGGTGTGGTCAGAGGGGGCATAGACGTTTGTGATTGTGAAAGAGATGTCAGTGGAGGTGGAGGTGAAGCAAGTGGTGAGGCTGTACGTGAGGTGGGTGGAGTTGGCGAGGGCGAGGAAACGAGGGTCCCAGGCAGTGGCAATGCCACCACGCGAGCCATCGGTGTCAACGACCTCAAAGACAGAGAGGTTTGGAGGAAGAAAGGAACGCGCTTTAAATGGATCCAGAGAAGCCAGTTTAGTTTCTTGAATACATGCGACAACCGGGCAGGCAAGCGAGAGGTTATCACGGACCACAACACATTTTTCCTCATCTCCCAAACCATGCATGTTCCAGGAGTCGAAGGGGAATTTTTTGAAACCGACAATATCCATTAGACAAGATGAACACTAGAGTACATATAAACATGACAGCGGAGGTGCAGCGAACAGCGCCGCACCAATACATTAACAGGGAAGGAGAACTAGATGGAGAGAACAGGGAGAAACAGACGCGGGAGGCACAGCGCGCAATCGCTTCTAAATCCAGCGAGGGATGCTTCGACAACACAAAAGCAAGTGCCGACTCGACTCCTGCGAGAAGTTGATATCGAACCAACTTACAAACCTTTTTGGTATTGCTGAACTTTGAAATCAAAGTTAGCAGCGTTGGAGGGAGTGGGTTCAAAGCAAACATTGTCTTTCATATCATCTTTAAGCTAGTATAGCATTTGGCAAAGAATCGGTGTATTTGGTGCATCCGATCCTGAAACTTTGCAACAATGATAGCCTTTCACTTATCTGACCAAAAAAACTTCTTCATATTCTGAGAGATTGGTTAAAGTAATTACACGATCATGCACTCGCTTGTTTTCTTCAGATAGATTCAAAGCAATGACTGGTGAAAGACAAGGATGCAAAGCTCAGAAACAAGAGAGAGAATCTCTCAAATCTCTTGAAAGGAATTCAAGAAGTACTGAAATACTTACAATTCAAACTGGGCTAAGGAAACATGGCGCCCGGTATTAGCTCCCGTAAGGCTGCGACTTCCGCAGGCGACAATATATTCAGCAGGATATTTGCTATGTGTTCGGTTCTGAAATGGCGTGGGATGGAATGGAATGGTTCCGTTCCAGAGGAATGAAATGGTTCCATCTCCGTGTTCGGTTTGGACAAAAAAGAGGAACGGAATGATACCGTTTTTTGTTCGGTTGGAGGAATTGGAGAGCAGAACGGAATGTGGTTAAATTAAACTTTTGTCTCAAAATCGTAATTAACAATGGCAAATAGTAATTTAAATCTCAAAATCGTAATTAACAATGCCTAATGACCTTTTAAATCTCAAAATCATAATTAATATTATTTTTTTCGGTTGGGGGAATTTGGAGAGTAGAACTAAATGAGGTTAAAGTTTAATCTTTTATCTCAAAATGGTAATTAATAGTGGTAAATGGCCTTGTTAATCTCAAAATCGCAATTAACAATGGCTAATTATTTTTCGGCCGGATTAGTGGAGTGCTTCGTAATTAATAGTGGCTAACTAACAGCCATTGGAATGGGTGCATTCCGCATATGGAGAGAATATTCCTTCCTCGATTCCGTTCCATTCCACAACCGAACATAAGAATTGGCTCTAGGTGCGGAATGGTTCCGTTCCATTCCACTCGGTTCTAGAACCGAACACACCCTAACTTAGTTTACAACTTTTACATCTATGATCCGGTGCATGCAGCTGGGGACTCGCCCTACAACTTCAACCCCGCGTTCGCTGCTGCGATGCAGGACATGATCCGCGACGAGGTGCACAGGTACATGGCGGGCGTCGGGTGCGGCGCACCCCTGTCGATGCCACAGGTGGTGGAGGCCGTGATGCGCGCGGCGGTGCATCGCGCCAGCGGAGTCGCCGGGATGCAGTGACCAATCTAGGACAGCCGCAATCTGCCCAACGGAGTGGCATTTTGCTTCATCGTACTTTAGGATCTGTTCTGAAATTATTAGCAAATGTGAGAAACGATAACAGAGCAAGAAGCGGGGCAAAGCTAGGCCAAGCCAAGGCTTTGCTTCAGTCTGTTGTACATACATGAATGCAATGCAATGGAAAGAAACATGTGTCCAAATTTCAAGTTCAGATTTCAGTCATGCCATGTTTGTTTATTTTAGTGCAAGCGGGATCTGAAGCTCGATTTTTCATCTGATGCACTGAAACACGATAGGTAAGTACTGAAAAAGGCATACTCACTTTTACTTTGGTGAACTAGCGAAACTCCTCCCAGGTCGCTCTCGCGCGGGGTGGCTCCGGAGGGAACCCAACCCTAGCGAACCACCCCAGATCTGAGCCACCCCTGGCCGCTGCTGCCGCCGGTGCCAGCGGCGCCTGGCTTCTAAAGGCGGAGGGATTGGCGGGCGCCCCCACACCTCCCCTGCGCGCACTGTGAGGCGGCCGTTGTGGGGGTCGCATGGTGCGGCGGGGCGGCCCGTCAGCGGGTGCCGTGGCGAGGGTCTAGAGGGGTGAGGCTGCAGCGGAGGTCCATGCGTCGTTGACGTAGGCTCAAGAGACGTCGGCAGCCGCTGCGCGGGTTGCGAGGGCCTAGTTCGAGCCTGTTCTGGGCCATCTCTGGGATACGGCGCGCTCTCGTGGTGGCGGGTGGCCGCCAAGGAATTTGGTGGGGAGGCCGGTCAGGACGGCGCCCGAGCCGTCTAGTTCTAGTTGGCATGCGCTGTGTTCTACCACCGGTGGCCATGTTTTCTGGTCGGGCCGGGGCACCAGCGGAGTTGGGCGGTTGCTCCGGGATCTCGACAGTGGCTCCTGTGCGGTGGTGGTGGTGTTGCCGCTTAGGTGTGTTTCAGTAGGGTGTAGGTTGGCGGCGGTTCGATCCGTCTAGCTATCCGACCGCGTTAGGATGGGTAGGGTAGATTGCTCCAGGCGAAGCCTAACAGCGCGGCGTGCGTGGATGTCGCCGTCCTCCCTAGGGGCGGTTGTGGAGCTCTTCGACCTTCGTTTCCCTCGGGTTCTCGTCTTCGGGTGAAAGCGTAGATCCCGCGGGATCGGATGATGGCATCGTTTCCCCTCTCGAGGGCATCATCTTGAAGTCGGTGATCCCCTCCGTGCACTCTACCAGGCTGGACTCACAAGGCATCTGGGCTGGCAGGAGATCAACCGGAGATACGGGTGTTCCGAGTGGAGGTTTGTGAGGCAACGACGATGATGGTGACCAAGGTTTGGCTGCGGCATGACCATGTTAGTCGGCTCCGTTCCGGCGTGTCTGAATGTCTTCGTGGTGGTCTCCTCTTGCTGTGAAGTCGAAACTGCCTTTGGACGGTGTACGATCTCGAGAGGCGGTCCGGTGAAGGTCCTATTAGGCGCATGTTTTGCGCATCTCCTCTCCGGGGCTTGTCTTCAGAATCAGAGCTGCCGAATTCTCCTCGAAGAGTTATCGGTTTGGTATAGGCCAACTTGAGCTTCGTTTTTGGTCAGCTTTTGTGGGTAGCCAGTGTGGCTAGGTGTGCCCTTTGTGGCGGAGTGTGGGTGGTTGTGGGTGTGCTTTGGTCCTATTGTTGTTGTTAGGTTTTGCCCGATTTTCTCCAAAAAACTGGACACCTTATGTTTAATTAATAGATGGGGCAAAACTTTTACCTTTGTTTCAAATAAAATAAAATACAAAGAGCTACAAGTGGTCTAAAATCAAACAAAACATGTGAACTCTAGTTGAGGGCGATGTACTTATGTACAGCTGCTTTGAGGGCTACCAATCATATTCTTCCAATGCTAATTGAAATAATTTGCAGTGTATCATTAATGGTTCATGGCAGCAACTATCATCATTCAGAGTATGGACATCTCATACATTCGGGAAAAACCTCATATCTTAGGAAAAGCTCTTCACCCATGGAAGCGGCACATGTAGAGAAATGAAGAACAACTTGTGTATAATATTTGGAAATAAATTGATGTTGAATGAGATTTTCGTGTTAGGATGATTATTGGTATATAAAAGTTATGTGATCTCTGAGTGCACCCAAAGTTTGCCACATGTTGAATACCTGGTCGATGGTAATTTTTTGTAATGTGAGTGAGTCACGTATTGAACCGTCTAATTACCTTATACTAATTGTCTGTTTATAGGTTTCACTTTAGTGGAAATTATAACTAAGTGCATAACTAATACAAAGGCTACATGAATATCACATACATGATAAAAGAGAGAGTACATCGTTACATTTATACTAAACTTTTATACTATTCATAGTTACATTTTGTATGATTTTACAAATATTATTTTATATTATTTATTTGGCACCACACATATAAAATGCTACTAAATGATAATTGTAGTGTTATTTGTTATATTTTGCAGTACCCAAAATTTAATTGTACTTTTACATAACACTAGTAGAAAAAGGGTTAACAGTCCCGATCCATTTGGACCATCAGTCACAGTTTTTGAACCGGGACCAACCACACGGAACTAAAGGGTGCTGGACGAAAGGGTTGTTCTCTACTAGTGTAAATTTCTTTCGTAACCTATCTTGAGGCAATTACATAAACACTATATTGTACACTTATTTATGGTAAGGATATCTAAAGTGTACCTTCCACCTAACAAATATTTTAATAGAGGTTTCTACTCTATGACTAGATAACCATTTAGCGAAACTTCTAGACTATAAATTAAATGTTATTTTTTGAGAAACACAGTACAAACATAGACGCTCACAAATATGCACATACACTTACCTCTATGATGCACACACACGCACAACCTACCCCTACGAGCATCTACGGAAGACTGAGCCGGTGGATTGGATCTTGAAATTGACTAAATCACCATAGGCGCCTCGCTGTCGACGGAAACGTCGCCTCCCACTGAATAAATATTCCGCCTTTATGGGACACACAGATGTTAAACCTAGGATTTGAACTCTGATGGACTGAGGGTACAACCACCCTCGTAACCACCCAATCTCAGGTTGGTTCTCATAAATTAAATCTTGACATGACTAATTTCTAGCTTTTTCATGTCAATTGTGCCATACATGTTAGGATGGATTAGTATATAAGTTAACAGCGCGTGGATTCTGTAATTGGTATATACATATCATTGTGTATAATAATCATCAATACACCAAAAAAGGGCATGGATTCTATAATGCATGTTTACTTACAATTTAATTATTTAATATGCTTGCTTGAAAATATGCATTTTTATTATCATAGCAATAATGTTACACTTAAGGGCATTTGTTTACGGAAAGAGCTTACGGGAGGATATGGTGAGCAGTGGTTCACTGTGATTTGCTAGAAAAACAACCAACCTAAATCTAGACCCAACCAAATCAGGCCATGACTAGGCCATAGGTGTAGTCTGTAAGAGCATGTCTAACAGACCCCTTAAAAGGGCCAAACCCGTATAATAACCGCCGGAATACCGGTTTCGGTTCTACCCGGTCGTCTAGCACGTCCCGTAAAAATGGCCCCCGCTCTGATTTTTGCTGGTTTCGAGTACGGGGCGGGTCTTCGCCCCCTACTTGTGCGGGGTGGGAGCGGGGATAGTGGGCGAAACCGGTATCCTCCCCTCCACTGCGCGCGAAGGGTTTCTCTGAAGCCAACTACCGCCGCCGCCGCCCGATCTCCTCCGTCCCGCCCTTCCCGGTCGGATCCCGCTGCCATGGATTGTCCGCAAGGGCCGCCTACCGCCGGCGGTGCACCTCCTTCGGCCGCGGTGGTTGATGTCCCCGTCGGAGGTTCGCCGAATGTCGGCGACGTGTTGTCCATGATCTCCGCCACCATCCCGTTGAAGAGGAAGAGGATTCCGAAGCAATTCTTCAAAGAACACGCGGCGGCGGCAGCTTCGCCGGCCGAAGACCCGTCGGCTGCCAAGAAGGGGGGCAGGATGAAGACCAAGGCGGCCGGGCCGAGGGGCGCCGCGCCGGCCAAGGTGAGGACAAAGGCAGTCAGCCGCATCGGCCTCGCGCCTCCACCGCCCTCCAAGGCCACGACCCCTCCTCCCTCCGTTCCGTCCGATGCGCCGCCCGCGCCGCCACCACCCACCATGGACGTAGACAAGGTGTTCGATGTACATACATGAATGCAATGCAATGGGAAGAAACTTGTGTCGAAATTCCAAGTTCAGATTTCAGTCATGTCATGTTTGTTTATTTTCCTGCAAGTAGCAAAGCACGCGCGTGATCTGAAGCTGAAGAAATCCTCGTTTTTGCATCTGATGCGCTGAAACATGGAGATATACAGAGCGCTGCAACTGATGCAAAGTCAAACAAAATATGTGAGCTCTAGTTCAGGCAATGTGCTTATATACAGGCGTACAACTGCTGGGAGGGCTAACAATCATGTTCTCCTAATGATAATTGAAATAGTAATTTGCAGTGTATCATCCAGGGTTCATGCCAGCAAATATCATCATTCAGAATATGGACATCTTGTACGTTCGGAAACATCATATATCCTAGAAAAACTCTGCACCCCATGGAAGCCTCTCAATAAGAGGATGAGATCTCCCACAACTGATATTAACATTTATAGTGGTGATTTCAAAACAAAACTTTTATAGTGGTACCTGCTAAATGTTCCAAAATATATTTTTGTTTAATTCAAAAAATAATGCCCATTTTCAAAAATGACACAAATAATACGGCGTTGAGTTGGGCGAAGCCGACATTCCCATCATCGGCCTAGTTAAAGCCGAAAAGTGGTCGGACTGCCCCCGCCAACCGACAAAGCTAGTCAGCCTGGCTGAAACCTACCGGCCCACGTCAGCCTAGGGAAACCCGAAAAGTGGGTGATGCCTAGTTGGCCTGCCTGGTGACAGAGCTCGGCGTAACCCGAAAAGGGAAATCAGCTTGGGCTAGGCCGATTAGTCCGAGGCTAAATCGCGTCGACCACTCCTTCTTCCTTCTCCCGTGGTTCCTCGTCGGGAGTCGTCGACGCCCGGAGCACCGTCAGAGTTGTCTTTGAAGCGGAGATCGCGAATGAGTCCAATAACCTGCACGAAGTTTCTAGGCTGTTGTAGCATCTAACATTGCTTCAGAGGTGCCTTAGCAGCCTCCCCCCGGCTACCGAAAAACTTGGTTAAGCCATTGGTTTGTGCTAGGAGCCCGACCTTTTTTTTGTGGAAAGATCGAGGAGTCGTGGAATACTAGGAGTTTGTTCGGTGTAAATAACAAAGCAATCATTATTAGGAGGCATTTCAACATCTTAGCTGGTCGATATAAACAAAAATCGTCAACATATTTATAAACAATGTTGTTGATATTAATATATTACCCTAAGCAGCAGAGCGCTCTATTGCTGGACACTCCACCAAAAGATCCAACTTCTCTTTGACAAGGAGGGACCAAGCGACTATGATCTCCAACTTGGTGATGCCAACAAAACACTGGCCCTTTGTTGTTTGGCATTGTTGGGCAGGGAAGACAACATGACCCTCTTTAGCTCGATGACCAACTGGTTCAGAGTAGGCTTGTATGACAACTTTCAGTGTTCCTTGTAATTCCACCGAAACAACATTCCTCGATAGATGAAGGTAACCATCCCATCCTACACGCATTCTTTTGCCACGATAATCAAGCAGCACAACTTCCCTAGGCATGACCTCTCTTGCAGTGGACGAGGAGCAAACAACTCGACATCCATTTTTAAAGGGCCAACGTCCTTCGACGATGCGAACACCAACGATAGTGGCTTGGAGGGGTGTAGAAAGGCGCTCAAGGCTTAATTCTGCTGTACAACAGTAGCCATGAAACAAAAGAGAGGTAGTACGATCCGCAGTATCGTAGCGGTTACTAAAATTGATAAATGCATCTCCCGAGTTGATTTTGAGAACAACTTCGAAGTCAACATGGTCCAAAACTAGAACTGCACGGGATGGGCCAATCAAGTGCAAAAAGGGATCCTGCAAAGCAACATCATTGTTATACTTAATGGCGATGGGTTTCCTAAAACAAATACTCAACTGCACTCAACGTAAGACACGAACGATAGAAAGTGAAGAGAAAATTGATCATACATTTTCAGTAAGTACTTGGCAGTTAGGCCATGAGCGAGAGAAGAGAACGTTGCGGTTGCGATCCACGGTGTCCCGAGCAGCAACCACACCGTAGACTTTGAGTGGCCATTTCAAGTTGCCCTTTAGTTCCTTGATTTTGATGGAGTAGATCTGCAAGCATGTGCTCCCAGCCAGAGCAACAACATGTGACGGGATAGTACTAGGCGTGCAGCATGTGAAGTGCATAGAGCTCAATGTGGCTGGAGCAACGAAGATACTATCAGAAATCTAGTATGAATAAGTAAGTGAATTATTAAACTAAGATGTGGTAATATTTCGTGAGAGCAGTAAAAGGAAGCAAATAGCAGAATGGAAAACAAACTGATCATGAGTTTAATAGGACAAGCATCATGTGTGCATGGTTTTCACTTTAATAGGACAAGCATGCTTTTCACTTACTTGTATCTTGGAAGCCACCGCAGCGTCCAACCTCGCTGCCCCATATACGTTCCCAGCAGGCATGGTGGGAGGCAAAACAGTCCTGATAGAAAGCCATAGTACGTTTGAGAAACTCCATTGTGGATGTATCCTCCTCCTCCTCCTCCTCCTCCTCCTCCTCCTCCTCCTCCTCCTCCTCCTCCTCCTCCTCCTCCTCCTCCTCATTTTCATTTTCATCCTTCTCCTTATCCATCTCCTTATCATCCCCCTTCTTCTTCTCCTGCTCGTACGTAACTACGAGCACCAACTCGTTCTCGTAATAGTAGGGGAATTGCAGGTAATTCCTGCAGAGATCCAGGAATTCGTTTGAAAGCTCCTCCTCCTTGGTCCTCTTCTTCTTCTCCTTCCCAGCCTTGCGTTTCTCCTTGTCCTTCCTCTTCTTCTCCTCCTCCTTACTCTGGTTGTAGAATTCCTCGGAGACGTGCATTAATCTGGACGTGGCGCTGACTAGCTCCTCGGCCTTGAACGAGGAGTGGGTATCCATGCGAGCGCCGCGGCCGCAGCTGGACTCGTCGAGGACGTATGCCATGGATAGCATCCGGTGACCCAGGTCCTCCGCGTCTTCCAGGATAGAATCCAAGTAGGCTGCTGGTTTCTGGACGGATGATGTATTCTCTCTTGTCCATGCTGTTGCTGCTGGTTGAGGTTGAGAAGGTTTGCAGGTGTGTACCAGCTGCTTCCAGTGAGAGAGGGTCGGAGTAAGTGAGTGCAGCAGGTCTTTGCGCTCCCTCTCCAGAGACATGATCTCCTTCATCAGCTGGGTCAACAGCACCTCTTCAGACTCCATCTTCTCCTTATCGTAGATGTAGGAGCTTCTAGATGAACCTGATCGATTGCTTTGGGTACTGAGCAGGATATTGGATCTTTAATTTGTATAGCGAACGTGTAGCTCTTAATTGGCTCTAAGCCAGAAAGAAACCGACTCAAAACATAGTCATGCACGGAACGGTCAAGTTTATGTATGGCACTATGATGTTCGCACCGAGTACTTCCGGTGAACAACGACGGAGACGAGACGGCGAGAGGCCGGCGCACGTACAAATTTCTGCTCCGCCGGCCCAGATGCTCACGTATTGCCAAGCTAACCTGATCGATTCTGTTGATCCAGCTAGTACTTCCTGCTTGCACGCACGTAACACACAGGAACAATTTGGATTGTGAAGGCCCTTGTCGTGGTGCCTTGCTTTTTATTCCTCAATGGTGCCGGCCGGTTCCGACTAGTACTAGAATTAGACACCGGTTCCAACTTGTGCTGGGGTATCTATATGCGTATACCCACGTCGGCCCTGTGAACACACCATCGTGAAAGTAATTCTCCGGCCGGAATCCATCAGCCTGTTTGCTTCCCTTGGCTGACGATGGAGAACAAACAAGCTAGCTTGGTGGAGGCCCTATGTCGGCACCGCGAGGTCCTGAGGAGGGAGACCACCTTCTTAAGGAGGGAGGTCACGTCCAGGAACCTCTCCACCATGGCAGGAAAGAGGGCTTATCTTCAACAGACTCAGTTAACCAACAGGGAACCACAACAGCAGGAGGAGACCATGGACTCAAAGACCGAAACAACCAAACATGTCAGCTTGCCCTACCTTGTTAGTCGCCATGAGGAGGCCCTCGGCCTCCTTTTGCACGAAACGGACCAGCTGCGCTACCGGATCGAGTCCCTCGCATCTATCCTCAGGGAATTCCCCATCATCGTCGCCTCGGAGAAGAAGGCCAAGATGTTGCGTCTCATGTCCCAGGCATTCGTGGCCGTCGCCCAACATATCATCAACTCTTGTGCTTCTGCTTCTCGCAAGGGCTACTATCAGCACTATAACTGCTGGGAATCTACGTGGGGCTCTCGGACTCGTCCAAGCTACGGTTTCTTCGATGATACAAGTAACAAGACTAGCTAGTAATTTCTTCCTTTTCTTATTACTGCTAAAACTAATGCATGAATGACTCAACCAATGATCGAGCTTCCCTTCCTTCTTGTAGTATATATAAACAAATGTTTTTTACTTGCTATTATTTCATTCAAATTATTGGATTTCTAATACTGCGCTGCTACACACTAATCGTCTTTATTAATTTGCCGCAGCCACCTTGAGTCCTATGCACTTCACGGGTTGCACGCCGGGTATCATTCCACACTCTGCTGCCGCTGCCACTGCCCTGCAGATCTACTCCATCAAAATCATCGATGTGCATCCCATCCTGGGTTGGCCGCTCTACATCTACGGCTTGGTTGCCGCACGCGACACCGTGGACCGCAACCGCAACCTTCTCTTCTACCGTTCTAGGGCTAACTGCCAAAAAATCACTCAAGATGTGTGTATTCACTTTCCCCTTTTTTGTCATGCATATGTCGAGAAGTTCATTTTGATCAAGTATATTAATGATGACGATCATGATGATGCTTGCAGGATCCTTTCTTGCGTTTGACTGGCCCGTCTCGTGCAATCCTGGCAGCAGAAGAGGTTACATTCGAAGTTGAACTGAAAATAAAGTATGGAGCAGAGTATCAACATACAGCTACCTTGTCTTCTAACTACCGTTGTTGGTCTGTGCATGATAACAACCCTAAGTTAGGCAGCGGCTGTTGTACAACACAGATAAGCCTTGAACGGTTCCGCAGGGCAATCCAAGCCACTATCGTGGGCGTTCATGTCATTGAAGGGGGCTGGCCTTTTAAAGATGGAGGCCGAGTTTCTTGCTTCATGTCTTCTTCAAAACATAGGGAAGTTGTGTTGGTTGACTCTTGCGGTGGAGAAACGCCTGTAGGATCAGACAATTACTTTCATCTGTCGAGGAATGTTGTTACAGTGCAATTAGATGAAACATTGAGAGTGGTCGTACAAGGATACGCAGAATCTGATGGTCAAGCTCAAGCTCAAGAGGGGCATGTCGTCTTCCCTGTCAAGAATTGCCAAATAAGCGAGGGTGAATGTTCGGTTGGCCGCTCTAAGGTGAAGGTTGTTGTTGCTTGGAGTCTCCTTGTCAGGCCCGAGGATCTCTAATGGAGACATGTGTTCCACCATAGACGGCTCTGTTTTCCAGGTGTGATGCATATTTTTGTTATGCTGGTTTGCTGGAGAATTTATGTATCGACCAACTATTATATTATGCTTTGTGTCCTAGTGTTTATGTATCAGATCCAGCTTATATAACTGGCTGGTTATCTGTTTACCCACTATTAATTAGCTTATGTTGCGAAGCATTGTTATGATGGTAGTTTGATTTAAAAAATGTTGAGCTTGAGTAGTAACTTATTTTTTTTCCGAAATGGGAGCATCGATGCGCACATCTTTTCTTTATTAAATTATTCGCAAAGCCTTACAAGAGAGATACAAAGATCAACTCGAAGCCACCTTTCCAGCGACAACTCGCTATACCTACAAGAGCGATGAAGGGGGTGACCATGAACATGGCCATTACCCTGGCCATTACCCTGACCGCACATCAACTAAAACTAAATGCCTTCCCAAGACGCCCATTGGCGGGTGAGAAGCACAACCAGTCAAGCGGACCCTGAGCGCACGCCATTGCACACGCCACAAAAATCGCTATCACCGTCTTCCTCGCACCCATCTTCAAGAGGGATCACCGCATTGACCTTGCCAGACCTGCCGTCGATGTCACCATAACGCCAGAAAACTCCACCATCCAGCACGCGTCCAGCAGTCCACGCCCGTCTTCGATACCCTGCAGCTCCACGCCGCCGAGAATCATCGACGTCAACGTGGTAGATGAACACCACTCCACCAAGATACACCTCCATCCAGCCACTGCTCCAAAAACGATGCCCCAAGAGGTAGAACGACGCAAGTAGCTGATACGTCTCCGACGTATCGATAATTTCTTATGTTCCATGCCACATTATTGATGATATCTACATGTTTTATACACATTATATGTCGTATTTATGCATTTTCCGACACTAACCTATTAACGAGATGCCGAAGAGCCGATTCTTGTTTTCTGCTGTTTTTGGTTTCAGAAATCCTAGTAAAGAAATATTCTCGGAATTGGACGAAATCAACGCCCAAGGTCCTATTTTGCGACGAAGCTTCCAGAAGACCGAAGGAGAGTCGAAGTGGGGCCACGAGGTGGCGACACACCAGGGCGGCGCGGCCCAGGCCCTGGCCGCGCCGGCCTGTGGTGTGGGCCCCTCGTGACGCCCCTTTACCTGCCCTTCCGCCTACAAATAGCCTTCGTCGCGAAACCCCCGGTGCATCGAGAGCCACGATACGGAAAACCTTGCCGAGACGCCGCCGCCGCCAATCCCATCTCGGGGGATTCGGAGATCACCTCCGGCACCCTGCCGGAGAGGGGAATCATCTCCCGGAGGACTCTTCACCGCCATGGTCGCCTCCGGAGTGATGAGTGAGTAGTTCACCCCTGGACTATGGGTCCATAGCAGTAGCTAGATGGTTGTCTTCTCCTCATGTGCTTCATTGTCGGATCTTGTGAGCTGCCTAACATGATCAAGATCATCTATCCGTAATTCTATATGTTGTGTTTGTCGGGATCCGATGGATAGAGAATACTATGTTATTTTGATTATCAATCTATTACCTATGTGTTGTTTATGATCTTGCATGCTCTCCGTTATTAGTAGAGGCTCTGGCCAAGTTTTTGCTCTTAACTCCAAGAGGGAGTATTTATGCTCGATAGTGGGTTCATGCCTCCATTAAATGCAGGACAGTGACAGAAAGTTCTAAGGTTGTGGATGTGCTGTTGCCACTAGGGATAAAACATTGATGCTATGTACGAGGATGTAGTTATTGATTACATTACGCACCATACTTAATGCAATTGTCTGTTGTTTTACAACTTAATACTGGAAGGGTTCGGATGATAACCTAAAGGTGGACTTTTTAGGCATAGATGCATGCTGGATAGCGGTCTATGTACTTTGTCGTAATGCCCAATTAAATCTCACAATATTCATCATATCATGTATGTGCATTGTTATGCCCTCTCTATTTGTCAATTGCCCGACTGTAATTTGTTCACCCAACATGCTATTTATCTTATGGGAGAGACACCTTGATACGTCTCCGACGCATCGATAATTTCTTATGTTCCATGCTACATTATTGATGATATCTACATGTTTTATACACATTTTATGTCGTATTTATGCATTTTACGGCACTAACCTATTAACGAGATGCCGAATAGCCAGTTGTTGTTTTCTGCTGTTTTTGGTTTCGAAATCCTAGTAAAGAAATATTCTCGGAATTGGACGAAATCAACGCCCAGGGTCCTATTTTGCCACGAAGCTTCCAGAAGACCGAGGGAGAGTCGAAGTGGGGCCACGAGGTGGCCAGACACCAGGGCGGCGCGGCCCAGGCCCTGGCCGCGCCGGCCTGTGGTGTGGGCCCCTCGTGCCGCCTCTTTACCTGCCCTTCCGCCTACTTAAAGCCTCCGTCGCGAAACCCCCAGTACCGAGAGCCACGATACGGAAAACCTTACTGAGACGCCGCCGCCGCCAATCCCATCTCGGGGGATTACTGGAGATCACCTCCGGCACCACTGCCGGAGAGGGAATCATCTCCCGGAGGACTCTTCACCGCCATGGTCGCCTCCGGAGTGATGAGTGAGTAGTTCACCCCTGGACTATGGGTCCATAGCAGTAGCTAGATGGTTGTCTTCTCCTCATTGTGCTTCATTGTTGGATCTTGTGAGCTGCCTAACATGATCAAGATCATCTATCTGTAATACTATATGTTGTGTTTGTCGGGATCCGATGGATAGAGAATACTATGTTATGTTAATTATCAAGTTATTACCTATGTGTTGTTTATGATCTTGCATGCCCTCCGTTATTAGTAGAGGCTCTGGCCAAGTTTTTGCTCTTAACTCCAAGAGGGAGTATTTATGCTCGATAGTGGGTTCATGCCTCCATTAAATGCAGGACGGTGACGAGAAAGTTCTAAGGTTGTGGATGTGCTTGTTGCCACTAGGGATAAAACATTGATGCTATGTCTAAGGATGTAGTTATTGATTACATTACGCACCATACTTAATGCAATTGTACGTTGTTTTGCAACTTAATGCTGGAAGGGTTCGGATGATAACCTGAAGGTGGACTTTTTAGGCATAGATGCATGTCTGGATAGCGGTCTATGTACTTTGTCGTAATGCCCAATTAAATCTCACAATATTCATCATATCATGTATGTGCATTGTTATGCCCTCTCTATTTGTCAATTGCCCGACTGTAATTTGTTCACCCAACATGCTTTTATCTTATGGGAGAGGCACCTTTAGTGAACTGTGGACCCCGGTCCTATTCTTTACATCTGAAATACAATCTACTGCAATACTTGTTCTTTATTGTTCTCTGCAAACAATCATCTTCCACACAATACGGTTAATCCTTTGTTACAGCAAGCCGGTGAGATTGACAGCCGATGTCTACGGGAGCTTCTATTCTTGTAGACAGTGTTGGGCCTCCAAGAGCGAGAGGTTTGTAGAACAGCGACAAGTTTCCCTTAAGTGGATCACCCAAGGTTTATCGAACTCGGGGAGGAAGAGGTCAAAGATATCCCTCTCAAGCAACCACTGCAACCACAAAGCAAGAAGTCTCTTGTGTCCCCAACACACCTAATAGGTGCACTAGTTCGGCGAAGAGATAGTGAAATACGGGTGGTATGAATGAATATGAGCAGTAGTAACGGTGCCGAGAAAATAGCTTGTCTGGCGTGTAGTTGATGGTGGTAATATGGTAGCGAGTAGTAACGCGAGTAAAACGAGTAAACAAGCAGCTATAGCGATATTTAGGAACAAGGCCTAGGGAATCATACTTTCACTAGTGGACACTCTCAACTTTGATCATATAACGAGAATAGATAAATACATACTCTACACTCTTGTTGGATGATGAACACCATTGTGTAGGATTACACGAACCCTCAATGCCGGAGTTAACAAGCTCCACAATTCAATGTTCATATTTAAATAACCTTAGAGTGCAAGAAAGATCAACACGACTAAACCAAGTACTAACCACGGCATGCACCTTTGTCACCTTCACACTATGTAGGAGGAATAGATCACATCAATACCATCATAGCAATAGTTAACTTCACAATCTACAAGAGATCATGATCATAGCCTACGCCAAGAACTAACACGGATGCACACACTAGTCACCTTTACACCATGCGGGAGGAATAGAACTACTTTAATAACATCACTAGAGTAGCACATAGATGAATTGTGATACAAAACACATTGCAATCATAAAGAGATATAAATAAGCACTTCACTACGCCATTCATAACGGTGAATAAGTATTCCGTGAAATATAGCCTAAGAGACCCACACGGTGCACACACTAGTCACCTTTACACACGTGGGACAAGGAGTCTCCGGAGATCACATAAGTAAAACCCACTTGACTAGCATAATGACATCTAGATTACAAGCATCATCATATGAATCTCAATCATGTAAGACAGCTCATGAGATTATTGTATTGAAGCACATAGGAGAGAGATTAACCACATAGCTACCGGTACAGCCCCGAGCCTCGATGGAGAACTACTCCCTCCTCATGGGAGACAGCAGCGGTGATGAAGATGGCGGTAGAGATGGCAGCGGTGTCGATGGAGAAGCCTTCCGGGGGCACTTCCCCGCTCCGGCAGGGTGCCGGAACAGAGACTCCTGTCCCCCGGATCTTGGCTTCGCGATGGCGGCGGCTCCGGAAGGTTTTCCGTGATCGTGGTTCTTCGCATCGGGGTTTTCGCGACGGAGGCTTTAAATAGGCGGAAGGGCAGCCTCGGAGGGGGCCGGGGGGCCCACACCATAGGGCGGCGCGGCCCCCCCTCTGGCCGCGCCAGGGTGTGGTGTGGGGCCCCCAGGGCTTCCCTCTGGCGGCTCTCGGGTGTTCTGGAAGGCTCCGAGAAAAATAGGAACCTGGGTCTTGATTTCGTCCAATTCCGAGAATATTTCGTTACTAGGATTTCTGAAACCAAAAACAGCAGAAAACAGAGAATCGGCACTTCGGCATCTTGTTAATAGGTTAGTTCCAGAAAATGCACGAATATGACATAAAGTGTGCATAAAACATGTAGGTATCATCAATAATATGGCATAGAACATAAGTAATTATCGATACGTCGGAGACGTATCAAGCTGCCCCCACCCTCGTCGGCTCCCGACGCCAGTCCTACACTGTGGAGACAACGAGCACGTCTGAGATGGAAAGGTGAGCTCTAGCTCGTTTTGTTTCCATGGGATCTGCTGACCCGTAAGACGTCTGTTGAGGAAGGTGAGGCCTGAGCTCCTTTTTTGGTAGGAGGCCATAGGATTTCCATGGCTAGGAAGCTGGATAAAATCTCCAAGCTGGACTCCCTGGTTATTTGATTTGATTTGATTTGAGAAGTGGAGTAGAACCACTCACCATTCCCAGGCCATCTCGCCCCCAAACTATCGTTGTTTGAAAACTCATTGATTTGTTTTGCTGAAAATATCAGTGCTCTTTGATGTGATGAGTAGCTTCCTATTCAACTATGCCTATTCTAATTTGGTTATTTTGTATTTACTGACAGACATGCCAAAGAGACACATGCGACCAAATGAGGCCACCGCCATGCCCGGCCGCAGGTGGTTGGATGATGGCGGCGGTCGCATAGCACGTGCCGAGCAATGGCGGTGAGCGTGCGTCGAGCGATGGCTGCGGCCGGCCACAGCAACAACGGTGGCTGGACGTGTCCTCAGCCAGCCGACCTCATTGTACCGAACCTATCCGCGGGCGGGGATGGGACTAGGTTTAGTAGCTCCAATTCTTTAGGATTTTTGGTAAGTTTATTCATGAGTTCGGTTCTTATGTGGTCATCTGCTCCCTTCCACCAGCCATTTGGTACTTATCTCGTAGATACTTGGTAGGATATGTTTCAACCTGCAGCCCAAGCATTCTTTGAACAACGATGTTGTGTCGGCATTTAACCGAAATTTCTGCACTCTGCAACCGAGACATGACAACTCCTGAATGGAGGACAACTTAAAGCCAGCCAGTGTAATTAGGTGACAACTTGTTGATATCTCCGTTAAGACTATACCTCAAAACAA
This sequence comes from Lolium rigidum, assembly GCF_022539505.1. Taxonomy (NCBI): domain Eukaryota; kingdom Viridiplantae; phylum Streptophyta; class Magnoliopsida; order Poales; family Poaceae; genus Lolium; species Lolium rigidum. The sequence goes on from NC_061508.1 coordinate 331,315,832, forward strand.
CTGTTAATGCTGGTATAATAACTAAATAGTAATGATGGTTTCTATTTGTAGCTACTAATATGAAAAATCAGATGGTTCTATAATAGTTACCGTTTGTTTGAACTAAATTTCATTTCATTAGTCTGTACTCACTCGGTTCTATCTGCGATTCTTTTCTCATGGTCTTGGTCTAATAGAACCGCACTAACTAGATGTCAATTTCAGTGAGGTTCCTGCAATTTTTGATGCATTAGATAAATCAAAGGAGGCACAGTGCCACGAAAGGATGCATTATTGACACATGTGCTATGTAAATATGCAGGCAATTCAAAGCAAAGATAGAGCAGCATGTTTCTCAGGCAATCAACATCCATTGGAAAATATAAATTACTTCTATTGTATTAGACATATATACTAAAGAATCTCCATATTCTAATAGACATAGCATGAGAGGAATGTACTTTTAGCATAAGTTTAGCTCCACAAGATTATTCAGTTTAAATATTTGTGAGATGATTTCAGGTGTTGCCGAATCAGCTGAGCTCGGGAGACATGGTCTATGCCAGCTGCACAAGCATGTTGGTAAGGTCTTTGTTTCGATTTTTGTAATTTGTTCGTTTTGCAGTCCCTTATTATCTATTAGATTTGTTTTTTTTTGTGCTAGCTTTGAGTTTCAAAGTAAAGAAGATGCTCTGGTTGTTGTTCATGTTCTGCCTTTGCATAGAAGTGGGTTGTTTCATCAACCGTTGAGCAAGATAAAATCATATTTTCTTAAATTGATCTCTCTCCTCTTCTACGGGTTATGTTGTCTTGCAGTACTACACGTGGACACTAGAGATGCAAAGACAGAGCTCCTCATCTTGTTCAGTGCTGAGTTCTCGATGATATCATTGTCATCCAAGTCTCGCTGCTGCCACGCCTCTCCTCGCCGGCCATCGCTCCGGGATGCTACGGATTGTGTAGCTCCTCGCCATGTTCGGTGTCGAGCTCTGGATGATCTCATTGTTAGCCGCGCCGGTATGGTTATGCAACGTATGCAACGCTGATGCAAAACTCACTAGAGTGTATTGCTCGGTAACCGAGCCTCCGGGTCCATGCGATACATTGCTCTACATGGTAGGAAGGGTTCATCGCTTGTCTTCTTTTGCTTCGAGTGTTCTTCACATCCCTCTCGCTAGAAAGTATCCGCTCGAAGGGTTAGTAATATGATAATTTTCTTTATTGCCTAACATAGAAAGTATCTGCCAGTGTTGATGTCGTTGTTGCATGGTGGGTAAATATTCCACTACCGTAGCTGTACCTTCCTGTTGGACTCCTTTTTTTGAGTTGGCTTTTCTGGGTCTTTAAAAAAAAAATCAAAATAGAAGTGCTACAACCCTGCGGTTAATTCAAACTTGAACTCAGCGTGTTTCCGTGGTGTTGGCTGTATTTACTGAGCAGCTTATACATAGTAAATTACTACAATAATCCATATATCATTTATTTGCATTCCTTAAATAGCCTAATGTACTTGTTTGTTAATAAATGGTCAACATGCCTTCTAATGTATAGTTGAAGCACATCTAGAAACATATGTCATATATTCTCCCAACCTAATGTTTTTTCCCTTTGTGGAATGGTGTGCGTGTGTGTGGAAAAATGGCTTTCCAGTATTCTTGTTTTTGCGTTATCTCTTATAGGATAATTTATATTAGCATACATACCACAGGAAAGGGTCACAGGCTGTAACCATACCTAATCGGCAAGATGAGCACATAATTCACTTGTTTTCTTTGCTTTGTTGTACATTAATTAGTTAGTAGTGAACATACTATTTCTACACATAGCTGCTCTGAACTACGAATGATCATTTGTTGTGTATTCTACCCTTAGAGGATGCTAGCCTACCAGGATACTCTGAAGCAATGAATATTAGTGTTGCCTCTAAATTATCATAACATTCCCTGGATTTAGTGCTTATATGTAGTTTCATTTGGATGTTACTTTTTAGGTCTGCGTTACATTCTTTTTGAGCATTTTTATTTCATGAAAGATTTGTCACGAATCAGTGTGTTGCAGCCTTCATGATGATACCGTTGTATATCCCATATAGCTTTTCTTTTTTACTTTTGTCTCACAAATTTAGAAAAAAGAGTGTAACATTTTCGGAAAGTCGATATACATAACCTGATTTGAGTTACCATTCAACCTCTAAGAGAGAAGGTACTGTAGAGTCTTGCGGCGTTTAAGCTTGAAAGAATATATGTAGCCGCCTTTCTGTCATACCAAATAATCAGGGAACGTTTTCAAGAAAATCCTTAAACTAGAATTATTGTACATGTGGAAGTGGAATTAGGTCGGTCACTAAACATTTAGTTTTATTGGTACCATTTCTGAATTTGATTTTATGTATTGTATGGTTGTTTCTGCTTTTTGTCGTGGTTTTTGACTCAAATATGAATATCACTTACAAAAATAAGTGAATAAAGTAGGCTTCAAGGTGGGGATGCCCCCCCCCCCCTAATAATCAATCATGCATAGTTGAAAGGCAGTGCATAGCATCTAACCTTAAATTTTAGATATCACCTACTCGCTTAAACTGCTCCTGATCTTATAACTAATATCATTCTCCTTTTTAGCTTCCGTTAACTTACTCGTTGATGTAATCGAATGACTGATTTGTTGATCTATGGTATACTGCTTTTACAATAATGTTTTTTAAAACCAGTTATGAATATTTGACATACTTTATAGCTTCCGTTGACATACTTTACAACAGGTGGATTATGGTGGTCACGGCGGCTGCCGGACGACGGCGGTTGGTGGACGAATGCAGCCTCACGGCTCGTTTTGTTATCGCGTTGAGGAGGCAGTGGTGGAGGCAGAGGTGCGGTGTTTTTGTTGATGGATCAAGGACGACCCCTTCCTCAACCTCCCTGCGATGCAGTGTATGGACCACTACATGTTCTGTTGAGGCAAGGTAAGGTCCTATTGTTCCGTTACTCGTTTGAACCTATGCGTTGTAACTGCTTACTTGAGTTACTTCCCTGTCTTTTAAGTTGCAAATCTGCACCCCTCCTCCATTTCACTGACATAGTAGATGTTTACTTCTCTACTAGAGAAACATAAGGGATTTGCTGATTACTCCTAAAGAAAATGTTCAATATGCAAGTAAAAGTAGTGATTAACTACCATGGGAAAATCCAAAGAAAATGTGTTCTTGTTTTTTTGTTGTTTGTTATATTGCCACAGAGGCAGGTGTACCGAAAATTATGGTTGCCGAGGTACTCGTCCCTCTCGCTAATGCGAGGCTGTTGTGCTCTTCTTTGAATGCAGACTGGTCCGCCGGTGCTCCTGGCCTCCCAACCAGGATTCTCTTACACCGGGAGGCCAGTGAAGCTAGAGCGGAGTGGTGGATATGTGGCTTAGCTTTTCGTCAATGGCATGCTCTGGTTGAGCTCGAGGGTTGAGACCTTCCTCCACTCAAGTCTTGGTGTATACTCTTTTTGGTTCTAAAATCATACTATCCTCTAGGAGAACATTCTGGTTGTCAGGGTACTGTCCCTCGCTAATGCAGGCTGTTGTGCTCTTCTTTGAATGCAGACTGGTCCGCCGGCGCTCCTGGCCTCCCAACCAGGATTCTCTTCCACCGGGAGGCCAGTCAAGCTAGAGCAGACTGGTGGATATGTGGCTTAGCTTTTCGTCAATGGCATGCTCTGGTTGAGCTCGAAGGTTGAGACCTTCCTCCACTCAAGTCTTGGTGTATACTCTTTTTGGTTCTAAAATCATACTATCCTCTACGAGAACATTCTTATGTTTCGACTAAAAAATGTTTGTTGGAAGGTTCTAAAAAAGCATGCTCACTTGCCATGAAACTCTGGCAGAGCAATTAAAGAAACGATTTCAGCTTCCTAATGGATGACATTTGGCTTATGAAGTAAAAAAAGATTTCCAGCTGGCGGGGCAATATTTTGGTTGATCTCATTCTCTTCTTTCGTCAAGGCTAGAAGGTAAATACACATGTTGTTGTGTTTTCGCAAGTATATTTAATATCGGTCTTGAACCAACATCTTCTAATTGTATGTCACCAGACACTTTCCGCAAGGTGCTAAATAAGTGAAAAATTGGCATCTAGCCCCCCCTCCCAATGTTCTTCCAGGCTCAAAGTTTTGAAGTTGGTATGAGTTTATCTTTCAAACTGAATTCTACATTCAGAAAAAAAATCTGTGTTTTGATATTGCTTACCAATGATAGATCCTTACAGTAAAGAATGCTACTTATGTACTTGATTTCTTCGATTTCAATTCGATTTGCTTGCCCTTCTTCAGTTACGAACTTACAATAGCGTATGAATGCATATCGAACTGATAAACTGCCATCCAATATGCAATATTTTACCATGATAATTAGCGTAGATAGCAGCTGTGTATGTTCATACCATTAGTCAGTGCTTCTCATTCTAATATAGTTATTATGGACAGTGATGTGATGTAGCAGAAATGAATGATTTGTGGATGACTGTATGGCTTGCAAGAGACTGAGGTGCCCACTTTTTCTTTTATTCATCCTTTCTAAATTTGGTTTCCTTGGTAAATAAGAAAAATCAAGGACCTATGGTCACCATGACCGAGCATTTCACACTTGTTTTAAAACAATACCTAAAATCTACGGATGAATAGTTATGGATCATTTAGTAATGATGGAATTTACTTGCTTTAATTGGGCTCCGATGTCAATAGACCGGGCGCTGCAGTACATACCGTCTGGGGTCTGGCTCATGAGGCCCAGCCTTCTCAGTACTCTTGATTTCCAATTTCATTGTTCTCGTTAAGAGAACACACCAAAATATTGTTGTTACGCTAAAACTACAGTCCATAGCTAATTGTTCTTTTTGCAGTCTGAAATATGTATTGGTACATTGATATTAAACTTGAAAATAGTCAATAGATAATGTCGACTTAAGGAAAAAAGTTCCATACTTCGAATTTACTGATTACCATCTTTTACCTTTTACTATTGTTAAATAATTTGTTACTTCTATTTTGTAGATTGTCACACCATGAGAGTATGCAAAGGTCCTCCATTCCGATGAGAAATTTGACATTGCAAGAGCCAACGATGTCCGAATTTGAGTGTTCTAATATTGCACAACAATGAAATCTCAAAGGATGAAGTTGGTTATGGTACAGTACAATTGAAAACTAGATAAGCCTAAATAACAAAATGGCAATTTGAGTTTATCCGGAAAGGCAAGTTTTGGAATTACACTAACATACAGGAAATAACATTAATGTGTTAGCTTCCGGATAAGCTAATTTTCTATATTCGCTGTATTCTCAATACAAAGACTTTGACAACCAATAATGCTTAGTTCAAATTTTTCGTCTGTTGATATGTCCTTTAAATTGAAGTGTCAAGGTGTTATTTTTGTGCAATGCATTCGTGTGTCCACTTCAGCTACGCATAAACCTGAAGCAGTGTGTTATGAGTAATCTGACGTCGACACTTCTTTGTGGTGTATTCTGAAGTAGTGTGTTATGAGTAATCTGATGGTAGACCTTCTGCTTGCTTGCACAAATAAGTAGATAAATTCAATGTATATACTGGTCTTATTGCTCTGTTACGGCTGTTATTTCGTTGTGCGCCTCTCTTTTTGTGCATATGTTCTACCTTTTGCGTTTATAATATATTCTCGTCTTCTATTGTTAAGGATTGGCCGGTGAACTTGTTGACTGCCGGTAATAATATGTCATGAATGTCGAAGAAAAGCCATGTGGCAGATACATTTTATTAACTCTTAAACTTAGCTGACTATAAGTAGCAAATAAATTGAATTTTATACTTTAGTCCTGGCTACAAAGATGGAAAATAACATAGTATAAAAATGGAGCAGCTGTTTATATATTTGGAATTTATTGTCCAATTCTGAATCACTCCATGTCCAGTTGCTAATGTTTATTGGTCATTCCTTTTTCAGGAGAGAAATTTCTTCATAGCAATGACCATCAGACCACCACTAGCAGTGACCAGCCAGAGATAATGGTAGAAGGTAGTTAACGAAGTTAAATGAATTGTTTTTCCAAGTAGAAGCACCAATGATAGTAAAATTGTTTAATGTACAACAGGCATACATGTTTGTATTATGGTTCAATTCTTTAATTACTTCATTTTAGGCATTTGATTTTTGGGACATTATAGGCTCATACTCCTATCCATTTTGCTTTGTTCACAAAGACATGCAATGATATTTGATTATGTAATTGTTTCATGACTTCATGTGTGTTAAATTGGTATTTAGAAACTGTGGTCTTACATTTATGATCATATTTGATTCTCTTAATTACTCGCAGGATACAAATGCTTATAAGTAACCAATGGAAAGCATGTGTTGCCTCAAAACGGAGCTCAAGGATGGGGATATAGTTGAGTTCGGAGTTGCAGTTTTCTCAAAATATTACTTCGTATTTTAGGAGGCTTGCTCCAGAAGTTGTAACAATTATTTGGGGATGCAAGAGACTGAAGATCTGTATATATAGTGATGAAGAGAAAAATCCTCAAATGTGGTATATTTGTGGAAAATAACCAAAGAAGGCAGGATATGTTATTTCAGAGAAGTGAATTATTTAATTATGTGCATATACGACCAAATGTACTTCTCCCATCACAGTACTAACTGAAAGTTCTCTTGGTAGTGATTGTCTGCTCTGGAAGCACATGGTTAATGGCTCATATACTTATTTTTCCATTTGCGTGGTACCGTAACAGGTTTTCTGGAAAATTAAGAGGGATAAGGAATATACGTCATTTGATAAGTAATAGCAAGTAAAGACATGAAAAATCACCAAAGATATAGATCTAAGCACAAAAACAAATTAATTGTTAAAATAGTCCATTAGCATATTATTAATACACTTTTTTTATTTTGATTTAGGCATTTCTCTCATGTACTGTTTGTGTCATTTGCGCGATAGCGCAACGGGTCATCTAGTTTGCAAAAAACACCCATGGATGCCACCTGAACTAGGTGCACGGATGGGAGCGGCACAAGAAAGCTCGTCCGTAGGGTACGTGGTTCAATTCCCTAAAACAAGGAACGGCACATTATTTAATCGGCCTTTGATCATGCAATTTGTCCCCTGCATATATCTATATTTAGAAGTGTATCACCGTTACTTACAAGAGTCTTCTATTTATCTATTAAATTATTATGAAAGCCTCGTGTGATAGTTATAGGTTTTGCTGTGCCAGGGATACATAGAAGATGCCGAGAAAAGAGGGTGGGTACCGTAAATTAGAATCCATCATTTGGGATTTTGGGGTATAAGGTCTTGCAAAGCATATATTTTCTACATGTGTCATTGGTCAATTTGGGATCCACAAGAGAATTAGTCTCTTGGTTTGTACATGTGAATCGGTTTTCACCGAATAAAATGTATGTCGACATATACGCAAATAATATAAGCATATCGTCGTTTCTATTCCTCTCAAACCTATGCAATATACACATTTGACTGTATAAAACATATTTCTTGATTCTCATATACTTTCATATAAATGCTTCCCTGTCAAACTCGTACATGCATATTCACATGTGCATGTTGGTCTAGAAAGAAATGAATGAAAACTCATCAATCAATCTTCTTGATGTAGCATGTCGTTCAACTAGTGACCATCCACACAAAAAACAACTACACATACATAGGCATGCTTCATCTTGTACTGCACATCTAGCTATCCTTCCTCCCATTTTTTGACCAAGGCCCCCAAATGCCTTCAGGTTCGAGAAAGGGCAGCGTGCCTCTCGGCTTGTTGGTATGGCCAGCTCGAGTGAGTGGGGACATGCCACTGCGGTCGCCACCAGCTTGGCCAACTGCACACAGCCTCCTGCTGATTGCTGAATATGCTCTTCTCAGCCATACATCATCCTACCAAGAATCACAGGTTAGTAAGTTGCTTTACAAGAATATAAGAAAACAAGTTTGCGACTCACATTCTTGTTTACACATGTAAAAGCAAATACATAAAAGTACTATGGATCTATCAACACAAAGTACACCACGGAAAGCTCCACCAAAATCAACAGCTATGAACAAGTGTTGTGAGAGAAACAAACATTGAAAATACAAAGCAGTTTTAACAAATCTGAAGTTGTTTTAAGTCATATGTGATAAGTAGAGAGATGGTTGAAGTACATATAGATGGAAAGATAAAGTACGGTAGAAATATAAATGTCAAGATACGAATATACGATACACAATGAAGGTCAACACAGTCATAGGTTCAAAGACAGTCATAGGCTCACTTTTAACGAGAAAAGATGATTGCAGGTATATACAAATACAGACGTAAATGCCCCACAAGCATAATATATGGCGCATGCACACCTTATTACAATATAAGTCCAACACATTTGTCACTCTACTCCACCGAGAAACAGCTCTGCATGTGTGAGCCAGAACCCTTTTATCCAGTTGGAAAGAAACAATCAGGTTCGTTTCATGTGTTGCTTTACATCATAAGAACAGATAATGAGCGGTTGTTGAAGGTATCAGTTGGTAAGATCCATATAATAAACTATAGACAATATTGTGAACCTGCATATGTACCAAAAAATGTTTACTAAAATATTGCTATAATGTATGCAAAATGGAACAGAGACATATGATATATCATATGTGTTAGTACCATATACAACTGCTAGTCTAATCTAAAACTAACATAAACAAACCGGTATATATATATATATATATATATATATATATATATATATATATATATATATATATATATATATATATATATATATATATATATATATATATATATATATATCTTAAGGCCATATCTTAAAAGGGTGATTTCTTGATAATCCTAATCCAGGTTTTACCTTGAGTTAGTTAGGGGCAAGAAAATCTTGTCGATTTGGACGATTTCACTTGAGCTCCTGGTGCAAGGAATCATTCCCCTGAAGCACCTAGTCTGAGTTGACTCAGACGTAGCAAAACCGTAAAAAAAACTCAGTTATAACAAGCTCAAAGGTGACGCCAGCGTATTTGTGAACACCATGACATTCTGAAACTGAACATGTCAATCGGCATAATACGCGACAAACAACCAATGTCACAAATCTTCATCGTTGCCAAATAAAGTATCGTAAATATGTTATTGATTGGCAACTTAGAGATTAGATGATAGATTCAGTGAAGTCAATTCAGTGTTTGCTTATTCACATGGCATCATTTTATTAAAGCTAGCTGAGTTTTATCCCGATGATTTCGATTCATCAAAACTGGTGGATCCTGATCATAAACTTCGCACTTACATTGCGGAAATGATTTGGTGAACTGGATATGGGGCAAAGTTGATGTCTCAACCATTGTATGGCATAGATGCTCATTTGTGGAATCCGCATATGTACCCACCCCTATGACAAGATTCTCTTCCCTAATTGTACTACTAATTGATAAATAAGCATAACTTTCCCGCAACAAATGCAAATGAGTTTTTGTTTGCATATTTGACTTCCTCGCGACGAACTCCTTGAAATGAGTTATATTTGACTTCCTCACGACGAACTCTTTGAAATAAGTCTAATATTTAATATTTTAAAATTTATTTCGTGAACTGGATCTATAGAGTCCTCTATTGTTTACGCATATAGTCCTTGCAGTTCTACACTATGTCCATTATATGAGCTAAAAACATCCAGTCAGAAATCTGAATCCCCCTCCTGCAAAAAGCCTCGAAAACAGGCAAAGCTCTCCACATCTTCAATCGTTTCCCAATGAATGTAATGTTTGCAAATAGCAGTGGTTTAGATGACTTGGCTAAACACTTGCGTTTCGTTGATTGTTAATTTAGATTTTTTTTTCCAATATCGGAAACATGCTGTTCTCGCAGAGTCTTCCGAAGCAACTTTTAGGTGGTATGGACTTTGTGGGGTTTTCTCGTCCACCTTTGTGGACGCTCCGGGGGCATTTACTAGGCGTCGGAGCAAATACCATGAATGTGTTGGCTGATTCGGATTGTGAGTATCACATTAAATTCCATATCTAGAACAAAGCTGACAACTTCACATGGATTGTGGCCGCCGTGTATGGGAGAGCCCATGAAATATTTTAAGACTGATTTTCTTCGGTGAGATAGTTAATCTAGCAAAAGTAAGCCATACCTTATTCTTATTTGGGGATTCAATTTGCTTCGTTTTCCATTCGAGAAGAGCAAAGCCAGCAACCATTGGCGCTTTTTATTCATTGCCAGCTTGGATTTAGGATAGGTTTTAATGGTGGGGAGGACATTTACTTCGGCAAACAACCTTCCTGAACCTACCTACGAAAAGCTAGATCATGTACTAATAAATTCTGACTGGAAATATAAATTTTCTATGGTATCGGTATGGGCTCTAGCACTGATACGTCCAAACGTATCTACTTTCCCGAACACTTTTGCTATTGTTTTACCTCTAATTTGTGTATTTTGGATACAACTAACACGGACTAACGCTGTTTTAAGCAGAATTGCCATGGTATCTCGTTTTTGTGCAGAAACTCAACTTTCAGGAAAATCCCCGGAGTTTATTCCAATGGGCATATTTTCACATAAGAATAACGGAGCCAGAAGACCAGAAGGAGGGGGGCCACGAGACAGCCACCCCACCAGGCGGCGCGGCAGGCCCCTGGGCTGCGCCAGCCTATGGTGGCGGCGCCTCGGGCAGCCCCAGGTGCCTCCCTTCCGACTACTTAAAGGTTTCGACCTAAAAACGCACGGGAGTTAGACGAAATCGTCAGAAGACATCCAGAACACCGTCGCCATCGCGAAACTCCGTCTCGGGACCAGAAACTCCGTTCTGGCACTCCGCCAGGACGGGGAATTGGAGGAGATCATCGCTATCATCACCACCGACGCCTCTCCATCGACCAGCCATGTTTCCCCCATCCATGTGTGAGTAATTCCCCGCTGTAGGCTGAAGGGGATGGTAGGGATTGGATGAGATTGGTCATGTAATAGCATAAGATTGTTAGGGCATAGTGCCTAGTATCCGTAGTTGGTACTTTTATGATATTATTGCAACTTGTTATGCTTAATGCTTGTCACTAGGGCCCGAGTGTCATGATCTCAGATCTGAACATGTTATTGTTTCATGATGATATGCATTGTTTTATGATCTTACCTGCAAGTTGTATACACGTATTGTTGTCCGGAACCCGAGTCCCCAAAGTGACAGAAATTGGGACAACCGAAGGGGAAGGCGGTGATATGAGGATCACATGTGTTCACGGAGTGTTAATGCTTTGCTCCGGTGCTCTATTAAAAGGAGTACCTTAATTTACAGTAGATTCCCTAGAGGCCCGGCTGCCACCGGCTGGTAGGACAAAAGATGTTGTGCAAGTTTCTCATTGCGAGCACGTATGACTAAATATGGAACACATGCCTATTGATTGATTATTACTATCTGCAAATGTCCTACCTTGATTGTTACATGAGTTTCTCTCATCCATGCAACGCCCGTTCATCCATCCCTGTGCCTACAGTATTTTAATCCTGCTGTTTACTATAATCACTACTGCTGTCTTTGTTACACCGATGCCGATATTTCACTACCGCTATCGCTATAAAACTGTTACTACTCGATAAACTCTTGCGAGCAAGTCTGTTTCCGAGTGCAGCTGAATTGACAACTCCGTCGTTAAGGCTTACAAATATTCTTTGGCTCCCCTTGTGTCGAATCAATAAATTGAATTTTACTTCCCTCGAAGACTGTTGCGATCCCCTATACTTGTGGGTCATCAAGACTATTTTCTGGCGCCGTTGCCGGGGAGCATAGCTTTATTTGCAAGTTCACTTGGATTGATATTGTTCGCTGCAAATTCTCCATCAATGGGTAAACCTCGCGATACTAAAGTCGCCATATTACCATCCACTACAAGAAAAGGTACAACTCCGAGTACCTCTCGTCTGCTCTTGATTCACCATCTGTGATAAGTAAACTTGTTTCACCACCACAAGCTTCAAATGCTGGTACTTCTGCTGAATCTGAAAATTCCTCTTATAATTTTGATGATGCTTCTGCTTGATAATGATGGTTCATTAGGATCTTTTCTAGATGCTACGATTGGTAGGTCTAGACAAATTGAAAGTACTGAAACTCCTAATGAAAATACTGCTACACCAGTCGCTGGTGGATTTCTTGCCGGGTTCGGTCTACTCCTCGTCGCCGGACCTGGCCAACCTGCTGAAGCTGTACACCGAAGGCAACGGCGCTCGCAGTGCGAGGGATGGCGATACTGATATCAAGGAGGCACTGATCACCGAGGACGAGGAGGAAGAGGAGCAGCTCGCCGTCATGGTCTCAGCTGTTTCGGGTTTCAACGGCGGGAATGATGAGGATGCTAGCAGTGTTGCTGCTGCTTCTTTACATGAAAGTGGTAGCAGTCACGTCGAAACCGCCCTGTCGTGACAAACTCGAGGGTCAGCAGATCTTGTCGGAGCAACACAAAACGAAGCGGATATATACGTACGTGCATGATGTATCGCATCGCTGTGTATTTTTGTATTCCGTCTAGCTTGCCATTATGTTTCTGCCATAAAAAAAACTCAGTTATAACAAGCTCAAAGGTGACGCCAGCATATTTGTCAACACCATGACATTCTGAAATTGAACATGTCAATCGGCATAATACGCGACAAACAACCAATGTCACAAACCTTCATCATTGCCAAATAGATTATCGTAAATATGTTTTGATTGGCAACTTAGAGAGTTAGATGATAGATTCAGTGAAGTAAATTCAGCGTTCGCTTATTCACATGCCATCATTTTATTGAAGCTAGCTGAGTTTTATCCGGATGGTTTTGATTCATCAAAATTGGTGGATCCTGATCATAAACTTCGCACTTACATTGCGGAAATGATTTGGTGAACTGGATGTGGGTAAAGTTGATGTCTCACCCATTGTATGGCATAGATGCCCATTTGTGGAATCCGCACATGTACCCACCCCTATGACAAGATTCTCTTCCCTAATTGTACTACTAATTGAAAAATAAGCACAACTTTCACGCAACAAATGCAAATGAGTTTTTGTTTGCATATTTGACTTCCTCGAGACGAACTCTTTGAAATGAGTCATATTTGACTTTCTCGCGACGAACTCTTCGAAATGAGTCTAATATTTAATATTTTAAAATTTATTTCGTAAACTCGGATCTATAGAGTCCTCTATTTTTTTTGAGAAGGAACACTCATCGTATTCCATTAAACATATAAACTGGCCAACTCACCGAGCACAAAGTTCAGTTACAAAATGTGGAAGTTCCGCAATCCATACATTTTGGTTGCTATCCTCTAACATAGCACCCTGATTTGCTAGTACATGAGCTATATTGTTACAAGTTCTTTTACATACTAATAATTTTACATCATCATAAGCCAAGCCTAGAAGGGATTTTATTTCTTTGAAAAGAGGTCCTAATTGTGATAGATCATAGTCCTGAGTTGTGACTGCTTTCTTCAACTCCGTTGCATCCATTTCTAATTGCACTTTGTTGCATCCCATCTGAGAAGTAATTTTTATTGCCTGCAGCATAGCAAAAGCTTCACCATGTAGGGCTGATTGTATTCCTATTGTTATTTTGTGATCCAAATTCATATACTAAAGGGAGGCTAACTTCTGACGAGCGGAGCGAGGCCCGTCGCCGGAGGCTTGGGCCGAAGCGTAGCGTATTTATATACTAAACGAGGACGCTGCGGGGGTGCGGGGGCGGCAGCCCCCGCAGTACTGGATCGTTGCCACCGCCTATTTATATTCCCCGTAAGCCGCCGCTAGGGTTATCATCGCATCATTGTACACCCACGGCGTTTGTAAACACCACCGAAATAGTGAAGTTTTGCTGGCTGGCGCCCGTGGTTTTTCCCTTGTGTGTTGCAAGGGTTTTCCACGTTAAAATCTCGTGTCCCCTGCAGTGTTTTACTTTTCATTCTTCGTTTATTGTGCATCTCAAATTATAACACCTATACTGTGACCTTCCCCAGCTGCTACTGGAAAGCCACATTCGTTTCTAACGATAAAACCCCAGCCTCCTGTATTTGTATTTTTGTGGAACGCCCCATCTATGTTTATTTTGACATAATTATGCAAGGGTAGTTTCCATTTACCTGGCTCTGTTTTCTTGCTTGATTGCTTCTTTTGGACCAGTTTCTTATAATCCATTGTGTGGATCATTACCGAAGAAACTTGTTTGTTGAAGAGGTCTGATTTTATCTCCAGCATTTGCTTTATTCCTTTCATTCTACCACAGCCATAGTGCACGAGCATATTGTTAACTTCCTTTCCTCCTGTAAACCGAAAACTATTTCCAGTATCGAAATTTGATCTCTCGCACTTATTTAGTTCTTCCCTACATCCATCCCTCTTCTTCTTTGATTCATACGCAGTGGAAGAGTGTTAGTGGCTAACCTCCATAAAAAGTGTAAGATTTTACTAGGAAGGGGAAGTGACCACAATTTCTTCCATATTAAGGCCTTGTTCTCACTTTGAGATGAGGCTGGGTTGCCGTGGATAGAATCTTGAGCTTCCATGTCCCTTGCTACTCTGTATGCTGATTTTGCTGAGAATACCCCTTTTTTGTCGTAATGTCATGCTGGGAAATCTTCAAACTGGTTGAAAACTGGAATTTGGAGTATAACTTGTACATCCTCTTTCTCAAATGTTTGGTTCAACATTTGTATATCCCATGTGCCTGTAACTGGATTTATGAGCTCCTCTACTTTGGTGATTACATTCTTCCTTTTCCTAGATATTACTCTCCTTGTTATGCCTCTTGGTATCCAAGGATCCTGCCATATGTTTATTTTTGTGCCATTCCCCACTCTCCATACTATGCCTTTATTAAGTAAGTCCACTCCTTTCAGTATACTCCTCCAAGTGACATACCTTTTCTTGGTTTTGCTTGGAGTATCTTCCCATCTGGAAAATATTTTGCTGCTAGAACTTTGGTGCATAATGCCTCCGGATTATTGAGCAGTCTCCATGCTTGCCTTGCAAGAATAGCTAAGTTAAAATTATGTATATTTCTGAATCCCAAACCACCACAATTTTTGGGTAGAGTCATCCTTTCCCAGCTAACCCAATGCATGCCATTTTCTTTTTCTACCTGGCTCCACCAATACCTGCATATCATGGAGCTCAATTGATCACAAAAACTTTTGGTTAAATCAAAACTTGCCATTGCATAGACTGGCACTGTTTGTGCTACTGCTTTAATTAGGATTTCCTTGCCAGCTATGGAAAGTAACTTCTCCTTCCATCCTTGTATGCATTTCCAGATTTTTTCTTTTAGATATGCAAATGTTTTAATTTTAGATTTTCCAATATAGACAGGTAAGCCTAAGTACCTTCCTGAGTGTCCTTCTTTGTTGATACTTAAGATGGCCTTTACCCTGTTCTTGTCATGTTTCTTTGTATTCTTGCTGAATAAAACGGAGGACTTGTCTCTATTAATCATCTGGCCCGAACATTTCTCATAGGTGTCTAGGATCCTTTTGACTTCTTTTGCATTTGCTTCATTGGCTTCAATAAGTAAAAGGGAGTCATCAGCAAATAGTAAGTGATTAATACTAGGAGCATTATTGCATATTTTAATACCTCTCAATCTTCCTTTTTGTTCCGCTTGATGAAGCGTTGCTGAAAAACCTTCTGCACATATTAGGAAAAGGTAGGGGGAGAGAGGGTCTCCTTGCCTCAACCCTCTTTGTGGTACTATAACTTCAGTTGATTCATTGTTGACTCTGATTTGGTATTTCACTGTAGAGACACATTTCATCATTAGATTAATCCAACTTCTTTTGAAACCCAGTTTGTTTAACATACCTTCTAGGAAATTCCACTCAATTCGATCATACGCCTTGCTCATATCAAGTTTAAGTGCAGCATATCCTGTGCTTCCACTTATTTTATTCTGCAAAAAATGAGTAAATTCATATGCTAGCAGAATATTGTCTGAGATAATACGTCCCGGTACAAATGCACTTTGATTGTGTGAAATTATGTTAGGTAATATGAGTTTCAATCTGTTGGTGATTACCTTAGACACCACCTTATAAACCACATTACAAAGGCTTATAGGTCTTAACTCTTTGAGATTCTTTGGCCTTCTTGTTTTCGGGATGAGGACTACCATTGTATTATTCCATCCTTCGGTATTCACCTCCCTTCAATACATTAAGTACTTCCTTTGTAACTTGATCACCCACAATGTTCCAGAATTTTTTGAAAAACACCGATGGCATTCCGTCAGGTCCCGGAGCTTTCAAATCTCCAATATTATTTAGGGCCTCTTTGATTTCTTCTCTTGTGTATTATGCACATAAAGCTTCATGCATACCTTCACTTACTTTCAGCGGGACGTTTTGCGGGATTTCATCAATGTTTTCCCCTGCTGAAGAAGAGAACAACTTTGAAAAATACTCTGTAATATAGCCCTTCAGTTGTTCTTTATTTATGATCCAGGTGCCATCTTCTTTTTGGATTTTCTCAATTTTGTTCTTCTTTTGTCTTTGTGAAGCATAAGCGTGAAAAAAGAGGTATTTCGATCACCTTGTTTGAGCCATTTTGCATGGGCTCTTTGCTTCCAGAAGGTATCTAATTGTTCCTCTAAGCTTTCAAGTTTTCCTTTTATTATATGCTCCTTTCTCATAGTGTCCATACTGATGCCCTTTCTTCTGATCTGCTCAAGTTCTCTTCTTTTCTCTTTAATTCTCTTCTGTAGATGTCCAAGGATATTTGAGTCCCATTCTTTGAGATTGCTAGCTACCATATATAGCCCTTTTGTTAAGCAACCCCCTTTTTGTACTTCTAAATTATTCCATGCTTCCTTCTCAATTTCCTCACAGTCTTCTTCTAACAGCCACTTCGCCTCAAATCCGAACATCCTAGTGCCCTCTTTAACTCTGTATACTTTCTTCTCTTGACTCACAGTCACTAGGACTGGTCTATGGTCTGAGTGCCTTTGATAGCCATTGATCACTTCATAATTATGAAATCTGTTGCACCAACTTTTTGACCCTAGTGCTCTATCTAATATCTCTTTTATGTAGTTCCTCCAGGTATACTTGTCTCCTTTGAAGCCCAGATCTCTCAAACCACATTCTTGTAGTGTCCATCTAAATTTGTCCATCCGTTTTTGCGGTCTGCTTGCTCCTCCTTTTCTTCTCATGATCATACAATATTTCATTAAAGTCTCCCATACATAACCAGGGTAAATTATATTGTTGTTTTAGAATCCTCATAAGTTTCCATGTAATTTCTCTTCTATCAGCAACCGGTTCTCCATATATGCCAGTGAATCTCCATTTGAAACCATCACTTTCCTCTATTTGCACATCAATATGGTATTTTGAAAAGCTGCATAGCTTGACATTAATTTCTTTTTTCCAAAACAACACAATACCCCCACTTCTACCCTCGCAATCCCTTGCTACCATTCCATGCATTCCCAGCATATGTTTAAACCTGCACATTTCCTTTCCTTTCATCTTTGTTTCACATAAAAATAGTAAATCTGGGTCCTCCTTCTTCTGGAAATCCAGAAGTCCTCGAACCGTCGGGCCATTACCCATTCCCCGACAGTTCCAGCTTGCAAGTCTCATTTTGTCTCGCCGGGTTGTCTCTGCAGCCCAGCATTTTCATGTTTGATTTGCTCATCATCTTCCTTCTCCTTATCTGTGTTATCCTCCTTGTCAATTTCCATTCTTGCCTTTTTGATGTTGAAGATGTCATCATCTATCTCCATCAAATTTGCATTTCTATTCTTCACAATTGAATCGCTTTCCTTTCCTTGTATTTCCTGTGTTTTGTATTTACTTTTTCTGAAACGCTTGTAAGTGCGCTGTTTTGATTTTCCTTCCTCCTCATTTGGAATCTCCTTGTCCCTGACTAGGTTGCTTGATCTGTGGAGATTACTATATCCTTCCCTTTTAAGGTCTTGCTCTTATGTTTGGTCCTTGCTTTCAGCTTTGTTTAACTTGTCAACTTGGAGCTCTCCTTCAGGTGTGATTCTCTTTCCCTCATCAACAGAATTCAAATTCTCCTTTATGGATTCTGATTGTTTCATGGTTTCCTTCTGTTAACTTTCCTTTCCTTTTCCTTGATTCTCCTCACCGTGCGCCTCTTTTCTCTAGGATGGACCTTCAATGGTTTGTATGCTTTCATAGCTTCCTGCACTATTTGTTAACCATAACTTGCTTTTTTCGCTTGAGCTTCTTGGACTGCCTCTCACAATGACAGCACGTAGCCAAGGCCCATATTGTCTCTTTCCTTCATTTCCTTCTTTCAGAAAACAGAAATTTTCTGTGTGCCCAATGATTCCACATCTATAGCAAAATTCAGGCAAATATTCATATTTCAGTGTCACTATTTTCTCCTCTGTCATTACTTCTTCTTCTTCTTCAATTTCTAGAATAGTAAACCTCATAAGTGGTGCTGTGATATCCATTTTTATCTTGATTCGGAGGTATTCTCCCATGGCTTCACCATTTTCATCAAGGTCAGCAGTTATGAACTCTCCTATTTGCTCACCCACCAACTTACTTGTATCCATATTCATCATCCCCATTGGAATACCAGACGCCCTAACCCAAATTGGAATGTATTTGAACTCATATTCATCAATTGTTTTATTTGGCATAAAATTTTCCAAGACAACCAATTTACCGTTGAAATCCCAGGGGCCATTATTTAGCGCTTTGCTTTTGCTTTATTGGTCATGGAAGGTAAACATAAATCTATTTCTAGCCATATCCTTGCATTCCACACCAGTAAAAGGTCTCCAGAAATCTCCTAGAGATTTCTTAACAAACTCAGGTTTTGCAGGTCTATCTGAGAGAATTTTACCTACAGCTTGGAGTTTTCCTGCTGATGAAGCACCAACTTGCTTCCTTCCAATCTTGATGCTCTTCCTTTCTGCTTCTGAAAGTTTCAAATTCTTCAATTTCCCTTCAACACCTTCTAGGCCCTGAGCTTTTTGATCTTCCATGGCTATTACAGGATTGGCGTCTATTGCCGTCGCACCTTCCGCCGGTAGCCTCCTTTGGTCCCGCCTGATTCCTCGGTTCCCTTCCCTGATAGACTTCTCTGCTTCTTGATTTCGATCCTCCTCTCCTTCCTCTTCAAATCACTTTGTTTCCCTTCTACTTTGTTGTTGAATTTTGGATCTTGGTCCCCAAGAGGCTTCCGCCCCTTTGAGTTTTTCCTCTCTCCGCTTGCTCCGATTGTCAATGCTTGGAAAAGAGACAGAGATTGGTTTGATATCTTCACTCTTGTATTGGAAATGGATGTAGATTTGTGGGATTTGATCTGCTGCTATCGGCAATAGTCGCCGAACTATGAGCGCTTGAGAATCGCCTGGAAGTCGCCAGATACCGGTACAGAAACTGTCACGTGCGGACAGACTCCAGTATCAATAGAGTCCTCTATTGTTTACACATGTAGTCCTTGCAGTCCTACAATATGTCCATTATATGAGCTAAAAACATCCAGTCAGAAATCTAAATCCTCCTCTGATACGTCCAATTTGCATCACTATTTTATATCATAATTTGCTGTTATTCATTGATATATTTCATATTGGGACACAATACTTATGTTATTTCATCTATTTTGCATGTTTCATGATTATTTGGAGATTGAGCA